>NW_026695236.1:6600000-7197494 GCF_021218885.2 Marmota monax | reverse complement strand
GTCGTGTCTGTCGTACCAGCAGGCCACTGGGCCTGTCCTGCTGGTCGGTCGCAGATCTGCCCACCTTTCGGGCATGAGTGGAGGCTCTGCTTTGCCCCTACTCCAATTGGGGTGTCGTGACTACCCCGCCTGCAGGATGCTGGGTCTGTTCCTGGCAAGGGAGGCGACTCTGCTCTGTCCCTACTCCAATTAGGGTGGTGTTTGTACCCCGCCGGCAGGCTCCTGGGCCTGATCCGCCGGTCTGTTGTAGGTCTGCCTACCTTGAAGGCGCTGGCGGCGGATCTGCCCTGCCCCTCCTACCACGCCTGCGGACCCCTGGGCCTGATCTGCAGGTTGATCACTGGTCTGCTCACCCTGCGGGCACGGGTGGCGATTCCGCTCCACCCCCACTCCAATTGGGGTCACGTGACCACCACACCGGCAGGGCCTGATCCGGGCGTGGGATAAGGATCTGCTCTGCCCCTACTCGAGTTGGGGTGACGTGTGTACCACACTGGCAGGCCACTGGGCCTGACCCGCCAGGCTGTCACAGGTCTGTTTACCTTGCAAGCGCGAAGGGCGGCTCTGCCCTGCCCCTCCTACCACGCCCATGTACTACTGGGTCGTGGGTCTGCCCACCTGGCGGGTGTGGGTGGCGGCTCCGCTCCGCCCCCTCTCCAATTGGGGTCACGCGGTCACCACGCTGGCGAGCCGCTGGGCCTGCTCCGGGGGCTGGCGGCGGCCCGGCTCCTTCCCTCTGGCTCGAGGACAAATTGAGGAGACTCGGGTGACTGAGCCTCACCCCCCTTACCAGAAGACCAACTGCTTATGTCACCGCTGGTATTGATGAAGATCTCTCCTCCACCGCTTTCTGCTGACATCAGATCTCTGCCATGTTGGTATCCTATGCGAATGGCAGCATTTCGTTCCCCTTGCCAGGCAACCCAAGCAATGGGTGAGTCCTGACCTGCCCTCAGCAGGACCCGGACCGAGACACAGTTTCCGCGGGCTCCTAGCCCCGGTCCAGGGAAGTTCCGGGAGCCGGAACTCGGCCGCTCCGTGCTCGGTGTAAGCTCCTATAAGTGTAGGCTCCAAGAAGCAGCCCCCGCGGGCTCAGTTCCGGGAGCTGGAATTCGGCTTCTTGGTGCTTGGTGTTTGCTATGATAGTAGCAGGGTCCAAGAAGCAGCCTCCGCGGGCTCCGCAGCCCTGAGCCAAGGCGGTTCCGGGACGGTTCCGGGAGCCGGAACTCGGCCGCTCTGTGCTCGGTGTAAGCTCCTATAAGTGTAAGCTCCAAGAAGCAGTCCCCGCGGGCTCAGTTCCGGGAGCTGGAATTCGGCTTCTTGGTGTTTCGTGTTTGCTCTGATATTAGGAGGGTCCAAGAAGCAGCCTCCGCAGGCTCCGCAGCCCGGAGCCAGGGCGGTTCCGGGACGGTTCCGGGAGCCGGGACTTGGCCGCCCCGCGCTCCGTGTTCACTCCGATAAGATCAGATTTTAAGAAGCCCCCAGGCGCTGAACCCTAGCAATCTGTCTGCAAGCCGCAGGCGAATTGCAGCCTGAAATTACCTGTTCTATGGCTGAATGAGCTGCGGTCAGTCAAAAACAGGTGTGGTGACGTCAGTTTACCAACATGGTGGCTGCTGGCCTCCTCTGTGGTCTGACCGGTGTGGAGAACCGAGATGGACCGCTTCCTTCCCCGTCTCGAACCCAGAATTCAGCCCTGAGTGCGGTGCTTGCGCGTCTGGAAGAAACTGCAGCGCTGTAACCCTGCGTCTCTATCCCAGCGCGCCTTGCAGACTCTAGCCGCGGGGCGATTTGCTGAATAAGCAGTATTACCCTCCGTGCGACAAACCTCTCGCGTTTGAGTCCCCGTAGCCGATCCTCATGCGATGGAAATCCTTCCTCCAGGTTCCGGCGCACCCCACTATTGCTGGAAATTCCTAACAAGATATCCTTTAGCCGTCCTGACTTGTCATACTCCCACACAGTGAAGCAGCACACGGGGGTAATGCACTCCCCTCGCCGCCATCTTCCCTCACCTGTAGCCAACTTTTTCTTCTATCAGACGGCATGTCTCTGATTTGATATCAAGCTCCTTGATCCATTTTGAATTCACTTTTGTGCATGGCGAGAGAAAGGGATTCAGTTTCATTTTGTTGAATATGGATTTCCAGTTTTCCCAGCACCATTTGTTGAAGATGCTATCCTTTCTCCATTGCATGCTTTTAGCCCCTTTATCAAATATAAGATAGTTGTAGTTTTGTGGATTGGTTTCTGTGTCCTCTATTCTGTACCATTGGTCCACCCGCCTGTTTTGGTACCAGTACCATGCTGTTTTTGTTACTATTGCTCTGTAGTATAGTTTGAAGTCTGGTATGGCTATACCGCCTGATTCACACTTCCTGCTTAGCATTGTTTTTGCTATTCTGGGTCGTTTATTTTTCCATATGAATTTCATGATTGCTTTCTCTATTTCTACAAGAAATGCTGTTGGGATTTTGATTGGCATTGCATTAAACCTATAGAGAACTTTTGGTAATGTCGCCATTTTGATGATGTTAGTTCTGCCTATCCATGAACAGGGTATATTTTTCCATCTTCTAAGATCTTCTTCTATTTCTCTCTTTAGGGTTCTGTAGTTTTCATTGTATAAGTCTTTCACCTCTTTTGTTAGGTTGATTCCCAAGTATTTTATTTTTTTGAAGATATTTTGAATGGAGTGGTTGTCCTCATTTCCATTTCAGAGGATTTGTCGCTGATATACAGGAATGCCTTTGATTTATGTGTGTTGATTTTATATCCTGCCACTTTGCTGAATTCATTTATTAGCTCTAATAGTTTCTTTGTAGACCCTTTTGGGTCTGCTAGGTATAGAATCATGTCATCTGCAAATAGTGATAATTTAAGTTCTTCTTTTCCCATTTTGATGCCTTTAATTTCTTTCGTCTGTCTAATTGCTCTGGCCAGTGTTTCGAGAACTATGTTGAACAGAAGTGGTGAGAGAGGGCATCCCTGTCTTGTTCCAGATTTTAGAGGGAATGCCTTCAATTTTTCTCCATTCAGAATGATGCTAGCCTGAGGCTTAGCATAGATTGCTTTTACAATATTGAGGTATGTTCCTGTTATCCCTAGTTTTTCTAGAGTTTTGAACATAAAGGGATGCTGTACTTTGTCGAATGCTTTTTCCGCATCCATCGAGATGATCATATGGTTCTTATTTTTAAGTCTATTGATGTGGTGAATAACATTTATTGATTTCCGTATATTGAACCAGCCTTGCATCCCAGGGATGAATCCTACTTGATCATGGTGCACAATTTTTTTGATATGTTTTTGTATCCGATTTGCCAGAATTTTATTGAGGATTTTTGCATCTAGGTTCATTAGAGATATTGGTCTGTAGTTTTCTTTCTTTGAAGTGTCTTTGTCTGGTTTAGGTATCAGGGTGATGTTGGCCTCATAGAATGAATTTGGAAGTTCTCCCTCTTTTTCTATTTCCTGAAGTAGCTTGAAAAGTATTGGTATTAGTTCTTCTTTAAAGGTTTTGTAAAACTCTGCTGTATACCCATCCGGTCCTGGGCTTTTCTTAGTTGGTAGTCTTTTGATGGTTTCTTCTATTTCCTCAATTGATATTGGTCTGTTTAGGTTGTCTATATCTTCCTGACTCAATCTGAGCAGATCATATGACTTAAGAAATTTATCGATGCCTTCACTATCTTCTAATTTATTGGAGTATAAGGATTCAAAATAATTTTTGATTATCTTCTGTATATCTGAAGTGTCTGTTGTGATATTGCCTTTTTCATCCCATATGCTAGTAATTTGAGTTCTCTCTCTTCTTCTCTTCGCTAGCATGGCTAAGGGTCTGTCGATTTTGTTTATTTTTTCAAAGAACCAACTTTTAGTTTTGTCAATTTTTTCAATTGTTTCTTTTGTTTCAATTTCATTAATTTCAGCTCTGATTTCAATTATTTCTTGCCTTCTACTTCTTTTGCTGTTGTTTTGCTCTTCTTTTTCTAGGATTTTGAGATGAAGTATGAGATCATTTATTTGTTGGTTTTTTCTTTTTTTAAGGAATGAACTCCAAGCAATGAATTTTCCTCTTAGAACTGCTTTCAATGTGTCCCATAGATTCCGATATGTTGTGTCTGTGTTTTCATTAATCTCTAAGAATTTTTTAATTTCCTCCTTGATGTCTTCTATAACCCATTGATCATTCAGTAACCTATTGTTCATTCTCCAAGTGATGTATTCTTTTTCCTTCCTTCTTTTATCGTTGATTTTCAGTTCCATTCCATTATGATCAGATAGGATGCATGGTATTATCTCTACTCCTTTATATTGTCTAAGAGTTGCCCTGTGACATAATATATGATCTATTTTTGAGAAGGATCCATGTGCTGCTGAGAAAAAAGTGTAACTGCTTGATGTTGGGTGGTATATTCTATATATGTCAATTAAGTCTAGGTTATTAATTGTGTTATTGAGTTCTATAGTTTCCTTATTCAACTTTTGTTTGGAAGATCTGTCCAGTGGCGAGAGAGGTGTGTTGAAGTCTCCCATGATTATTGTATGGTGGTCTATTAGACTCTTGAACTTGAGAAATGTTTGTTTGATGAACATAACTGCACCATTTTTGGGGGCATATATATTTATGATTGTTATGTCTTGTTGGTGTATGGTTCCCTTAAGCAGTATGTAGTGTCCCTCTTTATCCCTTTTGATTAACTTTGGCTTGAAATCTATTTTATTTGATATGAGTATGGACACTCCTGCTTGTTTCCAAAGTCCATATGAGTGATATGATTTTTCCCAACCTTTCACCTTCAGCCTATGTATGTCTTTTCCTATCAAATGCGTCTCCTGTAGGCAGCATATTGTTCGGTCTTGTTTTGTGATCCATTCTACTAGCCTGTGTCTCTTGATTGGTCAGTTTAAGCCATTAACATTTAGGGTTATTATTGAGATATGGGTTGTTCTTCCAGCCATATTTGTTTATTTATGTTACTAAACATGGTTTGTTTTCCTCTTTGATTATTTTTCCCCCCTTTACTGTCCTACCTCCCACTGTTGGTTTTCATTGTTATTTTCCATTTCCTCTTCCTGTAATGTTTTGCCAAGGATGTTTTGAAGAGATGGTTTTCTAGCTGCAAATTCTTTTAACTTTTGTTTATCGTGGAAGGTTTTAATTTCATCTTCCATCCTGAAGGTTAATTTCGCTGGAAACAGAATTCTTGGTTGGAACCCATTTTCTTTCAGTGTTTGAAATATGTTATTCCAGGATCTTCTAGCTTTCAGAGTCTGTGTTGACAGATCAGCTGTTATCCTGATTGGCTTACCCCTAAATGTGATCTGCTTCCTTTCTCTTGTGGCTTTTAAAATTCTCTCCTTATTCTGTATGTTGGGCATCTTCATTATAATGTGTCTAGGTGTGGGTCTCTTATGATTTTGCACATTTGGCGTCCTGTAGGCTTCTAGGATTTGGGATTCTGTCTCATTCTTCAAGTCTGGGAAGTTTTCTGCTATTATTTCATTGAATAGATTGCTCATTCCTTTGGTTTGAAACTCTGTCCCTTCCTGTATCCCAATGACTCTTAAATTTGGTCTCTTGATGTTATCCCATATTTCTTGGATGTTCTGCTCATGGTTTCTTAACAGTCTTGCTGAGCTGTCTATGTTCTTTTCAAGTTGAAATACTTTCTCTTCATTGTCTGATGTTCTATCTTCTAAGTGTTCTACTCTGCTGGTAGTATTCTCAATTGAGTTTTTAAGTTGGTTTATTGCTTTCTGCATTTCTAGGATTTCTGTTTGTTTGTTTTTTATAACCTCTATCTCCCTGTATAGTTGATCTTTTGCTTCTTGGATTTGTTTATGTAATTCATTGTTGAAGTGATCTTTCATTGTCTGATTTTGCTGTCTGATGTCTTCCTTGAGACTCCAGATCATCTGAAGCATGTATATCCTGAATTCTTTATCTGACATTCCATCTGCTGCAGCTATTACCTCTTCTAACGTTGAGTTGACCTGCATTGCTTGTGGTCCTTTCTTTCCTTGTCTATTCATACTGTTCGCGTTCCTTTCTACTTGGTGAAACTGTTGTACTATTGAATTTTCCCCCTATATATTTATATTGGTCTTGTATAGTTGCAAAGTCTCCCTCACAGGCGCGGGCGGCGGCTCTGCCCCTCCTCCAATTGGGGCAATGTGCCTACCACGCCAGCAGGCCGCTGGGCCTGCTCTGCCGGTCGGTAGCAGGTCTGCCTACCTTGCAGGCGCGGGCGGCAGCTCTGTCCCTCTGCGGGCCGCTAGGCTTGTTCTGTCGGTGGTCGCAGTTCTGCCTACTTTGCAGGCGCAGGCAGCGGCACTGCCCCTCTGCAGGCCTCTGGGGCTGTTCTGCCAGTGGGTCGCAGGTCCGCCTACCTTGCAGGCACGGGGGGGGGGCGGCTCTACCCTTCCTCAGGCCACTGGGCCTGTTCTGTTTGTCCATTGCAGGTCTGGCCTGTTCTGATGGTGGTCACAGTTCCGTCTACCTTGCAGGCGCGGGGGGAGGGGGCGGCTCTGCCTCTCAGCAGGCCGCTGCTCCTCTTCTGCTGGTGGGTCGCAGGCCCGCCTACCTTGCAGGAGTGATTGGAAGCTCTGCCCCGCCGCGGGCCACTGGGCCTTTTCTGTCGGTGGTCACAGTTCCGCCTACCTGGCAGGCGTGGGGGGTGGGGGGCGGCTCTGCCCCTCAGCAGGCTGCTGGGCCTGCTCTGTGGGTGGTCACAGTTCCGTCTACCTTGCCAGCGCAGGGGGAGGGGGCGGCTGTCATCATTATGATTGTTAATAATTTTGTGGGAGAAAGAGGAGGAAGACTTTTTTTTTAAAAAAAAAAAAGGGGGAGGATAGAAAAGAGGTGGACCAAATATTCATGATACACTAAATATTCACGAGGTTCTAACTACCCAAGTGATACTTATTGTGACACTTCATCTGCCCAAAAAATGCCAATAAAATCCATAACTGCTCACTAGGCCAATCAAAGAGCTACAGCTATACTAAGTGTACTTGTCTTTGCAATTAATAAGGTAACACCTTATTAATTCACATCCCTTTCAACATCACTTCCAGTCCCTCTAACCAGACCATCAGCCAAGAGGGTTGAAGAGGCAGAGGAAAACGAGGCATATGAACATATGTAAGTACATGTGTAAATATTATATAATTACAGGATTCATGCAATGTGCTTGCAAACTACACCAAGTGTGTTAATCTAAATCATTTCTTTCTCTTTGTTTCTTATTGTATATCATAAGTTGATTTAGTAAACTGCTATATGAAGTCCTGCTTCCATGGAGAATAAATGACAAAGTTGAGGTCCTGGTCAAAAAATTAACAGATCTATGGAATGTAGATGTTCCCTGAGCACCTCATGACATGGTAAAGACTAAAAGTGGAGGCCTCTGAGAACCACCTCCTTCTCCTTCATCTCAAACCATGGCCTTCCTGCTCACAGTTTGCAGTAGAGATGTTTTCCCAAGATCTTTGCTGAATGTCCAAGCTTTTTGATTATTAGAGCCCAAATTACTGGATCGAACCACATATGCTTCTCTATATGGAATCTTCTTGAATGAATAATCAATTTAATAGAAAGACAGCTTTCTGATATCTCAGTTTTCAAAAGTAACCTAGGAATAACTATTAAAAAATAAATTAGGTAAATGTATTCAGAATATTATAAATATACTTAATAAAAATGGCTGTACTATTTTGCATTCTTAACCAGCAACAACTGAGAGTTCTTTTACATCTTTTTTAGCATTTGGCAGTATTCAGGAATTTAGCCAGTCTAACAGGTATATAGAAGTATCTCATTGGTTTTTTTTTTGTTGTTGTTGTTGTTGTTTGTTTGTTTGTTTGTTTTTCGGGAGGGGGTACTGGGAATTGAACTCAGGGGCACTCAGCAACTGAGCCACATCCCCAGCCCTATTTTGTATTTTATTTTAACAGGGTATCACTGAGTTGCTTAGCACCTTGCCATTAAGGAGGCTGGCTTTGAACTCAAGATCCTCCTGCCCCAGCCTCCTGAGCCACTGGGATTACATGTGCCACTGTGCCCAGCTGTTTGTTTGTTTTTTAGTAGTGATACTTTTGATTTATTGAGCATTTAATGGCAGACATTTCATGAACTTGTATCACCCCTTTACTTAAGGCAAACTTTATTATCAAATTTAAGATCTTTTTGTTAATGATCCCTCTTCAATCCCATCCTTGAAGCAGGAGTTACTATTCTCTTTTCCAGAATTTCCAGAGCCAGGACTTAATCACTATTTTGTATAATGGAAAGTTTACAAAAACTTAAAATAATCATAGAAGTACCTTTCCTTGACAGCCAGAAACGTGCTTCTAATTAGAAATACATATGTTGCAATCAAGGTGGTGATAGATACATTGCCCAAAGGAAATGGTTCAAAAACTAGTTCTTGACAGCAATAGCCCAATTCTAAAGGCATTGACTAACTCTTCAATGACATCAACTACTTGCTTAAAATTCACCCACATGTGCACTAGCCCTCGGCTACAACAACTTCACTTTGCCAAAAGTACTGCTGCTCATTGTTGTTTTACTTTGTAATTGCCTAGTAATATATGATGTCGAGCATTTTTATAAGTTTATTTGCAATCTATATCTTTGGGTTGTGTATGTTTACATCTTTTGCTCAATTTGTTAGATTTTTTATGTAGTTATATAGTTTAAAGAATTTTCTTTATATATTTTGAATACAATTTCTTGATATTTCTTTTATAGCTATTTTCTTACAGTCTTTGACTTGTTTTCTTATTTTCTTTCAACAGTATCTTTCATGGAGTAGAAGTTCTTAATTTTAGGAAGTCCAAATTGTCAATTTTTTCTTTCATGGATCATGCTTTCAGTGTTGGATTCTCAAATCCCTTATATAAAATATTTAGTATTTGTATATAACTCATACTCTCCCACATATTTTAACATTTATCTAGAATACTTATGATACCAAATAGAATTTAAATGCTATATAAATTATTGTTATATGTATTGTTTAAGAAATAATGACAATTTTAAAAGTCTGTATATGTGTACAGATGCAGTATATTTTCCAAACATTTTCTATCAAGGTGGGTTGAACACACACAGAGATGTGGAACTCAAGAATTGAGGGCTGACTGTATGTTTATTAACATCAAAATTAATTTCACTGCTGAATCCAGGCCCTTCAAAAGTTTCTTTTGAACAAGCTGCATCCCGGGTGAAAGTCTTCTATATCATAAGGGGATGTTTTTGAAAGACCAAAAGGGAATTGAATTGTTTGGCTGAATATGTGGGTCTCATAAGTGCCTTAAGAAGGCTCACTCACACATTGACCTGAAACTTTTCCCCAAAGCTTCTATTTGTGATGACTCTCCAAGTTATAACCCAGGAAGAAGTTGAGTCTTATTTTGTTATTACTTTATTTTATTGGTATTGGGGATTGAACCTAGTGGTGATTTACCACTGAGCTACATCTCCACCCTTTTCTATTTTTTATGATTTTGAGACAAGGTCTTGCTAAATTGCTGATGCTGGCCTCAAACTTGCAATCCTCCTTCCTTAGCCTCTAGAGTGGCTGGGATTACAGGTGTGCACCACTGTGCCTGGCAAGTTGAGTCTTATTAATGGGAAAGGAATATCATCCATTTCTATTTTTATGTGAAAGGTCCCAGCAGAATAAAGGGGGCTAGTGAAAGTGATGACACTGATATAATTTTTTTTTAGATTGACATCAGCAAATCCCTGAAAGGAACCCAAGGAAGGACCAGACAAAGACATACATATGACCCACTCCAGAGCTCAAGACCAGGACCAGGACCATGCAGGAGTCCAGGCCTAGGTCAGGCCCAGGATGTTCAACATCTCTAGCAATTAGAGAAATGCAAATCAAAACTACTCTAAGGTTTCATCTCACTCCAGTCAGAATGGCAGCTATTAAGAATACAAACAACAATAACTGTTGGTGAGGATGTGGGGGAAAAGTTACACTCATACATTGCTGGTGAGACTGCAAATTTGTGCAACCAATCTGGAAAGCAGTATGGAGAGTCCTTGGAAAACCTGGAATGAAACCACCATTTCACCCAGTTATCCCACTCCTTGGTTCATACCCAAAGGATTTAAAAACAGCACACTACAGAGACACAGCCACATCAATGTTTATAGCAGTACAATTCACAATAGCTAAACTGTGGAACCAACCAAGATACCCTTCAGGGGATGAGTGAATAAAGAAACTGTGATATAGGGCTGGGGTTGTAACTTAGTGGTAGAGCTCTTGCCTACCAAGCATGAGGCACTGGATTCAATCCCTGGCACCACATAAAAATAAAATAAAAGATAATAAAGGATATTGTGTCCATCTACAATTAAAAAATAAAAATACAAAATAAACTGGTATATATACACAATGGTATATTTCTCAGCATTAAAAGAGAATAAAATTATGGCATTTGCAGTAAATGGATGGAGTTGGAGAATTATCATGCTAACCGAAATAAGCCAATCCCAAAAAAACAAAGGCCAAGTATTTCTCTGATAAGTGGATGCTGATCCATAATGGGGGGAGAGGATGGAATGGAGGAACTTTGATTGGGCCAAGCGGAGGGAGGGAAGGAGAGGGGGCATGGGAGTAGGAAAGATGATGGAATGAGATGAACATCATTACCCTAGGTACTTGTATAACTGCACTTGTGGTGCAGCTCTACATTGTGTACAACCAGAGAAATGAAAAGTTGTGCTCCATTTGTGTACAATGAATTGAAAAGCTTTCTGCTGTCATGCATAACTGATTAGAACTAATACCAAATAAATTTTAAAAAGTTTAGAAAGATAGACAGTCAGGAAACAATTTAGATCTTAGCAACAAGGCAAAAATTGACTCCTTGGGCTGGGGCTGTGACTCAGCGGTAGTGCACTTGCCTGGCATGTGCGAGGCACTGGGTTCGATTCTCAGCACCACATAGAAATAAATAAGTAAAATAAAGATCTATCAACAATTGAAAACTTTTTTAAAAAAAAAACTGGCTCCTCTGTGTATAAAGAACTGTTTATAAACATTATTGTCATTTCCCATTGGGTCCCACTATTCCCTCGAAGGACTTCAACCCATTTTAATCTGTGACCCATTGCCCTACAATCACAGACATGTAACCTCTGATCAGCCTCTGCTTTCCAAGCCACTATTCACTCATAGTTTCTAGCCATGGTTTTTTAGAAGATGCACATAAGAATAAGACTTCAGTAGTTGGAGCTTCGGCATACAGGATGCAATCCACAAACCCTCCTACAGTCCTTATAACCACTGAGTGAGGCAACTGTCAAAATCCCAATATTTAACATGAAGAAAATGATAAATATGTACAATTATCATGTACCACTAAAAATGAAAACATAAATAAAAAATTTAAAAGATAAGGAAAGTAAAATCCAGAGAGATGGGGCACTTGATGAAAAATTTAAAACTAGCAAGTAGGGAAAAAGGAGTCAAAAAATTCCTTTTATTCCAAAGTCTAAGATCTTTATACTATACCACCTTCAGCTGTGTTAACATACAGGCCAAAGGATGCACTGAGAGATGTGCTTACAATGTGACATTCAATTGCAATTCAACATTTTCCTGGTTTATGTCTTGGAACCCAGACTTCTTGACCTGGTTCCATGACCCTTCCAACCTTTACTCAGGAGCTTCCTCCCTAAGTGGAATGTGGCCCATCCTATCTCTCTCACCACCATCTCCCAATCTGCTGCTAGCTCTAGTCCTACTTCAAATCCTGTGCTTACCTTACCCCACTCCTATTGTCTAAGTATCATCACTGCAGGGACCCTTTCTTCTATGTCATGCCCTGCCCTGTTTTCCAGATAAAAATCCCTGAACACCTGACATCAGCCTGGATCAAATGGAGCTCCTGGTCATCCCCTTCAGGAATCAGATTCACAGCCAGCTTAGTTCTTCTACACAGGCCCTCCCTGTGGACCCCAGCTCCATTCACTTCCCCAGGGCTACACAACCCCCAGCAGAGGCAGTGTGGGCTAGAGAATGATCATAGTCTTTGAAATCAGGCAGACTTCATGTAAATCCTAGAATATGAGCTAGGCAAGTCATTTCAGCTCCATAAACTGCTGTTTTCCATATGCATTTGAAAGAAAATACTACTTCCCTTACAAGGAAGCTGGAACACTCTGGTTGTACAATAAAGTGTAGGTGCTGTCAATATTTTCCAGCTATCTTTCAAGATCCATCAAGATCATAACTCTTGAATTTGTTTTATTTTTTTATTGGTTGTTCAAAACATTACAAAGCTCATGATATATCATCTTTCATACATTTGACTCAAGAGGGTTATGAACTCCAATTTTACCCCAAATACAAATTGCAGAATCACATCGGTTACACACTCACATTTTTACATAATGCCATATTAGTGACTGTTGTATTCTACTACTTTTCCTATCCCCTACTATCCCCCCTCCCCTCCCCTCCCATCTTCACTCTCTACCTCATCTGCTGTTGTTCAATTCTCTCCCTTGTTCCCCCCCCCCTTTCCCCTCACAACCTCTTATATATAATTTTGTGTAACATTGAGGGTCTCCTACCATTTCCATATGCTTTCCCTTCTCTCTCCCTTTCTCTCCCCCCACTCGTCTTTGTTTAATGTTAATCTTTTCCTCATGCTCTTCCTCCCTGTTCTGTTCTTAGTTGCTCTCTTTATATCAAAGAAGACATTTGGCATTTGTTTTTTAAGGATTGGCTAGCTTCACTTAGCATAATCTGTTCTAATGCCATCCATTTCCCTGCAAATTCTATGATTTTGTCATTTTTTAGTGCTGCGTAGTACTCCATTGTGTATAGATGCCACATTTTTTTTATCCATTCATCTATTGAAGGGCATCTAGGTTGGTTCCACAGTCTAGCTATTATGAATTGTGCCGCTATGATCATTGATGTGGCAGTATCCCTATAGTACGCTCTTTTAAGATCCTCAGGGAATAGTCCGAGAAGAGCGATAGCTGGGTCAAATGGTGGATCTATTCCCAGCTTTCCCAGGAATCTCCATACTGCTTTCCAAATTGGCCTCACCAATTTGCAGACCCACCAGCAGTGTACAAGTGTACCCTTTTCCCCACATCCTCGCCAACACTTATTGTTGTTTGACTTCATAATGACTGCCAATCTTACTGGAGTGAGATGGTATCTTAGGGTGGTTTTGATTTGCATTTCTCTGACTGCTAGGGATGGTGAGCATTTTTTCATGTACTTGTTAATTGATTGTATGTTCTCCTCTGTGAAGTGTCTGTTCAGGTCCTTGGCCCATTTGTTGATTGGGTTGTTTGTTCTCTTATTGTCTAATTTTTTGAGTTCTTTGTATATTCTGGATATTAGGGCTCTATCTGAAGTGTGAGGGGTAAAAATTTGTTCCCAGGATGTAGGCTCTCTATTTACCTCTCATATTGTTTCTCTTGCTGAGAAAAAACTTTTTAGTTTAAGTAAGTCCCATTTATTTATTCTTGTTATTAACTCTTGGGCTATGGGCGTCCTATTAAGGAATTTGGAGCCCGACTCCACAGTATGTAGATCATAGCCAACTTTTTCTTGTATCAGAAGCCGTGTCTCTGATTTGATATCTAGCTCCTTGATCCATTTTGAGGTAACTTTTGTGCATGGCGAGAGAAAGGGATTCAGTTTCATTTTGTTGCATGTGGATTTCCAATTTTCCCAGCACCATTTGTTGAAGATGCTATCCTTCCTCCATTGCATGTTTTTGGCCCCTTTATCAAATATAAGAAAGTTGTAATTTTGTGGATTGGTTTCTGTGTCCTCTATTCTGTACCATTGGTCCACCCGCCTGTTTTGGTACCAGTACCACGCTGTTTTTGTTACTATTGCTTTGTACTACAATTTGAACTCTGGTATCACTATACCTCCAGATTCAAACTTCTTGCTTATAATTGCTTTTGCTATTCTGGGTCTTTTGTTTTTCCATATGAATTTCATGATTGCTTTATCTATTTCTACAAGAAATGCCATTGGGATTTTGATTGGCATCGCATTAAACCTGTAGAGAACTTTGGGTAATATCGCCATTTTGATGATGTCAGTTCTGCCTATCCATGAACAGGGTACATTTTTCCATCTTCTAAGATCTTCTTCTATCTCTCTCTTTAGGGTTCTGTAGTTTTCATTATATAAATCTTTCACCTCTTTTGTTAGGTTGATTCCCAAGTATCTTATTTTCTTTGAGGATATTGTGAATGGAGTGGTTTTCCTCATTTCCATTTCAGAAGTTTTGTTGCTGATATACAGGAATGCCTTTGATTTATGCATGTTGATTTTATATCCTGCCACTTTGCTGAATTCATTTATTAACTCTAGCAGTTTCTTTGTAGACCCTTTTGGGTCTGTTAAATATATTATCATGTCATCCGCAAATAGCGATAATTTAAGCTCTTCTTTTCCTATTTTTATGCCCTTAATTTCTTATGTCTGTCTAATTGCTCTGGCTAGTATTTCAAGAACTAAATTGAATAGAAGTGGTGATAGAGGGCATCCCTGTCTTGTTCCAGATTTTAGAGGGAATGCCTTCAGTTTTTCTCCATTTAGGATGATGCTAGCCTGAGGTTTAGCATATATAGCTTTTACAATGTTGAGATAAGTTCCTGTTATCCCTAATTTTTCTAGTGTTTTGAACATGAAGGGATGCTGTACTTTGTCAAATGCTTTTTCTGCATCTATCGAGATGATCATATGGTTCTTGTCTTTAAGTCTATTGATGTGGTGAATAGCATTTATTGATTTCCATATATTGAACCAGCCTTGCATCCCAGGGATGAATCCTACTTGATCATGGTGCACAATTTTTTTGATATGCTTTTGTATTCGATTCGCCAGGATTTTATTGAGAATTTTTGCATCCAAGTTCATTAGAGATATTGGTCTGTAGTTTTTTTTTCTTTGAAGTGTCTTTGTCTGGTTTCAGGATCAGGGTGATGTTGGCCTCATAGAATGAATTTGGAAGAGCTCTTTTTTTTCTATTTCTTGAAATAGCTTGAAATGTATTGGTATTAATTCTTCTTTGAAGGTTTTGTAGAACTCCGCTGTATACCCATCCGGTCCAGGGCTTTTCTTGGTTGGTAGTCTTTTGATGGCTTCTTCTATTTCTTCCTTTGTTATTCGTCTGTTTAAATTGTGTGTGTCTTCCTGTCTCAATCTGGGCAGATTGTATGACTTAAGAAATTTATCGATATCTTCACTATCTTCTATTTTATTGGAATATAGGGTTTCAAAATACTTTCTAATTATCTTCTGTATTTCTGTAGTGTCTGTTGTGATATTGCCTTTTTCATCCCGTATGTTAGTAATTTGAGTTCTCTCTCTTCTTCTCTTCGTTAGCATGGCTAAGGGCCTGTCAATCTTATTTATTTTTTCAAAGAACCAACTTTTAGTTTTATCAATTTTTTCAATGGTTTTTTTTGTTTCAATTTCATTGATTTCTGCTCTAATTTTAATTATTTCTTGTCTTCTACTACATTTGCTGTTATTTTGCTCTTCCTTTTCTAGGTTTTTGAGGTGTAGTGTGAGTTCATTTATTTGCTGGTTTTTTTCTTTTTTTGAGGAAAGAACTCCAAGAAATGAATTTCCCTCTTAAAACTGCTTTCATTGTGTCCCACAGATTCCGGTATGTTGTGTCTGTATTGTCATTTGTCTCTAAGAATATTTTTATCTCCTCCTTTATGTCTTCTGTAACCCATTGATCATTCAGTAGCATATTGTTCATTTTCCATGTGATGTAGGATTTTTCCTTCCTTCTTTTATCATCGATTTCCAGTTTCATTCCATTATGATCAGATATGGTGCATGGTATTATCTCCATGCCTTTATATTTACTAAGAGTTGCCCTATGGCATAATATATGGTCTATCTTTGAGTAGGATCCATGTGCTGCTGAGAAGAACGTGTATCCACTTGATGATGGTTGATATATTCTATATTCTATAGGTTATTGATTGTGTCATTGAGTTCTATAGTTTCTTTATTCAGTTTTTGTCTAGAGGATCTGTCTAATGGCGAGAGCGGTGTGTTGAAGTCACCCATAATTATTGTGTTGTAGTCTATTTGACTCTTGAACTTGAGGAGAGTTTGTTTTATGAACGTTGCAGCTCCATTGTTTGGTGCATATAAATTGATGATTGTTATGTCTTGTTGGTGGATGGTTCCTTTTAACAGTATATAGTGTCCTCCTTTATCCCTTTTGATTAACTTAGGTTTGAAGTTGATTTTATTCGATATGAGTATGGCCACTCCTGCTTGCTTCTGAGGGCCATGTGAGTGGTATGATTTTTCCCAACCTTTTACCTTCAGCCTGTGTATGTCTTTTCCTATCATATGAGTCTCCTGAAGGCAGCATATTGTTGGATTTGTTTCTTTGATCCAGGTTACTAGCCTATGTCTCTTGTTTGGTGAGTTTAGGCCATTAACATTTAAGGTTACAATTGAAATATGATTTGTACTTCCAGTCATGTTTATTTATTTATTTATTTTAGTTTGGCTAGTTTTTACTTTTTGGTTATTTTCCTCCCCCTTTACTGAGATACCTCCCGCTGTTACATTTGGGCACTATTTTTCAATTCCTCTTCTTGTAGTATTTTGCTCAAAATGCTTTGCAGTGCTGGTTTTCTGGCTGCGAATTCTTTTAGCTTTTGTTTATCGTGAATGATTTTAATTTCATTGTCAAATCTGAAGCTTAATTTTGCTGGATACAGTATTCTTGGTTGGAATCCATTATTTTTCAGTGTTTGAAATACATTGTTCCAGGATCTTCTCGCTTTCAATGAAAAATCAGTCGTTAACCTAATTGGTTTACCCCTGAATGTAATCTGCCTCCCTTCTCTCGTAGCTTTTAATATTCTCTCCTTGTTCTCTATGTTGGCTATCTTCATAATTATATGTCTTGGAGTTGGTCTATTACGGTTTTGAATGTTTGGGGTCCTGTAGGCTTCCAGGATTTGGCAATCCATTCCATCTTTCACCTCTGGGAAGTTTTCTAGAATTATTTCATTTAATAGGTTGTCCATTCCTTTGGTTTGAATCTCTATGCCTTCTTCTATCCCGATGACTCTCACATTTGGTTTTTTTATGACATCCCATATCTCTTGAATAGATTGCTCGTGGGATTTAAGCATCTTTTCTGTGTTGACTATATTCTTTTCAAGTTGATTAACTTTGTCTTCATTATCTGATATTCTGACTTCTACTTTATCTAGTCTATTTGTAATATTCTCGTTTGAGTGTTTAATTTGGTTTATAGTTTCCTGCATTTCTAGGATTACTGTTTGATTTTTTTTTAAGATCTCTATCTCCTGGTAAAGCTCGTTCTTTGCCATTTGAATTTGTTTAATTCATTTTCAAAATATACTTTTATTGCTTGGACTTGCTGCCTCATGTCTTCTCTGATATTCCTTTCCATCTGAGTTAGGTATGCCTTGAGTTCTTTCCCTATCCCTGTTTCTGATGCTTCTAGGTCCTCCTGTAGAATTAAGTTGTCCTGCATTGTTTGTACTCCTTTTTTCCCTTGTTTTTTCATGATGTTCATGTTACTTTCCAGCTCTATGTGATTGCTGTGTTTCTGCTCTCTTCTATAGATTTGTTTTGGTTTTGTATATCTCTGTTGTCTCTCCTTTGTGTTGGTAGACTATGCCTGCTAAAGTGTATTCCTATGGGAAGGAATTCCGACGGCCGAGCTCCAGTGACGTCACCTCTCTGCTATGGCTGGCCCCAGGCTCCTTGCCGGGGTGTCCGAATGGGGGGGTGGGACTGGACTGTCTCTGGTTGGTTTCAGCTCCCGGTCGCTGGTGGGCATGCGGTCTCCAGCCACCCAGTCACGAGGGCCTGGCCTCTAGTCCCCTGGTTTCTCCTGCTAGTCCTGGTTTCTCCTGCTAGACCAGATTTCCCCTGAGTGATGCCTCTCGGCAGTTCAAACTGTACTCTGGGCCTGCCATTTGTTGGGTGTGGAGGGTGTCTATTGGGAACCCCAGCACTCTATTGTTTTGATTTTTTCCGCTTGCCCCTCCCCCAGCGCTGGCCAGACAGGTTTCGTTTTCGCCGCTAATGGGAGGGGGAGTTGAAGGTCAGGTGTCTCTAGTTTTCCCCGCGTCTTTATGCAGGCTTGCTCTGATAATCCCATCCCTGGAAAGCCTATGAAAGATTTTATGCGAATTCCCCACTGTATGGGAGCTGAGCTGAGTAACACACACCTGTTTTATTTTTGCAATCTTTCGGAGAGTGGCGGTGGTCACTTCAGCTCTCCAAGATGGTGGCCGCTGGTTTCCTTGGTGGAGTTTCCGTTGTGGGGGATAGAACTGTACCACTTCCTTCCCCGTCTGAAATCCCGAACTCAGCCCGGGGTTCAGAGGGGGCTCAGCCGGCAGGATTCCACAGAATCCGCAGCAATGTTTCTCCCTGCTTGCTGGTGGCTTCTCAGTGGTGCCCCGCCATCTGTAGCCGCGTGGCGGGCCGTGCGGATCAGTCAGCCCGGATCTCCCATAACTCTTGAATTTGATCAAAATTTTCCCTACTATTATTTAAGAGTAACTTTGCATTCAAATTAAAAGATGATAAATTTCTTACTTCCTATACATGGTTAACACTATTTAAAATCAATACCTATAAATCAAATGCATTTCTGTGCATCAGTAATGAATCCTCTGTTTACAATAGCCTCAAAAAAATTAAAATACTTAGGAATCAACTTAATGAAAGAGGCGAAAGACCTCTACAATGAAAACTACAGAATGCTAAAGAAATTAATTTAAAAAGAACTTAGAGGATGAAAAGATCTCCTTTGTTCTTGGATAGGTAGAATTAATATTGTCAAAATGAGCATACCACCAAAAGCACTATACAGACTTAATGCAATTCCATTCAAAATCCCAATGACATGCCTCAGAAAGAGCAATCAGAAATTCATCTGAAAAAAACAAGAGACCTAGAATACCCAAAGCAATCCTTAGCAAGAAGAGTAAAGCAGGTGTCATTGCTATACCGGACCTTAAACTATACTACAGAGCAATAGTAACAAAAACGGCATAGTATTAGCACCAAAATAGACTTGTTGACCAATGGTACAGAATAAAAGACACAGAGACAAACCCACATAAATACAGTTATCTCATACTAGACAAAGGCACTAAAATGATATATTGGAGATAAGATAGCCTCTTCAACAAATAGTGCTGGGAAAACTGGAAATCCATATGTAACAAAATGAAATTAAGCCCCTATCTCTCACTATGTACAAACTCAACTTAAAGTTGATTAAGGACCTAGGAATTAGACCACAGTCCCTGCGCCTATAGAAGAAAAAGTAGGCCCAAATCTTCGTCTTGGCAGATTAGGCCCCAACTTCCTTAACAAGATTCCTAAAGCTCAAGAAATAAAAGCAAGAATCAATAAATGGGATGTATTTAAATTGTAAAGCTTTTCCTCAGCAAAAGAAATAATCAGTGAGGTGAATAGAGAGCCTATAGAATTGGAGCAAATTTTCACCACACACATATCAGATAGGGCACTAATCTCTAGGATATATAAAGAACTTAAAAACTTAACACCAAAAAAAAAAAAAAACAACAAATAACCCAATCAATAAATGGGCCAAGGAACTGAACAGACACTTTTCAGAAGATGATATACGTGTAATAAACAAATATATGAAAAAAATCTTCAACATCTCTGGCAATTAGAGAAATGCAAATCAAAACTAAGATTTTTATCTCACTCCAGTCAGAATGGCTGTTATCAAGAACAGAGACAACAATAAATGTTGGTGAGGATATGGGGGGAAAGGCACACTCATACATTGCTCATGGAACTGAAAATTGATGCAACTAATCTGGAAAGCAGTGTGGAGATTCCTTGGAAATCTGGGAATGGAACCACCATTTGACCCAGTTATCCCATTCCTCGGTTGATACCCAAAGGACTTAATAATAGCATACTACAGTGATGCAGCCACATCAATGTTTATTGCAACACAATTCACAATAGCTAAATTGTGGAACCAACCTAGATGCCATTCAATATATGAATGGATAAAGAAAGTGTGGTATATATACACAATGGAATATTATTCATCATTTAAAGAGATGACATTTACAGGTAAATTTGATGGAGTTGGAGAATATCATGCTAAGTGAAGTAAGCCAATACAAAAAACCAAAGGCCAAATGTTTTTTCTGGTAAGAGGATGCTGGTCCATAAAGGGGGTGGGGGGGTGCGTGGGAGGAATGGAGGAACTTTGGACAGGGCAAACGGGGGGGTGGGGGGAAGGGAGGGAGCATGCGGGTAGGAAAGATGGTGGAATGAGATGGACATCATTATCCTAGGAACATGTATGAAGACACAAATGGTGTGACTCTACTCTGTGTACAACCAGAGATATGAAAAATTGTTCTCTATATGTGTACTACAGATTGAAATGCATTCTGCTGTCATGTCTAACAAATTAGAATAAATAAATAAATTTTACAAAACAGTTAACACTATTTAAGGACTGAATAAATGACTAAATAAATGAGTGAATAATTAAGTGAATGAGTCAGTTGGATATATTGGATATACCTGCAGTAAATGAACAGGTTCAATTAAACAAACACATATTTTGTTCCAGGCAATCTGCTAAGTTCTAGGTAAATAGATGTGAAGAAGATAAGACAGAATTGTTTCCCTCATGTCGCTCATAGTCTGGCAACTACCCTCTTCTTCCTAAGGATTTTGATATGCACTCTATTATAACACCGAGCAAACTGTACTGAAACCATGGTGTGTCAATTCTGCAACTATTTTTATATATTCCCAGCAAGGGCGGGAGTGAGTGTCAGGTTAGTTAAAAGAATCCAACTGCATAAACGCTATTTAGCTGTCTAGTCTCAAACCTTCCCCCAGAGACCAAACAAACTTTGATCCAGAGTAAACTTCAGGGTGGCCACTCCTTCCTCAACAGGAAAATTTGGGGACCTCCAGAGACTTGGGGCTGATAAAGAAAATGTAGCCAATCAGGTCCATGACACCTGTACTAACAGGATGTGCCTGGGCTTCTTTATCTTCCTTCCAGTATCATAGTTGGGGGCACCAACAATCATGTGACCTCTTATCCAATGAGTGGAGAACAGGAAGCCTGGGTCCACCAACCTCACCGTCCTACCTCCCATCAGCTCTTGTAACTAGGGGTGGTGAACATTGACAGTATGTGATTTTTAGTTGTTTCCAGAGAAACGCTTCAGAGTAAATAGTGTTCAGTAGGTGATTTCATAGATTTCACAGAGCAGATGAAAGCAGAGCTCCTCTGGTTAGAGTGAGAATATGAGGCCTGTGTTCAGCTTCCTCCTTGTCTCACGTAATTATTAGGGGTGGGGCATGGGGGCCCTTAGGGAGAGAGAACTGGGAAGAGGATGAGGAGGTCGGGGTTTATAATCAGAAGCCACAATGCTGAGAAGCACGGGGGATTTGATGCTCTTTCAGGGTTTTATACGCCAGAACAACAGTAGGAGAGAATAGTCAGGAAGGAATAATAACTGGCTGCCTGGATCCTTGTTAACCATGGTGATTATCTCCCAGCCAAAGCTGGGGAACCGATAAGAAACACATCAATTCTTCTGTTTATAATTCATTGAAAGTGCTTTTTTTCTTTTCATTTTTGTGGAAGCCAGTTTATTCAGATTTCCAAGCTAGGTCTCTAGTCTCCAGGGATATTTTCCCCTTATCCATTAACCCTCTCTTGATTTTTCAAAACCAGAGAGGAAAAGGTGCCCAACCAGATGGTAAGAAAGGTCTGAGTTCATGTAGGACTTTCCGTCAACGGCTATGGAAGCCAGAGCCTGTGTTACTGAAAAAGCCTGTGGCCAAGCATCTTCTGGAAACCCCTCTCCCACCTCATCCCGGCCCATGGGCAGCTGCTTCCCAGTTGCCGTGGTTGCCAACCCTCCCACTGGAAGGAAGGAAATGAGACCATGGCCATTGTCTCTTGTCAAATATTCAGACTTCAGTAGTCCTGAACATGACAGCCAGACATGTGTTCTTATATGTAGCATGGAGCAATAAATAGCCCATACCTCCTGAGTCAGGGTAGTGTGTAAGCTTATCTAAAGTTTACAGTTGCTTGGTAAGAATAAGCATGACCTTGCTTTCCCAAGCCATTGAAATAAAACGTTTTAAAATTAGTACTGTTGGAATAGGATACAAATTTAACACATCACCATTTCATGTTTTTGATTGCTGAAATCTTCCTCAGAAGTTGCAGGAGGAGAAGACTAAACTTATTCAAATTAATGATTTCTCTTTTCTGGTTTCACTGTACCTTTTGTGTACCTTGGTTTCTTTGGGGTAAATGCTCAGATCTTTGATCCACCCAGGAAGGGTGAAGGGCAATGAGGATAGGTTTCCATGGGCTTGTGACTAAGCTGAGGGGCCTGTATTCCACTTACAGAGGAGCCAGTGGGGAAGGAGAATCTTCACATTTCATCAGGAAGTTACTTATTATATTCTCATGTCTGACCTCTGAACTGGAATCTGCTGATTCCATCAGATCTCTTGCAGATATCATGCCATATATATTGCTGTTAAAATTCATGTCACTTGTAATTTGCCCACTTTGCAACACTGCTACACCTACATGGCCCATTACCTCAATCCCAGCTCTGCTAATCCACCCACCTCCTCAGCACATCTAAGCCCCATCACCAAGTGAAGCAGGAATTTAATGATTCCCTGTTTCCTTTGCAGGCTACTAGCAGTGTTGTCTTACATTATCTAGACCCCTTTTCAGCCTCTCCTTCTCTGTGCCACTCTGGCCTCTGATTAGACTCAGCGCTACCTCCAAGCATACAACTTCTAGAAGCCTGCAACACCCCTGGACACAGACCACTAGCTCCGATGCTCTTGATTCCCTCATACATATGCCTGGGGGCATGCATGCAAGTTCAGTCCTCTCAGGTAGTTGCCGCTTTATTTCCAAACTCCTTGTGCCTCAAGCCCAGGTGGGGTGAAGGTTCTTCTGGCCTAATATGGTGTCAAACATTCTCACCTCTTCCCTAGATCTCTCAGCTTTTAATCACATCATACAACTACTATTCATTACCTTCTCTTGGCTATTGTCATCTACTGACCTCTAACCTTTATTTCATGAAATCGTAGCTCACTTTTACTCATTTAGTTATGATTCAATAACTTTACTGAGACATGATTTTAATGACCACAGATAGGCATCCCTCTCTATATGGTGGCTCCTGTATTCCTCGACCTCTTCTCCACCCATGTTTCTGACCCACACCCCATCCCGGTTACTCATTCTATGGTCATATGTTACAACTTAATGTTGCCAAGAATTGACATTTTAGCCTAACATCAGTCTTAAATATCCCAGTTTCTGATCACCACTACCTCTTACCTTTTTTAGTATCCCGATTTCGACAAATTTAACCCCACAGAGAACTACAATCTTAGATCCTGTTCCTATTCACTATCCTTCACTATCATCACTGCTGTATCTTCCTACCATCCTCTCTCAGCTTAGAATCTATAATCTACCATTATAATTTCTCACTTACATGCACCTTCAACTATCTTTTCCCTTTTTCACCTTGTTCTCTTTTTGAAAATCTCTTCTTCTTGAAATCCACCTCTTCACTTCTCCACTTCTCCTAGGCTGCACCTGAGCTACTGAACCTGGCTATGGATTGGTACACAAGATGTCTGAGTTCATAACGTCTACACTTGAGTAGGCCCTTGGAGCTGCTCAGGACTCACCTCCCTGATCCTGACTCAATTTCCCCCTTTCTTAGAGGAATATTCCATTCACTTTCATCTCCTTCAATCTCTATTGTGTCTTCCATGATTGCCTCCTTTTTCACTGAGGAGACAGAAGGCCATATAGAATTTCTGGAAGCTGCACAGCAGTTTGCACTCAGGCCTGTGTCTATGCCCACATCTCTACTTTCCCCCCAGTTACTATGAATGAACTGTCTTCACTCCTACCGAAGGCTGATTTGTCTGCTTGTCCACTGGGTTCCTTCCCCTTTCCCTTAGTAGGGGCATCACTCCATAAACTCTCTTCCCCGTCCTTTGTTTTCAAAGCAGGTACAACATTGTGCATTCCCACCAGAGTATATGAAAGTTTCAGTTTTCCCAGCTCTTATTATTTGTTCTTATTGATCATAATCATCCTAGTATGTGTAAAAAGAAATCTTTATGATTTCTGTTTTGTATTTCCCTAATGACAAATGGTACTGAACATCTTTTCATATGCTCTCAGCCATCCTCCCCTTCTCTCTCTCATTTGTATTTTGTAGAAAACTATTCAAGTAGTTTCCCCATTTTCTTTCTTTTTAGTTTTTTTATTCTCTTCCAACATTTTGTAGCAACAAACATATAGAAGAAAGTCACCCCATAACTTTACTACCCCAATAAAATAGTAAATGGATTTTTTTTGGTTTCCAAGTATCTTCTCTATACACATACTTTAAAAAAAAAAAAAAAAAAACTCTTTAAAAATATTTATTTATTTATTTTTATGTGGTGCTGAGGATCAAACCCAGGGCCTCACGTGTACAACGCAAGTGCTCTACCACTGAGCTACAGCCCCAGCACCTAAAAAATCTTATTTTTTAAATTGTGACAAACTATATAACATAAAACTTACCCAGTACATAGTATCTACCAGGTATAAACTTCTGTTGAATAAATGAGTAATGAATGGATGAACGAACAAATGAATAAATAATGAAATAGAAGTCCCCACACTTCAGACTGACTACCCCCAGAGGCCACTCCCATCTCCAGACCAGCTCCCTGTACTTTTCTGAGTGAAGGCTGAAGCTGACTTTTTTCAATAGTGCCGAGTTGGCAGAGAGGAATTGCTAGCCTTGTTTCCCGGGCTCAGTTGGCTATACTCCGAGCTCCATGGCTGGCCTTGGGCTGGGGGAGAAAGGGAAGGGCAGCCATAGATCACAGCTTCTATGAAGTGAGCAACATTTGCTTCCGCAAAAAAAAAAAAAAAAAAAAAAAATCTTCTTTATTCACCTTCACCACATCCCAGAAGATCTCCAGACTAGCCAGCTTTGTCCTCAGACTCTTTCTGCTCAATCTCAGGAAGCTGGGAGCCCACTCTCTCTCTCCTCTGGTGTGTGGTCTGAGTCTCAATTCTGTCTGGCAGACAGTATGGAGGACCCAGGTCAGAGGGGTCATCAGAATGCTAAGAGGAAATCTGATTGATGAGCAAGTGTCAGCAGGAATGAATGGGAGCTTAATTAATGACTTCTGCCCTGTTTTCAAAGAAAGGTTCCCTTACACCCAGTTCTCTCTTTTCTCTGGAAAAAAAAAATTGGGGTGGGGTGAGGAACTAAGGAAAAAAAGGAGGAAAAAACACCCCTATAATCCAAACTTGTCTGAGTGACATAAAGGAGACTTCAAAGACAGACATTCTGGTCAGTTTTTTTATGTGCGAGACTGGTTCAGTGATTCTCTCCTCTCTTTGTTTCCACGGACAGCTAGGCTCCATTCCAAAGCTAAAAAATAAAAGGCCACATTGTTCTGAGGGGAGCTAGCTTTTACAAGAAATTTCCTCCTCACCACTGGGGCAAATTAACTGCCTCAGCCCTGGGTACTCCGGGAGCACTTCTTCCAGAGCTGGTTCCACTGTCCTGCTTCCCACTCCTCTTTGCTCACTAGTACCAGAAGTGCATGCATAATCCACATAGTGCGCTCAGCAGGTTTAGACCCACTGACCTGATGCAGGTCATTGTAAAAGTGTGGGAACAGAGTTCTGTTCCATATGTGTAACAACAGGGAGGTGGTAAGACAGAAAAAGGCTATGGAAGGATTCCTAGAATAGTAGAGTCTACACTGAGGCTCACATTTAGTAATTCTGTTGGTAACTCAGCTTTGAACATCTGCCATGTGTCTAGGTGATATGGCAGAATAAAGAGAGAAGGTTCAAATCGCAGTTCAGCAAGTCACCCCAATTCTCTGCTCTTTGAATCCTCACTGTAAAGAGGAGATCATACCTATTTCCAAGGCTTACTGAGGAATTCATGGAATTAGTTAGCATAAGAAAAATTCTTATGCAGCACCTAGAACAAAGAAGACAATCAGTAAATGATAATTTAGAAAAGGGCTAACATTGGCCTAGTAGCTTCAAATTGTTGCAGATCCTACTACAGCAATCCTATCAACTTTATGAGTTGCTGCTGAAACCCTCATGAGATATCCCTCTGGCAATCCTGTAAAGCAGGTGGTACATTCACCATCAGTTTAAAGATGAGAAAGCAATGAGTACTGTTGCTCAATTGACTTAACTGAATATGTTTGAGTTAAAATACAGGAATTCAGTTTGCTGAGTTTTGCAAAAATGTCTGAAACCAATAAGTCAAATAATTGTCCAAAACCAAATCAAGTCCATAAAAACTTGAATTTCTTTTTACAATTATTTTTTTAAATCTATTTTATTATTTTTCCACTAGAAAACACATGCTCATAGTAAGACATTTTAAGGACATAAATAGTTAGAATGGAAAAGAATTATCCCTCTGCTCTCCCCTATAAAGGTAACTACAAGTTTCCCAGGTGTTTTACACAAGAATATTGTAAAATATATCTTTATCCAGATAGATAGACCCATTTATTTTACCACTTCCTTTTTCACATTTTGCCATTACAAAAAATGCTTTATTAAATATTCTGACATTTAGATCACCTTATAGTTTGTGGAATAAAATTCAAAGTGTGAAATTTTAGGCAGAAAAGATATGTACATTTAAAATTATTTCCAAATCATTCTCTAGTTAATAATCCCATCAGCGCTTTATTAAAGTGTTTAATTTCTCTCATTCTCACCAATGCAATGTGTTATCAAACATTTTCATTTTTCTAATATGATAGGTAAAAAAATCATATCTTATTATAAAGGTGAAGTTCATCAATTTTTTTATACTTAAGAACAGCATGTATTTCCTTTCCTATAAATTGTATTTCCTTATTGTTGATATTTTTCTTAGTGAATTATAGGCCTTTTTACACTTATGTGTCAGGCACTGCTCCATATGTTATATAACATAAGTAGTTATATAAACTACTTTTTTTTAACCTTCATAATAACACCATGAGGGATGCTCTAGTATCCCCATTTTCTTAAGCATGGAATGGTGGCTTCTTTGTCCAATGTCACAGTCACAAAGTGGCAGAGCTTGCATTTGAACACAGGCAGTGTAGCTTCAGAACCCAAGAGTTAGCTAACCATTACATAATAACCTTCCTAGCCTTGTACCTCTCTTCTTTATCTCATATTCTCCATGTACTATGTGGACCGGATGAAGGAAGGAACAAATTAATATTTGACCCTGTGAGGAGAATAAAAGGGAGAGAACAGGGCCACTTAGAATGAGAAAGATGTCTCCCTTTTGTGTCAAGCAAGGAGAACAGAAGTTGGGGAAATTGATTTAGAGGGGATCAAAGTGTTATCATCTCTCCAAATCAGGAAATTCTTAGGCCCTAAGTAATTTACATGTGTCTTTGAGCTCCTTGGGGAATGCTTATTCTAACCATCATTACAGTAATCACAGAAGAATGGGAACACCAAAGAAATTCAAACAGCAAAATATGGAGAGGGGAACACTATTTGAAAAAAAAAAAAGTCCATATTTTTTTAACAAATACTTACTTTAAAAAGAAAAAAGAGGTACTGGTATATTTATTAAATTAAACTAAACTTGAAAGACTTTGCAAACAAATCAATGTAAAGAACTTGTTTGAATTCTGACTCAAACTAATTTCTAAAATTTAGAAGATGATTGGAGAAATGTGGATAAAAATGTTGTATTTTATAATGTTGAGAAGTTATGTTTGATTGTTTAAATATAATAACATTGTAGTGTGCTTTTAAAAAATAATCCTTATCCTTAGATATTGGTTCTGAAATAATCATAGATGAAACAATATAATATCAGGAATTTTCTTACAAATAATCTAATTTGGGGTAAGGAAACTGGATAAAGATTATGTCAAATAATATTGATAATAATTAAAGCAGGGTGATGGATCCTTTGGGATTTATAATACTATTCTACTTTTGCATATGTTTGGATTTTTTTCACAGTAAAGTATTTTTTTAGAGAGAGAGAGAGAGAGAATTTTTTTAATATTTATTTTTTACTTTTCAGGGGACACAACATCTTTGTTTGTGTGTGGTGCTGAGGATCGAACCCGGGCCGCACGCATGCCAGGCAAGCGCGCTACGGCTTGAGCCACATCCCCAGCCCCCACAGTAAAGTAGTTTTACGTGGAAAAATTAACCCAAAGTTCCACCTCATACCATACAAAATAGTAATTGAATCTGTATGCAATATATTACCAAACATATTGGTATTTTCCAAATTGACAGGTAAAATTATCTTATTATGGGTGAAGTTCATCAATTTTATATATTTTAAGAACAGCTAAAACTATGAAAGCTAAAATTATGAAAGTCCTAGAAGAAAGCATGCAAGAGTACTCTATGCCCTTGGTGTAGGCAAAAGTTATTAGTTAAGATACAAAAGGCACTACTTATAAAAGAAAAAAATGATAAATCAACTTTATCATAATTTGAACCATCTGCCTTTTGTAAAACACCATTAAGAAAGTAAAAGGGAAAAGTGCATGCTGAGTAAAAATATTTGCAACATTTATACCTGATAATGGATTTCTATTCAGAATACATAAGGAAGTTCTACAAATCAATAACATGAAGATAAAAGTAAACAAAAAGAAAAGAAAATGCAGAAAAAATCTTAAATAGGCACTTAATAAAGAAAGGTATACACAGTTGTCCAAAGCATATGAAAAGATGATAAATATCATTAGTCATCAGAAAACTACAAAATAAGACTCAAATGAAATACCAATTTCACACCTGCTAGAATGACTAAAATTAAAAAGGTTGACTATGTAAAGTAAGCAAGGAGATAGAGGAATTAGAATTCTCACACATTGCTGGTGAAATTCTATAATGTTAAAACCATTTTGAAAATTAGTCTGGCAACTTATTATGAAGATAAACCTGTCTACCAAGCAATTTCATTCCTTGATATGTGCCTAAAAGACACAAATAAAAATATTCATGAAATTTTTATATAGTGATATTCATAGGAGGCTTATTCATAAAAGCCCAAATTTGAAATAACCCAAGTGTCTATTTATAGAAGACTAGATGAAGACAAAATTGTTTTGTGTTTATACAATGAAATAAACCTATACAACAATATAAAGATATGAACTACTAACATATAGAAAAACATGGATGGATATAAAAACTGTTACATTGAGAAAAACAACTAGAAACAAAGGTGTATTTTGTATAATTCCATTTATGTGAAGGTCAATAATAGGCTAAATAAATTTGTTGTAGTAAAAGTGAATATAGTAGATTACCATTGGAGGTGGGTTCGAATCAACTGGAAAGAGACATGAGGAAATCTTCTGGGGTTATAAAAATTTTCCAATCCTTTTATGAGTGGTAGTCAATGAGCTTACTGCAACATAATAAATTAACCAATTGATCAACTTGAGATTTATGCATTTCACTGAATGCAATTTGTGCATAAATAGAGCAATATTTTTGAAATATAAGAAAAGCACAGACATCAATTACTGATGGTATGATAGAGTAGGTACTTTAAAAAACATGTAGATGCTGGATAAACAGCAACCATGTTTAAATGTAATTCTGTATAGAGTAAAAGCACAGAGAGGACTGAATTGCTGTGTATAAGTGGCAGGAATTTACAGTATGGAAGGTGAAAACTGGGGGATTAGAAGAGTTTGAGGAGAAACTAGATGCAGGGAAACATGGCAGAAAGGTGGAAAATATTTCTAGCAAAAAAATCCCTGAAGCAAAGAGTGGTTAGCAGTGTTTAGATCAATGATAGCTGTAACTTATTGCATGTACTAACTATTCTGAGCTATGACCCCTTTTGCAATGCCAAATCTTTATTGAAAATGTGATAGATACAACTTTTCTTAATGATGATTTGAGAAAAAAAATTATGAAAAAAAAAAAACGTGCTGGGGATGACCTGGGTATCATCTGGGCAAGAAAGAATAACAGTCATCAGATCCATATAATAACAGGGAAATAGGAAAATAATGCCTCATTCCCATCAATACATACACAAGTATTCTCTGAGTGCTAAAAATGTGTATTGCTTTCAGTAGCCATTCATATTTTATAACTCTGAGAAATTAACTGCTCAAATTTGATAAAGTAACCCACACCAAAATATGTCCCATTAAACAGAGAAATATTGATAGCATTTCCATTATAATTAAGAACCAAAAAAGTTGACTGCTATAACTCAGTATTGTTTGGAAGATTCTGGGTTGCCACAAGGAGACAAAATTTGTATAATGCTGAAAAGGGGAGATAATTCTATCATATTTATAACTGATACAGTCTTAGAAAACCTAAGTGACTTTTTAAAATGTATTATTAGTAGCTGCCAAGATAGTAGAATACAAGATATTATTCGTTCATCAAATATTTAATGAGTGCCTCCCATGTTCTGGGAATTGTTTTAGATGTTAAAGATAGAGACACAGCCAAACAATATATCCCTTCCTTCATAGAGCTTTCAATCTGCTAGTGCTGGGAAACAAACAGAAAATAAAATAAATAAGTAAAATATATCTATTATTAGCTGATAAAACTTGGAAGAAAAAAAAATAGAGAAAGATAAAGCAGAGAAAGCTGTGAGATATATTTGAAGACAGAGCTACAGAATCTTGATAGATTGGATGGTGAATGGGATTGAAGGAATTCAAGGATGATCCCCAGGCTGCAGGCTGGCCCACTGAAAATCATTTACTGATATAGAGAAGATACCTAATGGAGTAGATTTGGAGAAACAGATCCAGAAGTCCAAGCTTGTCTATTAGATATCCAACTAGAGACAAAAGAGTTGATAGGTGTGTCCAATATTCGAGGAAGAGGTTGAGGCTGGAGATACAAATTAGGGAGTCATCAGTACATAAATGATATTAAGACCAGGAGATTAATGAGTAATACAGGAAGTAAGGTCTGAAAAGAGTAGTAGGAAGATCAAGTCCTGGCACACACCAGGGTTAAGAGGGCAAGATGATCTGGAAACTCCCAGTGAAGAAGAGGGAAGCATATTCACCAAAATCATTAGCTTCCCTCCTATGAAGATAATCCATTCAGAAGGGAAATAGGAGAACATTCCCACTTCCATCCATTAAATACCTGAGAATAAATTTAAGAGAAAATGTAAAAATTCTACATTAAAAAAACAATAAAATCGTTTGATCCTCAGCACCACATAAAAATAAAATAAAGAGTTGTGTCCACCAAAAAAACCTGAAAAATAAATATTAAAAAAAAACAATAAAATCTCATGACAAAATATAAGACCAAAATATAAGACAAGTAAAGAAATTTACCAAACTTCCTAACAGGAAACTTTCATTCACAATATAATGATTTCAATTTTTTCCAATATAATTTCAACTAAAATTCTAATAAATTTTTACTCTCCAGATATTGGAGATAAAAAATTAAAAATCTACCCCCAAATTGTTTATAAGTATGAATAGCATACTTTTCTCCTTTCCTCCTCTTCCCTCACAATTTGATGGAGCTAAAGCAGTGTCTGCAATGGGAGAGGGGAATAATGGAGACACACAGTGGGTATTGGGGGCCCTGCAGGGGGAGGAGGTATCTGCAGAGCAGTCAGACCAGCATGGAAATTGCAAGCCCCTGCAGGATTAGGAGGTCATCGACATGTGCAAGCAGCCTGATGTGAGGTATCGGAGTCAGAACAGGGAGAGGAGGACATCTCTGCAGAGGAAAGGCCCCACTTGGGGTATAGATGGGTAGAATCCAAGCAGAACAATGGCTTCCCACTAGAGGCATGGGCCCAGCACTGAGTGTCAGAGCTTAAACAGGATGAGAAAGGTGTCTGGCTGCACAGGAAGTCTGCTTGCTACAGAGGACTGAAGACTGAGGAAAGTGAGGATGATGTCCAGCAAGCTGGCCCAGGCTCTTGAAGCCTGATGAGAGTGATAAGGACATCCATGTGGTGTGGGGAGCAGGTTAACCCTGCACTAACTGTCAGAGCCCAGCAGGGTGAAATGAGGCTCTGTTGGTAGAGGGTCTGAACATTTGTACTGCCTAAAAAATGATATATTCAAATCCTAACCCCAGGTCACGGCGTCAGGAGGTGGGGTCTTGGGGAGGTGATTAGGTCCTGAAGACGGAGCTCTTATGACTGGGATTAGAGTCAATGCACAACTGGCAATGTGTTATGAAGTGCTTCTATTTACTGGTAAAACAAAACAAACTTTTTTAAAAAATGGAAGAAAGTTATGAACTGAAGAGGAATACAGGTGGCCAATAGAAATGAAAATCTTTTCAACCTCATTAGTGATCAATAAAATACAAATTAAGGCAACAATTGTACACTAACAGTTTGGAGAAATTACAAAGAGCAATAAAATCCTGGGCTGGTAAGGAGGTAAAAGCATGGGCCTCCTTTTACATGGAATGTGTGTGGGTGAATTGCTATGACCTTTTGAAAATAACACTATGGTATCTAAAACATGCCAAGGTAATGCACCACAAGAGATGCTAATGATCAGGGATTTTACTTTTAACAAGAAAAAAATATTTTAAAGATTACAATGTCAAGTTCAGTTAAAATACAAGCCATAGAGACACAATGTTTGGCAGTCTTTCTCCACAAATGTCCTCTGAGAAAATTAAACCCTACAGAAAATAGTTCAAATCTCTTTTTAAGTTTTCCCAGCCAATGTTCTTAGCTAGTGCCATTTCTAGATTCAATGGAGAGAAGTTTATCCATTACACTTAATGGATAATTTATACCATTGGTGCATAATTCCTTCACAGAGTACACAAGGGCTTGAATAGAGAGCCTGAGGAAGAAGAAAGGGTCAAGAAGAAATCATGTGTTCCTGGCTTGGGACTTGAAGAGTCAGTTCTGTTTACTGACTGAAAGACATACATATTCCCCTTCTTAGTGTAGAAAGTTCTGTCATCCCCCACAACAAATGCCGCAGTCCGGCTGCAGCAAAATAACTGGGGGGTGACGAACAACTTGTGTACATTGATACAGCAGGAGTGGGAGCCTTTTATTGTAGGACAGGAGGGGTATATATACATTCCACACAGCTTATCTTAATTAACATAAACTAGATACAGCAGTCAACCAATAAGGAATCTCCACACTTGATGGCTCGCTGGCATTACTTCACAAACCACTCCCTCTGGCAAAATGCCAGGCACCATCTTGACTTGTTTACAGACCCTAACAAACAAAGAATTATTCTGCCAAGTATTGATAATTCCAAGGTTGAGAAATCCTGTTCCAGGAGAGTTTGCACACTGAAGCAAAGTAATCCTTTCAAATACAAATCTGAACTTGCTTGCTTAAAGAAAAAAAAAAGTCCCAATGGTTGAGTCTTCATGAATACATTCCTAATTATTCACTCAATATGTATGGACCACCTGTCCTGTGGCAGTGCTGAGTTGGGGTGTGATATTGCAGAGATACCTCTACTCACTACACAGATCTTGACAAAGCAGAAGTGATTGTGAAACATTGTCATCCTGTCATCTCTAGGGCCAATCCAGTAAGCTGAAAATAAAGTAGGGGTGTAGGGGGATGAAAAACTGGAACTTGGTTTTAAGACATGCTGCTGGGACATCTATGTAGATTGGGCAGAAAAGATAAGAAAAAGATCTCACGTGATTAAACCCTAAAACATACACCTCCATTTTCCCCAATCTTAGTTGAGGGCAGTGAAGTCTGATTTTCACACCTCATCAAAGATAAGTGTTTGACATTGCTTCCTGGATATCAGTTTTATTGGGGAAAACCTCAAAATCACTTTCCAGTCAGCCCCAAAGAGGAACAAGGCAATGGTTCTTTGATACAAGCTGGTCACACTCCAGAACTTGGATCTTCTGCCTTTACCAAGGCCTTGGCCATCCTTAGGAGCCTCTCCCTAGGGCCGGGCAGTGGCTGTGCTAAGAGCTGAAAGCCAGAGCTAGTGGGTTTTCTTGGTGAGGTCTAGCTCAGAGGGCCTGGGCAGGTGCCTCCGCATTCACTCAGCAGCTTGGGGACTTGGTTGCTCCTCTCTGCTCCCACCAACGCCCGCTGGTTGCAGCCGGAATTAATAACATAAGCAGCAGGAGGCTTCACATCAGAATGGGGGCTGTCTGGATAATTATCCAGGGGTCTAGGACCAGTCAGTAAATTACTCCGTGACCTGGGAATTCAGCAGGTTACCACCATCACTCAGGCCTGCTCACTTTATTGCTCTCCCCTCCTGCTGCACTGATATTTATCTGTCTAGTTTACATTCAGAGCATTGATTTCATGCCTTTTTGTTTTCCATCTGAGAGGTGAGAAGTAGGCCCTTTGGGAAGACTGGTTCTCAGGTCAGTGGGATGGCTATGGTGACACAGGGAAGGGAAATACTGGAGTTTTTGTTTCATGCAATCATTGAGTGTGCCCAGGCATGTCAGCACCTGCTCTCTGGGGGTGCTCCAAAATGTATTTCAGTCATTTTTGTAAGAGTTGTGACACTTCTGGTAAATTGCTTCACATGCTGGGGGAAAGAAAAGGCAGAGAAAAAACTTTCACAATGCATCCCCTATATTTTTGCTATCCCAAATGAGAGTAGCATATACAAGCTAATTTCCCCAAATGCAGGATGGTCTTTCCTTTGGGGCATTTGTAGGAACCGTTCCCTTTACCTAATTTTTGCCTTCCCCTTTACCACATTCTCATCTTTTAGGTCTTCCTTGGATGTCACTCTCCTCAGGAAGCTTTTCCTAACCTATCCATAATAGAATTGGACCCTCATCCTTCCCTGGGCTGCCATAATATCCTATTCCATATTACATGACTAACCCAGTTTGTTGCAGTTACCTGTTTTCTTTTCTGCCCTATCCATATTGTGAGCCTGGTGAGAACAAGAACTAGCCCTTATCCTTACCAGGCTCTGTTTAAAGTAGCCAGTGAAAGTAATAAATAGGCATTGAAAGATATCTCCAAACTCTACCATCCAGTCAAACCTGATTCCCAGCTTTAGCCCAGCCAAGACATCCACTTTCAACAAAGAGAGGGTCTTGTGAGCTCCCAGTCAGGAACCCATAGCTTCTTTGCCATTCCTTGGAATTGCCAACTGCATCTCTCCCTCTTTTCAACTCATTTCTCTAAATGCATCTGAACATAATCCTGTATTTCTCTTGTAACATTCTCTTCGACTCCATAATTTGTCTGAAAAGCACAAGTATTCCTGGTTTGACAGGTTAAACTACATTATAATCTTGATTAAGACACTTACATGCATTCAGCCTGGATTTCCTCTTGGAAAGAATGAGTTCATCATCTCTGAAGGGTCTTCAATCTTCCAGTGTGTCTCCAATCTATATATAAAGGCATCAACAGTTCCCACTTTGCTGCAAAATCTTTTTTGACAAACAGGATAGAAACAAAGTAATTAATTAAAAGAAATAACTTGCCTCCTTGTTTTTCCACAAAGGTGCAGTATAGGAGATCCTAATATGGCCCCTTCTTACTCTCCAATGTACCCAACTCCACACTAACTGAAAACTGCTTCTAGTTTCTCTCTGCACAAAAACTTTATGGGCAATGTGCTTTGACCTGTGCTGTCCCCTCTGCTTGGAATGTCCTTTCTCTTCTACATACTGAGCACATTTTCAATTCTGGGATGGAACCCACCTATGATCTCCTTCTCTAGGAAGTCTTTCTTAACTTGGGATGTAACAGTACAACGAGTTTAGACTATGAAACAGCTAGAACTGTTCTAGCTCACCACTTACCACATGTGACACTGTGGGAAAGTGACTTCTTTGATCTGACTGAGTGTCAGCCTCATCCATGAAATGGGATGATACTTATTTCTACTTTCCAGGGCTGTGGGGGTTGAATAAGGTAACTCAAATAAAACATACAGCTCAGTGCTTGGAAAACAATAAATACTACAGAAGGGTTAGCTGCTATTACTATGCTCCCATCTTATAATTAATCACTTGCAATATACTTTTCTCAGACTGCATTTTACATATCCGCAACCCTACGAGATTGCAACTTCCCTGAAGGTCAAGAGAATAACTTCCAGCACATAAGTGGGCAAATGCTTTCTTGAGTTAAATTATACATCTAGAAGAGTATTCTTAAAAGAATAAGAATTTAAATTTTTAAATAAAGTAAAATTTTAAAAAGTAAGTTATGTGATAATATTGCAGTTTGGCTGTGACACTTTCATGTTCATGCTCCCATTTTACTTTGATTTTCACAATGAACTTATATGGAGGTTTTATTATCTCTGGTTCATGAAATGAGAGAACAGATACTAGAGGAAAATAATTTTGTCCCCAAATCACAGAGCAGGTTGCAGGACTCAAACTGTTTCTCTTTTCTCCCCTCTTAGGCTTCCCTTGCCACTCACTCACCACCCCCACACATACACACACAAAAGAGGAGCTTAACTACTCTTACAACTCAGAGGTAAGATTTTAAATAATATTCACAAGTTCCTGTCACCCAGCATCAGCAGAAACAGACCCTTCTCCAAAATGGCATTCCCAATAGTGACCACAGTCCTTGCAGCTCAGGATGCCCTGTAGAAAGCATGCCTTGTAGTGTACATCTTGCTGTCCATGTTCAGAGGAGATGTTGCTTTCTGTAGGTGCTTTGGACTCCTCCAGGCTTTTCCTGTGCTTTTGTGCAGCTGGGAAGGTGAAGCATAAGGCTATCAAAAGCTGTGAACAGTCCCTACCTCTAGGGACAGGCATTTACTAGAAGAAAGAAGGACCAACGGCTTCTCAGAGCATTGTTCAGCCACATTAGAGAAAGGATTAAGCAGATACATTCAGCTATTCTAACAGATTTTCTTTAAGCCTTGAATACGCCTCTCACACTCACTCAGATAATCACATTAGTTTTGTCATTAAAAGATCCCTTTTATAGAAAGTACCTAAACCGCTTAAACCACCCAGAGAGGTTGCATACATTATCAAACACCAAGACAAACAAAAGGGATTTTCAGTCCCACATCTCAGTTCTCCTTATTCATCAAAAAAAGTGGGGGGGGGGGGCGCGGCAGAGAATCAAGGTAGAAATGATCTTGCAAATGGTGAAAAGTGGACAGCAGCTCTCACTTCCTTCCCTTGGCACTCCCACTTCAATCAGAGCTAGGAAGACTGGAAAACTCCTTCAGCACTGAGGCCAGCAAAAAACAGGGGCTAAGACAGAGATGAAGACAGCAGGGCAAGGAGCAGGTAGAAATAGACGTGCTTGCCTCCCTGCCATAGGAAATTGCATTTGAAAACCAAAGAAAAGTAGAAAAGCACTGGTTTTGCCACTTAGTAGGTCTGTCTGGGCAACTTAGGGAGACCCTGTCTTAAGATATAATAAATAGGGCTGAGGATATACACTGTACACTGTAAACCAGTAATAAAGTCACCTGCTTTAAGGAATGTAGTTCTATTTTTTTTTATTTTTAAATTTTTTTCGGTCTCCATTTCTGCTGCCACAAAATTCATTTGCTTTTTAGGTCTAAGCCAGTGGTTCTCAATTGGTCACAATTGAGATCTTTGGCCATGGTTAGGGCTGGCAGGGAGTCACTTTGTTTCTCTTGCCTTCAGCTCTTCCTTTATAAGATTGGAGATAGTATCTATCTTTCTTCCCATCCACAAGGGACAGGCAGTAGAGTTCTGAGGACTCTTAAAGCATGATCTAAGCATTAAAGGGGAGGTTTCCTTTGGTTCTTTAAAGTCCCCCATAGTGGTAGGAGGTGTCTGTTTCGTTTTTCACAATGTGGTTGGTGCCTAACTACTGGCCCATAATGGATGTTTAATCATTTTTCTCAATGAAGAATGCATTCACTGACTTTCTCCCCAGTCCCCAATCACCCTGCAAACTCTCATCCCTCAAGTCCCAGTTTGGACATTACTTCCCCTTTAAAGCCTTCCTCTGACCTTCAGGATGAATTCTTCTGTGTTCCACAGAAGACATCCTGAATGCAATACACATTCTGAGCACAATGTACTCAATAATCTGACATTGTGACAGTCTTTTCCCATTACCCATGAGAATACTGGGCTTTACCATTTAACTCTTCCTTCTTAGCACTCTACCTGCACAGGGTTGTTGTTAAATTAATGTTTGAATTAACAAATCAGAAGTAAACAAACAATCCAAAGTCTTGACATTATTTAGACCAGAGAAAAGGAAGTAACTTAAGAATCAGTCTCAAAAATAAAGGTTGTTGAATTTCAGAGAAGATATTTACATCAAACATTTATTATTATGCTGATTGGAAGGTAAAGTGTAAGGCTACTTAATAAATCAAATCAACAAGTCTATTTTCATTTTTCGTCTCCTTTGCAGGGTAAAACTTGAGGAAATTTCTTAAATTATATGGAGATTTAGATTAGACTTCATTAACATTAACACTGTTGCCATCTGGGACCAGATAATTCTGTTATGGAGGGCTGTCTTTTGCATTGTAGGATGATTAACAGAATCTCTGGTCTATTTCAGGAAAGAGCAGAACATTCCCAAACAAGTTGTTTTGATAATCAAATGGGACTTCATCATTTGGGGAACAAGATTATCACTAATTGAGAACCACTGGCTTAGACCTAAAAAGCAAGTGAATTTTGTAGCAGCAAAAATGGAGACCCCCCCCCCCAAAAAAAGTAGAACTGCTTTCCTTAAAGCAGGTGACTATATTACTGGTTTACAGTGTACAATGTACATCCCCAGCCCTGTTTACTATATTTTAAGACAGGGTCTCCCTAAATTGCCCAGATTCCCTCCAACTTGTGATCCTTCTGAGTACATGGGGTAACAACATGTGCATGACTATACCTTCCATTCTGAAGGCTGGTAGATTGGCCAAATGAACTGACATTAAAGTACCATATTGAATGTCTTTCGTCAGCTTTCAGGAGGGTCTCTGAAATAGGAAAAATATGACAACCTTTGATAGTCAGAGAAGAAAGTCATTTGTCAAATCATCTGGATTCTCCCATGTCAATAAGCTTATCTAGGCTTATCCTTAGAAAAGATATTAGTGCCTTTGCACTTTATATCACACCATACACAGTTTCATTTAGAACTTAATGAGTTGGACTTAATGATTGAATGATACAAACTTTCCTTTTGCTATGAACCTCTACATTTCAGGATTGCAAAACAAGAAAAATTATTAAGCCACTCCCCGAAAGCCACAGAAAAACTTTGGTGATAAATGCTGACATCTGTGTGATCAAAGGACGTGGTTCCTTGTCTCAGTTCTTTCTGCACATAACTGAGAGCCCCCTAGTTTACCTGTGAGCCAAGTAGAATGAAGAAATATCCAGATGTCTGACCTCATTTTATTAAAACTACTTCATTTTTATTTTTTTTTGTTTTAATTAGTTATACATGGCAGTAGAATGCACTTATATACTTTGATGTATTATACATAGTTGGGATATAATTTCTCATTTTTCTGAGTATATATATTGTAGAATCACATTGGTCATGCAGTCACATACAGTAATGAAAAAAAATAATAATAACATTACCTTAGATTAGGTAGAGGAAAGTGAAAGGAGGAGAAGGCAGGGGATGTGGGGATAAGAAAAATAGTAGAATAAAATACTTCATTTTTATTATAAAATGTCACTTTTCCTCCTTTCCCTTGATTATCTACTAAGGCATTTAAACTGGTCCAAAAACATTTATCCAGCAAAATTTTGTCTAAGAATATACTTTCGAGACCAGCGGCCCGCCGGCGTGGTAGACACATTGCCCCAATTGGAGGAGGGGCGGAGCAGAGACGCCGCCTACGCCTGTAAGGTGGGAAGACCTGCGACCGACCAGCGGAGCAGGCCCAGCGGCCTGCCGGTGTGGTAGACACATCGCCCCAATTGGAGGAGGTGCGGAGTAGAGCCGCTTCCCACGCCTGCAAGGTGGGACCTGCGACCGACCGACGGAGCAGGCCCAGCGGCCCGCCAGCGTGGTAGACACATTGCCCCAATTGGAGAAAGGTCCCAGCTGCTGCCCACAAGGTAGACAGACCGTGCGTCCTGGAGAAGGGGCCCGGCGGCACGCAGGCCTAGTTGAAAGATCGCCCCAATTAGAGGAGGGGCACAGCCACCGCCTGCACCTGCAAGGTAGGCAGACCTGCAACCTGGAGAACAGGCCCAGCGGCCTGCCAGCGTGGTAGACAGATCATCCCTATTGGAGGAGGGGCCCAGCTGTTGCCCGCAAGGTAGGCAGACCACGCGATCTGGAGAAGGGGCCCAGCGGCCCGCCGGCAAGATAGATCACTCCAATTGGAGGAGGAGCACAGTTGCCGCCCGCCCCTGCAAGGGAGACTTTGCAACTATACAAGAGCAATATAAATATATAGGGGGATAATTCAATAACACAACAGTCTCACCAAGCAGAAAGAAATGCAAGCAGTATGAAAAGACACGGAAAGAAAGGACCACAAGCAATGCAGGTCAACTCAACTTTAGAAGAGGTAATAGCTGCAGCAGATGGAATGTCAGATAAAGAATTCAGAATTTACATGCTTCAGATGATCTGGAGTCTCAAGGAAGACATTAGACAGCAAAATCAGACAATGAAAGATCACTTCGACATTGAGTAACATAAACAAATCCAAGAAGCAAAAGATCAACTATACAGGGAGATAGAGGTTATAAAAAACAAACAAACAGAAATCCTAGAAATGCAGGAAGCAATAAACCAACTTAAAAACTCAAATGAGAATACTGCCAGCAGAGTAGAACACCTAGAAGATAGAACATCAGACAATGAAGACAAAGTATTTCAACTTGAAAAGAACATAGACAGCTCAGAGAGACTGTTAAGAAACCATGAGCAAAACATCCAAGAAATTTGGGATAACATAAAGAGACCAAACTTAAGAGTCATTGGGATACAGGAAGGTATAGAGGTCCAAACCAAAGGAATGAGCAATCTGTTCAACGAAATAATACGAGAAAACTTCCCAGACTTGAAGAATAAGACAGAATCCCAAATCCTAGAAGCCTACAGGACACCAAATGTGCAAAATCATAAGAGATCCACACCTAGACACATTATAATGAAGGTGCCCAATATACAGAATAAGGAGAAAATTCTAAAAGCTTCAAGAGAAAGGAAGCAGATTACATTTAGGGGTAAACCAACCAGGATAACAGCTGATCTTTCAACACAGACACTGAAAGCTAGAAGATCCTGGAACAACATATTTCAAATGCTGAAAGAAAATGGGTTCTAACCAAGAATTGTGTATCCAGCGGAATTAAGCTTCAGGATGGAAGAGGAAATTAAAACCTTTCACGATAAACAAAAGTTAAAAGAATTTGCAGCTAGAAAACCATCTCTTCAAAACATCCTTGGCAAAACATTACAGGAAGAGGAAATGGAAAATAACAATGAAAACCAACAGTGTAAGGTAGTACAGTAAAGGGAAAAATAATCAAAGAGGAAAAACAAACCATGTTAAGTAACATAAATAAACAAATATGGCTGGAAGAAGAATCTATATCTCAATAATAACCCTAAATGTTAATGGCTTAAACTCACCAATTAAGAGACACAGGCTAGTAGAATGGATCAAAAAAAAAAAAAAGATCCAACAATATGCTGCCTACAGGAGACGCATTTGATAGGAAAAGACATACATAGACTGAAGGTGAAAGGTTGGAAAAAATCATATCACTCATATGGACTTTGGAAACAAGCAGGAGTGTCCATACTCATATCAAATAAAATAGATTTCAAGCCAAAGTTAATCAAAAGGGATAAAGAGGGACACTACATACTGCTCAAGGGAACCATACACCAACAAGACATAACAATCATAAATATATATGCTCCAAACAATGGTGCAGCTATGTTCATCAAACAAACTCTTCTCAAGTTCAAGAGTCTAATAGACCACCATACAATAATTATGGGAGACTTTAACACACCTCTCTCACCAATGGAGAGATCTTCCAAACAAAAGTTGAATAAAGAAACTATAGAACTCAATAATACAATTAAAAACCTAGACTTAGTTGACATATATAGAATATACCACCCAACATCAAGCAGTTACACTTTTTTCTCAGCAGCACATGGATCCTTCTCAAAAATAGATCATATATTATGTCACAGGGCAACTCTTAGACATTATAAAGGAGTAGAGATAATACCATGCTTCTTATCTGATCATAATGGAATGAAACTGAAAATCAACGATAAAAGAAGGAAGGAAAAATCATGCATCAATTGGAGAATGAACAATAGGTTACTGAATGATCAATGGGTTATAGAAGACATCAAGGAGGAAATTAAAAAATTCTTAGAGATAAATGAAAACACAGACACAACATATCGGAATCTATGGGACACAATGAAAGCAGTTCTAAGAGGAAAATTCATTGCTTGGAGTTCATTCCTTAAAAAAAGAAAAAACCAACAAATAAATGATCTCACAGTTCATCTCAAAATCCTAGAAGAAGAGCAAATCAACAGCAAAAGAATTAGAAGGCAAGAAATAATTAAAATCAGAGCTGAAATAACTGAAATCAAAACAAAAGAAATAATTGAAAAAATTGACAAAACTAAAAGTTGGTTCTTTGAAAAAATAAATAAGATCGACAGACCCTTGGCCATGCTAACGAAGAGAAGAAGACAGAGAACTCAAATTACTAGCATACGGGATGAAAAAGGCAATATCACAACAGACACTTCAGAAATACAGAAGATAATTAGAAATTATTTTGAATCCTTATACTCCAATAAAATAGAAGATAGTGAAGGCATCGATAAATTTCTTAAGTCATATGATCTACCCAGATTGAGTAAGGAGGATATAGACAACTTAAACAGACCAATATCAATCGAGGAAATAGAAGAAGCCATCAAAAGACTACCAACTAAGAAAACCCAGGACCGGATGGGTATACAGCAGAGTTTTACAAAACCTTTAAAGAAGAACTAATACCAATACTTTTCAAGCTATTCCAGGAAATAGAGAAAGAGGGAGAACTTCCAAATTCATTCTACAAGGCCAACATCACCCTGATACCTAAACCAGACAAAGACATTTCAAAGAAAGAAAACTACAGACCAATATCTCTAATGAACCCAGATGCAAAAATCCTCGATAAAATTCTGGCGAATCGGATACAAAAACATATCAAAAAAATTGTGCACCATGATCAAGTAGGATTCATCCCTGGGATGCAAGGCTGGTTCAATATACGGAAATCAATAAATATTATTCACCACATCAATAGACTTAAAGATAAGAACCATATGATCATATTGATAGATGCAGAAAAAGCATTCGACAAAGTACAGCATCCCTTCATGTTCAAAACTCTAGAAAAACTAGGGATAACAGGAACATACCTCAATATTGTAAAAGCTATCTATGCTAAGCCTCAGGCTAGCATCATTCTGAATGGAGAAAAATTGAAGGCATTCCCTCTAAAATCTGGAACAAGACAGGGATGCCCTCTCTCACCACTTCTTTTCAACATAGTTCTCGAAACACTGGCCAGAGCAATTAGACAGACGAAAGAAATTAAAGGCATAAAAATAGGAAAAGAAGAACTTAAATTATCACTATTCGCAGGTGACATGATTCTATACCTAGCAGACCCAAAAGGCTCTACAAAGAAACTATTAGAGCTAATAAATGAATTCAGCAAAGTGGCAGGATATAAAATCAACACACATAAATCAAAGGCATTCCTGTATATCAGCGACAAATCCTCTGAAATGGAAATGAGGACAACCACTCCATTCACAATATCCTCAAAAAAAAAATAAAATACTTGGGAATCAACCTAACAAAAGAGGTGAAAGACTTATACAATGAAAACTACAGAACCCTAAAGAGAGAAATAGAAGAAGATCTTAGAAGATGGAAAAATATACCCTGTTCATGGATAGGCAGAACCAACATCATCAAAATGGCGATATTACCAAAAGTTTTCTACAGGTTTAATGTAATGCCAATCAAAATCCCAATGGCATTTCTTGTAGAAATAGAGAAAGCAATCATGAAATTCATATGGAAAAATAAAAGACCCAGACTAGCAAAAACAACTCTAAGCAGGAAGTGTGAATCAGGCGGTATAGTGATACCAGACTTCAAACTATACTACAGAGCAATAGTAACAAAAACAGCATGGTACTGGTACGAAAACAGGCGGGTGGACCAATGGTACAGAATAGAGGACACAGAAACCAATCCACAAAATTACAACTATCTTATATTTGATAAAGGGGCTAAAAGCATGCAATGGAGGAAGGATAGCATCTTCAACAAATGGTGCTGGGAAAACTGGAAATCCATATGCAACAAAATGAAACTGAATCCCTTTCTCTCGCCATGCACAAAAGTTAACTCAAACTGGATCAAGGAGCTTGATATCAAATCAGAGACATGGCGTCTGATACAAGAAAAAGTTGGCTATGATCTACATACTGTGGGGTCGGGCTCCAAATTCCTCAATAGGACACCCATAGCACAAGAGTTAATAACTAGAATCAACAAATGGGACCTACTCAAACTAAAAAGTTTTTTCTCAGCAAAAGAAACAATAAGAGAGGTAAATAGGGAGCCTACATCCTGGGAACAAATCTTTACTCCTCACACTTCAGATAGAGCCCTAATATACAGAGTATACAAAGAACTCAAAAAATTAAACAATAAGATAACAAATAACCCAATCAACAAATGGGCCAAGGACCTGAACAGACACTTCTCAGAGGAAGACATAAAATCAATCAACAAGTACATGAAAAAATGCTCACCATCTCTAGCAGTCAGAGAAATGCAAATCAAAACCACCCTAAGATACCATCTCACTCCAGTAAGATTGGCAGCCATTATGAAGTCAAACAACAACAAGTGCTGGCGAGGATGTGGGGAAAAGGGTACACTTGTACATTGCTGGTAGGACTGCAAATTGGTGCAGCCAATTTGGAAAGCAGTATGGAGATTTCTTGGAAAGCTGGCAATGGAGCCACCATTTGACCCAGCTATTCCCCTTCTCGGTCTATTCCCTAAAGACCTAAAAAGAGCATGCTACAGGGACACTGCTACATCGATGTTCATAGCAGCACAATTCACAATAGCAAGACTGTGGAACCAACCTAGATGCCCTTCAATAGACGAATGGATAAAAAAAATGTGGCATTTATACACAATGGAGTATTACTCTGCATTAAAAAATGACAAAATCATAGAATTTGCAGGGAAATGGATGGCATTAGAGCAGATTATGCTAAGTGAAGCTAGCCAATCCCTAAAAACAAATGCCAAATGTCTTCTTTGATATAAAGAGAGTAACTAAGAACAGAGTAGTGAGGAAGAGCATGAGAAGAAAATTAACATTAAACAGGGATGAGAGGTGGCAGGGAAAGGGAGAGAGAAGGGAAATTGCATGGAAATGGAAGGAGACCCTCAGGGTTATACAAAATTAGATACAAGAGGAAGTGAGGGGAAAGGGAAAAAAGAAAAAACAAGGGGGAGAAATGAATTACAGTAGATGGGGTAGAGAGAGAAGAGGGGAGGGGAGGGGAGGGAAGGGGGGATAGTAGAGGATAGGAAAGGCAGCAGAATACAACAGACACTAGTATGGCAATATGTAAATCAATGGATGTGTAACTGATGTGATTCTGCAATCTGTATATGGGGTAAAAGTGGGAGTTCATAACCCACTTGAATCAAAGTGTGAAATATGATATGCCAAGAGCTATGTAATGTTTTGAACAACCAACAATAAAAATAAAAAATAAAAAAAGAATATACTTTCATACTATAAAATCTATAGTAAACCAGATCAGCAAGATATTTACCTATAATACATTTCATTTGTTCATTATAGAATAATGTTTGTATATTAGTATTATGGCTTTCATCTATACTGAGGGATTGTATAGGATGAGTGCAATGTAATTAGCAATATATGTAGGGAAATTGAGGACTTCATTACATCACACTTTCTCCTTTCTGAGGCTCTTCCAAGGAGTTCCTGCCTGGGCTTCTCCAGATCAATTGATCTGTTTTTATCTTATATATAGTGTGAATCATTTGACTGACTTGGGCTTTTGTTTCCTTTTTGTTTTTATTTTCATTTTTGTTTGGTTTGGTACTGGGAATTTAATCCAGAGATGCTTAACTACCCCCAGTCCTTTTTATTTTGTATTTTGAGACAGGGTCTAGCTAAGTTGCTTAGGACCTCATTAAATTGCTAAGGCTGGCCTTGAACTTGTGATTCTCCAGCCACAGCCTCCCTAGTTACTAGGATAACTGACTGACTGACTGACTGGCTGGCTGCTTTCCTTGGTTTCTGCTAGAAAACTCAGAGTTGAATTTTCTTAGCCTTCAACTTAGAAAATATGAAGAATTTCAAGGCTGTGTTTCCCAATAGGTATTTGTCAAACCACTAGTTTCTCAAATATAGCATTAAAAAAAAGAAAGAGATCCAGATCAAATAAACTTGAGTTATGTCACATTTTGTTGATTCACAGTACAAAATTAAAGATTTGGAAGATTCTGTAGTAATCTGTTTAAATTGGTTTCAATATATTCAAACATTTCTACTAAGAAACTCTGTGTGTGTGTGTGTGTGTGTGTGTGTGTGTGTGTGTGAGAGAGAGAGAGAGAGAGAGAGAGAGAGAGAGAGACCTACTAACATCTGGCCTAATAGCATTCTGTGGAAAATATTTGATAAGTTCTGCCATGCAGTTTGCATTCTAGATACCTTTTGCATCTCTATCCCTTTTAATTCTCTTCTGTTTCTTGTGTCATGTTCAAAGTATATCTTTGAGTTACCTGAAACCCTTTCAAAACCAGATATGACAAAAATAAATAAATGAATAATAAATAAACATTGAGCTGTATGATCTTGAGTAAGTAACATTCAAATTCCAGGCCCTGTTTCTTGCTTAAGGCATCAGCCATGTTAAACACATAGAGCTAAAACATCTCAAGACTGCTTTCCAACCAGCTCTTCGAACCAGCTCTTCCTCTGTTCTGTTCCTTTAGGACAGAGCTTCATGAGCAGCTGACACTATCTCTGGTCAGTGTTCTTTTTCCACATAACATCAACCTTCTTTGACCAAGTTAACAGAGTGGGAAAGGGAGTCAGAGATGCCCACGGGTAAAGTGAGGGTCAACCAGGGCAGTCCAAGTTCCAGAGGTCATGAGGATGAGGCGATCCCCTTTCAAAATCCAGGGAGGCCAAGGACAAAAGTCATTTAAACACATCAGAACTGTGAAAGGTGCTTGGCTATAGAAAGAGATTAATAGAAAGCTTGGTCTTTCTATCCTGAAATTTGTTCATTAAACATAAATTTATGGAGGGTTTACTGAGACCTGGCTGCCAGGACCTATGCCAGATGCTGATGACCAGAAGGAGTAAGACATGGTCTTTGCCCTCTGAGAAATTGGTTTGTCTAAAAAGAGGGTAAGGACACTGAGAAAATATTATTAGTTGGAGTATATATATATACTATATTAAGGTGATCAGGTACTGTTGAAGGTACTGGAATGGTGTCCACATTCTAGCTGACACTAGGTGTGAACCTAGTTCTGTGAAAGCATAAAGAATGACTTCCTTTGGAAAGCCAGGAAAGACTTCACGGGGATGTATCCAGGTGGATGTGGGTTTTACAAGATGCACAGAACTTGTCTGTAAGAAACACACACACACACCACTGGAGAGTGGTGCTAAGAAAGTAATTTTAGATAAAACAGCAGTATTTTAGACTGATAAGAAGTTTCGTACAGCTGAAGTACAGGGGTTTTGGAAAGTGAAGAGTGACAGAAGGTAAGCAAAAGCTGTACTAGATCTCTAATGGCCTAAAAGCCAGAATGATCCTTTTAAATGAAAATCTGTTCTGCCATTCCCCTGATGAAGACCTATTAGTGGTTTACCATTCATTCCTTGCAAAGATTCTTTATCATGATCTACTTGAATGAGGATTTCCCCTTGCTCATGCTTCTAGACTCACCTCATATCATTTTCTCTGTGGTTGTCTGCTGTCCCATTGTAGTGGCCTTACCACTCTTTTGAATATGCTACACTCAGAGCTTTTGCTCATGCCATTTTCTCCACTCTTCTCCCTACTATAGCTTCTGTTCATCTTTTATATCATAGCTATAATGTAGCATCTCAAAAAAAGCAGTTATTCCCTTAGACTAATTCAGTCTCTGTTAAGTGTCCTAATCCAACAGACCCTAGTTTTATAGTACTATTCTTCATATGATGTATCAGTACATTATATCATGATGTATCACATTGTATTATATCATATTATAGTATAACACAGTATAATGTATTGTGTCACTGTGTATGGTGGTATGACAGTGTATACATTGTACTGGTGTTACATTGTATTGCTTTGTATCACAGTATATCCAATATTACAATATGTCACATTGTATTGTAGTATATCACTGTCACAGTACATCATATCCTATTCCAATGTCTCACGTTGTATTGTGATATATCATGTTGTACTACATTGTATTGCATTTCATGTCTTCCTCTCACTGGAATGTAAAATTCAAAATGTATTTCCTCTGTTGCTATTGTATTTTCCAGGTTCTAGAACAAAGCCTTATGCTTAGAAGAGGATCTGTTATGTACAAGTAGGAAAAGTTGCATTCTTGATTACCATGTTGGACAGTCACATGCATATTTACAGATTACAAACAAAACTACTATTGAAATTGGTTTAATCTCATTGTTTTCCAAACATACTCACCTACTGCATAAGTCATTGGCATTTTGTTGGACACCTGTGTTCCAAGAAATATCATGACAGATACCATGTGATATGTTTTCCTCCTCCATCCTAAGAAGTGCATGTCTGTAACCATGTTTCATGGCCCTGCCCTGCCCTAACCACCTGAGCGCTCTGGACTTATAAAGCAATGGGGAATAAGGAATGACTTCCTTTAGGAAAGCCAGGAAAGACTTGGAAGTCATCATGGTCCTTGTGTGAGTAGAGAAGAGGAAGTTGGTTTACAGGAAAAAAAAAATAGAGTAATCACATGCAATAATGCCTTGGGCAGGGCTCCCATACTCTGAAAGGTCAGGAAGAACAATTTGAGTAAGAAGAACTGAAGAGGCATGCTTTGTCTAAAGAAAATCAAATTCAGAATTCTTTGAGCTAGAGGTTCTCAAACTGTTCTGCCAGCCTCATACAGGAACTTGTTAGAAATGCAACTCTTCAAGATCTACCCCAAGAGATAGAAATTATGGGGTCGACTCAGCAATCAGTGCCTTTACAGACCTTTGGATAGTTACACACTTCACACTGCTGGCCAAGCTGTATACATCTGAGAAACAAATGTAACACACATGCTGACAACTGGTGACCTTTTTGAAAGCCAGAGAAGCAATATAACAGTCTTAACTCACTAGTCTGGGTTGCATTCCCTCATACTGCCTAGTAATCTAAGACCTAGAACAATTCTTACATGGTCTCAATAAATTCCCCTTTTTGGTTAAGGTAGTTTGGTGAGATTTTTGTTGCTTTGAACCCAAAGATTAAGCCACACAAAATAAAACAAATAAACAAAAAATCTGGAGTTAAGTCCTGGTTTTGCCAAAAAATGAGCTGTGAGTCTTAGGCAAGCCCTTTCCTTCTGAGTCACAATCCTATCACCTACAAAATAATGGGGTTGGACTGGATAGCTCAGGCACCTTCTCCCTCTAATATGCTGACCTAGCCATTGGCACCTCTGGATGATCTCTTGGCTATGCAGATCCCCTGAGTAAGTTCCATAAATTTAATTAGTGCTACTCATTGACTCCAGGGAATTAAAGTAGTTAACATAGAAAATTTTAAAAGAACTCCAGTTCTGTATGTCTTTCTTTCCCTGTCTGTTAAAAGCACAATCTATTAATTAAAAGAGGCTTCAAATGAGATGAGATTCCTCCTCCTCCTCCTCCTCCTCCTCCCCCTCCCTCCTCCTCCTCCTCCTCTTCCTCCCCCACCCCTCCTGAGACAGAGTCTTGCTGTATTGCCCAGGCTGGCCTTAAATTCCTAGGCTCAAGCTTATTGAGCTTATTGCCAGGTATGCACTACCATGCCTGGCAATAACCTTTAAATAAGGCTTATTTGATGTTCCAATTCTTTTGCAATTTAAAATTAAATTTTAGCACATTACAATTAGTCTAACTTCAGTTAAGGCTGTTGTTCACATAAATGAAATGTATATAGTAATAGAATCAAATTCTATTTGCTGAAAAAATATTATATATAATGCAATTCATTTGAACAACTAATCTTAAATGAAATGGCAAAGCATTTTAAAGATTCTAAACAAGTAAAAGGTTTCAAGAAAAGCAGCCTAAAAGTCCTTGAGTAAATAGTAAGAACATCCTCTATTAAGACCCCAAATTCTACATTATATAACTTCTTAATGGACAAAAAATTAAAAACTAGTACTGTTTTCACCTTTAAATTCCCACCCCAGTAGTCTGTTTTCTGATGCTGAAATGAAAACAGTGACCAAATTCTTTGATGAATAACTCATTACAATGAGAACTGACAGCTTCCAAAACAAGACAAAGATTTTCTGTATCTCTCAGATGCCAGAAAAAGCAAAGGAAATATTTCAGTCTAATACCCAAGAATGAACTCTACATTTGCACCTTAAATAATAACTGCTTTTGAAATGATCACACTTAAGTATGGTTTTTAAAAAGCAAAAAATTAAAAATAATAATTTAAAAAATATCCTCAAGGCAGAGAAAAGGGGAAAAAATACTATTGAGAGGAAGAAAAAAAAGGAAGAAATCTTTCAACAAAGTAGAAACTGTTAGTCTCTCTGTGTCCCTGAAAGGTTTTGATCCAACCCTATTTGTTATCCTAGCAAAGCTCTTCTGAAGAAAGGTCTCAGTGTAAGAACTGCTTGAAAGAAGCCAACCCCTTGGAAGTAGGAACGGCTTGGCCATTTATTAATGTCAAATATACTGCCTGCATGAATTAGTCAGCTTGTCATTTGGAAGCCATACAGAAAAGTCCTCATGCACCTGCCTCTCAGTGTCCCAACACTTCTGGCTTTAATGAGAGCAGTAACAATCACCAGGAAAAAAAATTTTTTTTAAGCCGAACATAACTACATTCTTCTTTCTGAATAGTCGATTTGTCTATTTTTTTAAGGCTTTTTACTAAAGTATCATCAGTAACCCAAAACAGAGATTGTTCAGATTTAAAGTAAAAGGCAAAACAGTCATTTTCCTAAACTGGCATGATTTAGCCAAATTACCACAAAACTGACATTAGAAACAAAGAGAAATAGAGCTGGAAAAGGCCAGATTTTCTTACTGGCAGTACCACAGTGGCAAATATCCCAGAACTTAGGAAAGCTGCCAAGTAGAAGAGAGAAAATTAAAGGACTTTCCCAAAACAGCCAAGCCTAGGGCACACTATATTCCCAATAGCTGGAGTGAGCTTCAGAAGCAACACACAGGTATAAGGTCCAGCCTTATTCTTTATTTACAGCACATTTTAAAGTCATTAAATCAAGTACAAAAGGAATGACCCCATTTCCTGGATTAGCATCAGACATTCTTCCTACCAGCTGCACTTACGTCATTTTTATCTATCTTCTGCTTTTCCTTTTGGTGAGTAGGAATGGGGACTTGCATATGGCAAAAGAGATTTCAATCTCAGAACTCAGAATTCAAATGCCTACTTGCAGGGAAACAAAGGAAGTGACTCTCTTTTGAAAGGCAGTGAGAAACTCTGCTTGAGTTATGAGGGCCACTGATGGTGTGGGAGGCATCATGATGAGATTTCCTCCTGTAGGTGATGCATGCAGGTTGACTACCCGGGCTACGACATTATTGGGTTGGCAACACCTCCATCACCCTCTCTTCTATCTCAACCTGGGCACCACCAAATCTAATGACAAATGAGGGAAAGTTATTACACATAGAAAACCAAAGTGAATGGGAATAGGGGTGTATTGAACATAAAAGAAGAAACTATAAATGATCAAAAGTTGCTCAGGGCTGCCTTCTGACATTGTCATGGAAATCTTTGATCCATCGCTTCATGTGTTCAATTTCCAGGGCACGTGCTAATAGCACAGATGTAGGATCCAAGGCATTGTTGGCTCTAAGATCCAAATGATGGGCCCCCTCCTTGATGGTGACTGCAACCAGGGTGTCTGTGATGTCTTTGGTTACTCCACCTCCTGACCAGGGGTCTAGATCACCATTGCTGTGAATGAAGGAAAGAAAAAATAAGGCTGTTAGCTACGCTTAAATAAAATAGGAGAAATATATTATATGCATAACACCAAAAATTATAAACCTTTAACTTGGGGGATTTGATCTGAGGATCTAATTGTCTTACAGAAAGGTGATTCCTACTGGAGTTTTCTAATATTTCTTATAAAAAGAAAAAATAACCAAAGAAGACTATATTTGGTGCCTCCATAAATCAACCTAGACTATACTAGGACTTGGAATTTAGAAGACTGAATTCCAATCCCAGCTCCATTATTCAAAAGTTTTGTGATTCTCGTTACCTGACTCAGTTTTCTTATCTGTAAAATCGAGAAAACAAGATCTACCTCATAATTTTATAAATATTAAACAGGATGGTGTATTTTGACGTCTTCATAAGCACAAGGATCAGGCACATATGAGTTCCTCGATTGAAGCTTTCTTTTCTCCTAGGATCAAACTACCAAAATGAAAAAGCAATAAAATCTCCATAGTTAAAAATGTAAGTTATCTCAGCTCAAAGAAAAAGAAAGCTGTAAAAGAATTTTTTTGTTGTTGTTGTTGTTGTTCAGTACAGTACTTTGGGAAATAAGCTGGTAGAACTGAAAAAATGTCCCCAGAATCTGGAATCAGAATATCTGGTCATTATTTAAAGATCTTCATTTTGGATTAACTTTAAAGTTCAGAAAATGCTACTAGGTTATTAGTCTCACTCACAAAACACATTTCAAAATGATATGAACAGGATGTCATTGCAACAGATTGTATAGTTTAGCTGAATTTTTAAAAGAAAGGTACAACCATAGATGACATCCCTAATAATATTTTTGCATAGCTTTGTTGAGATTTGATTCATATACCATAGAATTCATCCATTCAAAAATGTAGAGTTCAAAGCTTTAGTATAGTCAGAGTTATGCAACAATCACCACTATTAATTTCAGAACATATTCATCACCTCAAAAAAGAAACTCATACACATTAGCAGTCACTCCCCATCCCCCCAACCATATCTTCTCACTCTTAATCACTGGCAACCACTAAACTACTTTCTGTTTCTATATATTTACCTTCTATTTCATCTAAATGAATTGTATAACAGGTAGTCTTTTTAACTTTTTTCTTTTGCTTGGTCTAATATATTCCAATTTCATCCATGTTGTAGTACAGATCAGTATATCATTTCTTTTTATTGCCAAATAATATTTTATTGTACAACTGATAAATGGATAATAAAATACTATATTTTATTATCCATTTATAAGTTGATACACAATTGGATTATTTCCACTTTCGGGCTATTAAGAATATTACTCCTACAAACATTCTCAAAGACAAGTTTTTGTGTGGATACAGTTTCATTTCTCTTGGGTATAGACCTAGAAATGGAATTTCTGGAACATATGGTAATTTAAGCAATTATGTATATGTGTGATCCTGGGGATCAAACCCAGGACCTTGTGCATGCTAGGCAAGTGCTCTTCCACTGAGCTACAACCCCAGCCCTCTTTTGATGAACTGCTAGACTGCTTTCCCAAAGTGGCTGTTCTATTTTACATTTCCACTAGTTACATAAGAGGCTTTTAATTTCTCTATATATTCATCAATACTTAATATTATCTATCTCTTTTTATTATAGCCATGTTATTGGGTATGACACATTATCTCATTGTGAGTTTGTTTTGATGCTTGGGATTGAATCCAGGGGCCCATGCTTGCTAAGCACATGCTCTACCACTGATCTACACCCTCGGCCCTCATTGTGGTTTTAATTTGCATTTGCCAAAAAGCTGATGGCATTGAACACCTTTTCATGTGCTAATAGGCCATTTGTATGTATTATTGAGGAAAATGTCTATTTAGATCTTTGCCTGTTTTTTAACTGGGTTATCCATCTTTTTATTTTTGTGTGTTTTAGGAGTTCATTTGATATTCTGGATATAAGTCTTTTATCAAATATATGATTTGCAAATATTTTCTCTCGTCATTTACAGCAAGGTTTTTTATCTTGAGGAAATCCAATTTATCTTTTTTCTTTTGTTTGTGTTTAGCTATTTGTTTAAGAACTACTGTTTAGTTCATGATCATGAAAATTTATTTCCAAGTTTTCCTCTAAGGATTTTGCAATTTTACCTCTTGTATTTTGGTTCTTGATCTATTTTGAGTGACTTTTAAAATATGATATAAAAAAGGATCCAACCTCATTCTTTTGCCTGTGGATGCCCAGTTTTCCCAGGATCATTTGTTAACAAAAGTTATAATAAGTTATTCTTTCCTCAATGAGTTATCTTGGCACTCACATTGAAAACCAATTGACAATACATGTAAGAGTTGACTTCTGAACTCTGAACTTTCATTGATCTATACATCTATCCTTATGCCAGTATCATACTATATTGATTAATGTCACTTTGTAATAAGTTTGAAATCAGTAAGTTTAAGTTCTTCAAATTATTCTTCCTTTTCAAGATTGTTTTGCATATTTTGGGTGTTGCATTTCTATATGAACTTTAAAGGCAGCTTCTCAATTTCTATTAAAAATGCTAGCTGTACAAATTAGAATAAATTTAAAAAATGCTAGCTGGGATTTTGATAGTGATTGCACTGTATCTGGAGGTCAATTAATTTGAGGGGTACTTGAAAGAATTCCCCACACAAAGACACTTCGCGGGGAGAATTCCAATTTTATTGCAAAAAGCTGTGTGCTTATATAGAACTAAGGGGGAGATGGTAGGGCTTAGATAAATGGCAGGCAACCCGTTTATTGGCAAGTTCTTTCAGAACTAATTCTCCGGAGCCCAGGAATTAGTTCTCATTGGGGCTAAGGTTCCCCGCCATCGAGATTTGAAATTGGCGCCAGTGGGAGAGTTCACACGGGCGGGAACTTTTCGCGCCACTGCAGAAAAGAAGAAGGTAGGAAGAAGGGGTCCTTAGGCGCCATGTTGGGGTTTTTCTCTGGGGTATGGCTGCCGTTTATACTTTTCCCAACAGTACTGCCATCTATAGTGAATGCTTACAATTTTATTTTACCTTGGGATCCATTTTAAATACAAGTTGGACTTTGTTGTATAAGAAGCAGGGCTGTCATCTTTGATGTCAATTTCCAGTTCTCTATACACCCCCAACCCCAGTTCCCCAGTGTGGTTGATCCAGATATCTCTATAGAACTGCTCCCTGATAATCACTTCCCCATGGGACAGCAAGATATAGCCTGCTTGATTGCCTGTTGGCCCTCCACACCCTGTGTGGATTGTTAAGGCATGACACAATGACTACCTTGTGACCTCCTAGAATTCATCCTGTTTGCTTTAAACTTGCCAATTAAAATTCCCCATGGGAAACCTGTTTGGATAATGCCCTGGATCCAATAAAGACATTAGCCCACAAGTCCCTTTTCTCTCTCCCTGCCTAAACTCTCTGACTTCCATGTGTGTGGCTTCTAGATGTTCCACACAAACCCCAGTTTTTGTAAGTACAGAAGCTCTTAAACTTTCACTTTGTGGGTTAAATTACTGAAACTGTGCCCAAAATACAACCCCTTATGGAGAGGCCACCCCAATGGGACCCATGTAGGTGGCTCCCTTGTGGGTACTCCCTTGTCCAACCTCTGGTGTCTGCTAGGGTCATTAGCTACCAGGTAAGCTGATACGGAAACTATAAAAGTTTCATTCAAAACAGTATTACTTTTTCCAAAGCATGAACAGGAAATGTCTTTGTATTTAAAGGAAGATATTTTTAATGTCTTTGAATTTTGTAGGTTTTAGTGCACATCTTATACTTCTTTTGTTAAATTATTCCTACATATTTCATTCCTGATATTATTTTAAGTAAAATTGTTTCTTAGTATTACTAACTCTATACATGCATAAAGTGGTTTGGATTTTACAGAGATTTTCACATTTGATCATTATAACAAACCTACAAGTAGGTTTAATAACAACCCTTTCATAGATGAGAAAATGAATGCCCCGAGAGGTTAAAAGCCTTGTCCAAATCATTCAGCTTGTTAAATTAGAGACTCAAAATTCAGATCTTATAACCCTAGTCCATTGCTCAGTTTTATATTATGCTACATTTCATAGACATATGATTGATTCTGGAAGTAGCACCCATCCTCTTAACTTGTATGGTCAGAGCAAAAAGAACTTGAGCTTTGGGGTCACACCACCTAGGTTCCTGTCCCAGGTCTTCCTCTCACTTACCTAATTTCATTGAAACTCAGATTCCTTAGGATAAAACTGGCACTAAAATACCTAGATCTAAGTACCCAGTCCATGGCAAGTTCCCTTTTCATGGCACCTCTTGGCATACCTTCACATATCACTTGAGATCACCTAAACAACATTTTGTGTGTGTGTTTTGATATCTGTTTAATACATGCTCTTCTTTTCTTGTATTATTTACAAAGCCTGAAATTTTAAAAAAAATTGTCATGGCCACATTATCAAATGTATTAAATTATTCCCATAATGTACATAATCATTAAAAAAAAACCTCTTGTAAAAAGAAACACTTTTATACTGTTGGTGGGACTATAAATTAATATAACCACTATGGAAATCAATATGGAGGCTCCTCAAAAGACGAGGCATAGAACCACCCTAAAAACCAGCTGTACCAACTCCTCTGCAGAATTAAAGTCATCAAACTACAGTGATATATATACACCCATGTTTAGGTATAGAAGCGCAATTCATTATAGCAGAACTGTGGAACCACCCTAGGTGTTCATCAACAAATGAATGGATAAAGAAAATGTGGGGGGCTGGGGATGTGGCTCAAGCGGCAACGCACTCGCCTGGCATGCATGGGGCACTGGGTTCGATCCTCAGCACCACATACAAATAAAATAAAAATGTTGTGTCCACCGAAAACTGAAAAAGAAATATTAAAAAAAAAAAAGTTAAAAGAAAATGTGGAATATATACACAATGGAGTTTTATTCAGCCATAATCAAAAATAAAATTATGTCATTTGCAGGAAAATGGATGGAACCAGAAACCATTATGTTAAGTGAAATAAGCCAAATCAGAAGGTCAAGGTTCACACATTTTCTCTCAGATGTGGAAGCCAGAGAGCAAAAAGGAAAAGAAAGGTGGTGCGGGGAGGGACAGGGAATCTCATGAAAATCAAAGGAAGATCAGTAGAGGAAAGGGGCCAAGGGTTAGGAGGTGAGGAGGGATGGGGAAATTGCTGGGGGTGATATTGGTAAAATTTTTTTTTTAATATTTATTTTTTAGTTTTCGGCGGACACAACATCTTTGTACATGGTGCTAAGGATCGAACCCGGGCCGCACGCATGCCAGGTGAGCGTACTACCGCTTGAGCCACATCCCCAGCCCCAATATTGGTCAAATTTTATTGTTATATTGTGTGCAAGTATGAATATAATGCACCAATAAAAAAAGTCGAATGCCCCCACCCCCAGGACAAAACTCTTGGCTGTAAGTACAACCTATACACAAATGACAACTGCTATAGCATAGATCTTAAAAGTCCCTCAAAGGCCTATGTGTTAGGTTCCCAGCTTGACACTATTGGGAGGTGGAGGAAACCTAAAAGGTAGGGTACAGTGAGGCTTTAGGCCTCAGGGTGTGTCCTCAGAGGGGATTATGGAACCTGGCCACTTCCTCTTTCATTTCACTTCTCAGCCACCATTCAATGAGCAGCTTGCTCAGCCATATGCTCCTGTTATGATATACTGTCTTGCTACAGGCCCCAAAACAATGGGACCAACTGAACATGGACTAAGGTTTCCAAAACTATGAGTCAAAATAAATCTTCCTTTTTTTCAGTTGACTATCTCAGTTATTTTGTTATAATAATGGAAAGCTGATTGACACAATTACGAAATATTATCTCTACCCAAGACCATTCCTGTACACTTCAGAAACCAAAATTGCCAACTTGACACTTTTACTTGGAAATCTAAGCAGAATCTCAAATATACCAAGTCCAAAAGTGAGCTCCTGATGCTCCCCAACTCTCAACCATCTTCCTAATCTGTTAGTGGCAACTCTATCCTTTTAGTTGCTCAGTTCAAAACATTCATTTAATCTAATCTTTAACTACCAATCTGTCAATAAATCCTGTCAGCTACATCTTCAAATATATATACCACCTCCACTGTCACCATCCTGATCCCAGTCACTAATTATCTCTAGCCTGAATTACTTAAAGAGCCTTTTAACTGGCCTTCCTGCTTCCACTTAGGTCCCCCTACAATCTAATATCAATAATACAGCAAACTTGAAACTATAAATCGGAATCAGATTGTGTGACTCCTCTGCTCAAAAGAGTCAGCTTTCCTATCTCATTCAGCATAAAAAACAAAGTTCATACTAGAACTTGCAAGTCTCTATGTGATCTGGGTCCTCTTGTGCCTCTGATTTCATCTACTATTCATCTACTCCCTCCCTCACCTGACTTCACTTCAGCCACACTGACCTCCTTACTCCCCCTGAAGAAGAATATGCAGGGACGGTCACCTCTCAAGGGTTCTGCTAATTCTCCTACCCCAAAAATCTCATGGCTAGCTCCTGCACTTCCTCCAGATTGTTTTTGCAAAAGCCATCCCTTGGTGAGGTCTTCCTAGTAACTCTCATAAAAATTTCAACACTTTTTACCTCTTTCTGACATTTTATTGCTCTTCCCTGACTTATTTTTCTCCTTAGCACTTACATCCTTCTAGCATGTTTATAGATGCTACCTTGTTTCATTATCTGCAAAACTACAACTCTCCTAGGTCAGGGATTTCAGTCTGTTTTGTTTATTACTGTATTGTCAATTCCTAGGATTGGCCCACAGTAGGAGCCAAGCAAATATTTATTGAATGAACAAGAAAAGAATTTAAATGTCTAATTACTTGTGGCCTACATATAGAGTTATAAATACATGTGTGTAAGTTCATGAGCATATAAGTCTCTTCAGTACTTTCTAAGTTAGCAGATCAAAGGTTTATATCCTGCCTGGCTTTGGATAAGTTACCTCACTTCTGTGAACCTCAATTCCCATATGCACTAGAGAAAAGAAAAATTTTTAAAGAAACATAGTGCCCCTCTCTTACAGAATCATCATGAGGCCCAAATTAAACAATATATGTGGAAATAAGGTATAAGCTATAAAATGTTATGCAAATAAACAATAATATAATTATTGCCATATTATATAGCATGAGAAGTGTTAACACCCCGAGAAATAAAATGAATCATGAAAGTTGTATGTGAGTGTTTCTCATAAAAATTTAATAAAAATAGTCAGAATACTAAATCAACCTTTTTTAAGTAAATATGCAAATTAAATAAGCAAATAAGCATTTTAGATACATTAAGAATATGTGTTTGAAATACAATTTTAAAATCCTTATTCCATTTTCACATACTTCTCTTTTTAAAATAATAATAATTGTAACTTAGTAGTACCAATTTTGAAAAAAAAAATACTCCAAAAATACCCTTTTTTGTTCTATTAAAAACAAAAGGGAAACCCCTATGCAAAACAGAAGTCATAGTTTTCAACTATCAGATAAATATTTAAAATAAACTAAACAGAGGTTGAATTCTCTTAAATGAGCAAATAGCCTTCATCATTATTCCAATTGACAGGCCCAACCCAGATAGGAAACACTCCATTATTTGCAAAACAAAAAAGCCATCCCAACAGCTGCATAATAGGCAAACTGCATTTGATTTAAAAGGTCATCTGAAACAGCCTAGCGGCTTAGCAACAGTGTTTGGAGTTGCTGAGAGACCTAAGATGCACATGGACTTGAATTTCTTGGTCTTAGACATGTGAAAGCTAAACTAATCATTGGGAAATCTACCAAAAAGAAAAAAAAAAAAAAAATGGCTTTGGCTTTCAAGAGAGAATCTAGATGCCCAAGGAAAATTCCCAAAGAGTGGTCTCATTTGATCACTGACAACATTGCCTGAGAAAAGAAGCTAAACTAACCAACTTCTCAAGGACTCCCATCTTAACATATATTTAAATAACTGAGAATGAGCATTGATAAAACAACCTACCAATTTTGAAGGAAAAAATAAATCCTAACAAAACCACTGTGCAATTTCAAAAATGCTGAAATGAGACTATTAACGGGCACTATTTATTAAGGCCTCATTCATCTAACAAATGTTTCTTAAGTGCCTAGTATGTGTTGGGCACTCACTGGGCATGAGTTCACCAGAGAACATAACAGACAAAAGCTCTGCCTTCATGGTATTTACTTCTATGACAATCCATTTATTCCTTAAATGACTCTATTAGGTAGACTTTATTATTTCTAAATTATATAAATTGGCAATTTGCCCAAGGCCATGCAGCTAATTCAGGAAAGAAACAGAAAGACACTAAGGTCTACATGACTTTAAAGCCTCAATTGGCAAATCTCCAATCCAATAATTACAGATTGAACTTTCCAATCAAAATAGTAGTCATACTTGGATTTGTCTGAGGCAAGTTGAGAAGAGACATCTGAATACAAAGATAACTTTCCATATGGTTCCTTGGACATTTTCTTACTCAAAGTACACAGCACACAGACACTTGAGACTGATCTTTTACTTAAGAGAATGTATTTTCTTCAGAATAGCAGGGGAAAAAATTTAATTTTTTAATCTTATTATAATTATAATGCACCACTAAAAATATGGGGGAAATATCTTTAAATTTTTACATTGGATTTTTCATATCTAGCAGCTGGTTGTAAACAATTTCTTTGAAAAAGCAGACTTGCTACTGCAGAAAGATAAGCTAGCATCTTCACCCAGCCTGACTTTAAACTTTTACACACTTCCAAAGACTTCCCACATTGTGCTATTGCATTCCTTGTTCAGTTTGTAGCAACACACATTTACTGGCCATCCAGTGTATGCTAGTCAGGTGGGAGGTTCCAAAAGCACAGAGATGATTAAGATGAAGTTCCTGCCTCTGAGAAGTTCACAATCTGGGACAGATAGCTACACAAGCAGATAATCTCCACACCAAATGGTAGGAGGTATTCACAGGTCCTAAAGGAGCTATGGGGTGACGGAAACCTACTCTTCTTGGAGAGGCTGAAAATATTTCTTGGAGAAGGTCTGAATCTTAAGAAAAAGGGTGGGGGGAAGGAATAAAAAGAACAAAGACAAATATTTTGTTTTCTGTGGCTAAAAGATAAAGTGCAAGAAAGAAATTGTACTTCCGTTTATTCATTTGTTCAACAAATGTTTTGAGTATATATATTTGCCAGGTCTGAGCCAAGTGCTTTGCTGAGCTAACTCATTAAAGCATTCCAACAATACTATGAGTGATATTACAATTCTCATTTTACAGAAGATGAAAGTATAGCTCAAAGAACATCACTGTTTTTAAGACAGCTCATTCTACCTTTGTCCAATCCTCTTAGAAAAAAGTCCATTCTTACACTGTGCTATAACTTCCACCTGCTGATCTCTGTTCTATTCCCAAGACTTTTCTCACAAAATCAGACCTTTTCTCCAGTGAAGATTATGATAACAATCATGATGATAATTTGACAACCTAAGTAAAAACACTATAAAAGGCAAAAGGATAAGTACTTATCTGAAATGGTTGAATCAATATAAAAGGAGATTGTATTAGATTAAAAGACCCTACTTGAAAAGCAGCTGAACTCAAAAGTTCAGAATGTTAGAAAAATCCAAATAAGTGTTCCATGGAGACAAGTTCCTAAAGAAAAACAACAAATAGCAAAGTACTTCCTCCTCTAATAGAACAAAGATAACTGCTGTGGTCTGTACCCTCAAGTTCATGTTGAAACTTGAATCCCTTATTACTGTGAAGTAATAAGAAGTGGCCTTTGGACAGTGACTAACTTAAGAGGGCTCCACCTAATGAAAGGATTAGTGCCTTGTGAAAGTGCTAGAAGAAACTAGCTTAGGCCCTTCTTTGCTCTTTGACCTTCTGCTAAATAAGGATGCCAACTTCAAGGTGCCATCCTTGAAGCAAGACCATGCTCTCCAAGCCACAGACCCCGCCAGCATTTGATCCCACCTACACAACTATGACAAGTACAAATTACTCAGTCTCAGGTTTTTGTGATAATAGCACTAACAGATCCAGGGCTTACATATAAACCTTTTTCATTTTCTTAGTCCTTAAAGTTTTCCTGACTTCAAACACCATTGAATTGGCACAGTTTCCTAACACACCCTAAATAGATTTCTTTGCTCAACTGTCACTTTGTGAATGATCTGAAAAGTATACTTTGGAAGAATCCTATTGAGGATTTAAGGAAATTAAACAAAGAAAAACTCACTTTCCCAAAGGTGTCTCACCTTCTATTTGGAAACAAGTATCTGCCAGGTTTGAAAATAGAATGAGTCCAGTAAGTCAGAGGGTTTTTGCAAAGTGGGTAACCACCAGCCTATACTCAGTCAACTTCCAGGCAAAACAATCCTCACTCCAAAAGCTATTGAACATATACAAAAGGCCAAATTTGACTTTTGTTTAATCGAACGTGAAAGAATGACATTTACAATTTAACAATGTTTCTGGTTAAGAGGTACCTACTTGTATCTATCATATTTGTATCCATCCTATTTCCATATATATAATAAATATGTATATATTTATACATATAAATATACTTATATATGCATATAAATATATTTTTATATGCATATATAATACATTTGTATATAATGTATATATGCATATGTGTATATAACGTATATATGTATATAATATATGTATATGTATAAATATGTATATAAACATAATAATAAAAAATTAGGGAAATTTTTTATTAACTGATTGCCATTAGCTGACAACATAATTTTTATGCCAAAACACAAAAAATTTAAATCTCAGACACCTCCAGAATCAATACTATTAACTCTAACATGAACTAATATTATGTACGTCACTTCTTAAAGGAGTCATGTGATGCAGAGCAAACATGGCTTTTCTAATTAGGTCAAGGTAGAAAGGTCAAAGTCTAGTTAGACAGGTCAAGGTCTAGTTAGACAGGTCAAGATATCTGTGTTTATCACCTACCTGGCTGGGCTTTGGTAAAGTGACTGAATGTGTGACCTTCAGTTTCCTCTTCAGTAAAATAAATGAGGGGGAACTATAACAACTACTCCATAGGGCAGCTATGAGAATTTATCTAAAGTGCCTCATACAATACTTGAAACAGAACAGAGTTTTGAGTTAAAAGATTTGAGTAAAATACTGAATTTTTTTTCCTTATCAGCAATAATAGTAACAAAAATAACATAAACTGAGAATAACAGACAATGCTTCATTTGGGCTATAGAGTTTTTCCCCCCAGTGTTTTGATTTTGCTGCTGTTGTGCACATTAATAATACAAAACTATCTCTTCTAGCCTCCTCTGTCTTTCAAGGAGTAGAAGAACCTGATGGTTATTGCTGTTATATTCTGCATTGTTTTATTGTCCAGCATTTTCTGTTCTATTTTCTCAGCTATCCTCCAAGTGTCTTAACCAACTAAATTTCCTCTCTGAATTATCAAAGCTCACCTGAAAATGATGTTCGAGTGTGATTTGATGTTTTCCCCTCCATACATGGTAATGATCCAGGAGGGCCTTGGTCTCACACCCCATTGTTTAAAACATTCATCAGAATATTTCTTCAAGTTCCATTGGTGAGGTTCAAACATGTCATCAATACCACTGGTACAAAAGGGCATGACCATTTCCGTGCAAGCCTAAAGGCAAACCAGGAGAGGATCCAAAGAGAAAATGAGGAAAAAAAAAAAAGATAAAATAAATTTCCCAAGGTCATTCAACTAGAAAGCAGCAAAGCCAGGGCATGAGCTCAAGAAATCAGCTTCAGGGCTAGTGCTCTTTATTTTTATATCAAAGATATCAAAGATTGCTCCAACCCTGGGATCACAGATTCCTAGTTGCTGTTTCTGAAAGATTAAGGCATTTTGCCTGGCCTGAATAATTATAATATACATTCAGTGATAAATGGGCAGTACTTATGAACAACCTCTTACTATTCTGGTAAGGCTTGGCTGAGAAGCCACAGGGGTTAGGACTATGTGCTCCTTCTTTGCAAACTGCCTTTTTCATATCTATTGTTATATTTAACCTTCAAGACAGCTCTGGAAAGAAAACATTATTATCACTATTGGTCTTCATATGAAGAGAAGGGATGGAGACTCAGAGTCAAATTAGACTCCCCTTCTTTTATGCATCCATTAAATGCTTGCTCTATAGGATGTATTGAGATCTATGACTGCTGGGAGCCATTAGCCAAGTAGGTATGACAATTTCCTTGCCAGCGTACCCCATGTTGCAGTGACATTGAATGTACGTGACCTTGCTCAAGGACCAAGGCAGATTAGGGTGTTCCCGGTTTTAAGATAATCTTGTTTAGGGCGTTCCCAGTTTAGGTTCCAGGTTTAAGGTTTAAGATTATTCCTGCTGGGAATAGGGCGTATCCTGCTGCCTGAGTTCCCCTTGAGTTCTCACGGGATTCAGACAGTATATTTTGGAGATAGAAGCCCAGTGGAGGGGATTTGGGCAGAGAAGGTGGATTTGGGAGAGAACATGGATTTCCCCAGAACGTGATTGTAGACGGCTGGTGTGAGTTTGGGAATAAAGAGTTGCTGTTTGAATCTACAAGCTGTGTGGTGGCTCGTGATTGTGTGCCCAGCCATACTGCGGCATTTGGTGGCCCGTGCGGGGAACTTCTGAAGCTTGGAGGTAAGTGAAATTGCTTGCCCCTGAGGAAGAGCGAAAGAATGGGTGACCAATTCAAAAAACAATGTGTTATTGTTTTGATTTATCTTGTTTTTGTTTCAAGCTGCCTATCCCTAGAAATTTCTCAGGCAAACTGGAAAAAATGGTTGACTAAAGGTTTGAAGTTTGTCGGCCCTGAGGAAGAGAAAATTGATACAACGATTTTTTATTCCGTTTTTGTTTCATTCAGTTTCGGCTTTGTTTTGTGCTATCTTATTGGGTTGCGTTATCTTTATAGTAGATTAGAAATTAGTAAAAAACAAACCGAAAAGATGTTAAGTAAATTGTTAGAGGTTCAGACCATGGAGAAAGACATTTTAGATCAAGCAAAAGAGAAGGTCTCTCGAGCTAGTCAGACAGAGGAAGAAAATTTAAAGGAAAAGGGGTTGTTAGGAAAAAGGCCACAACAGGAGGCTTTTAGTAACTCCGTTTTATCACAAGAGGGCGTAATTCAACCAACAGCCCCACCGATGGAGACAGCTGAGTGGCCCTCAAACCCCGTAGTTGATAAATGGGATCCTGAGACAGGACCTCAAAGATTAGCATGCCCTGTACTTGAACAGGCAGGAGGGCAGCGAATTCACCGTGCTTTAGATTTTAAAACAGTGAAGCAGTTGAAGGAGGCTGTAACAACCTACGGGCCACAAGCTCCCTTCACGGTAAGCATGGTTGAGTCCATTACTAACTTGGACATGACGCCAGCAGATTGGGCTAGCATGTGTAAATCTGTACTAAATGGAGGACAATATTTGTTATGGAAGGTTGCCAATGAGGAATTTTGCACGGAGACAGCTAGGCGAAATGCAGCAGCCGGTTACCCTCAAAGAAATCTAGATATGTTGTTAGGAAAAGGACCTTATGAGGGTCAACGGCAACAAATTGAATATGATCCTGCTATATATGCACAAATTGCTGCAGACGCAGTTAGGGCATGGAAGACTTTACAAGGACATGGAGATTTACAAGGTCAGCTATCTAAGGTAATACAGAGAGTTAATGAACCTTACGCTGACTTTGTAGATAGGCTAATTCAAACGGCTGCCAAAATTTTTGGGGATACAGAACAAGCAATGCCATTAATAAAACAACTGGCTTATGACCAAGCAAATCGTTGCTGCAGAGAGGTTATTAGACCATGGAGACATGAAGATTTAAACACATATATTAAATTATGTAGAGATATTAATGAACAAGGGCAAGTCTTGGCAGCTGCAGTACAACAGGCTTTAGATGCCAGGCCAAAAACATGCTATGATTGTGAACAAACAGGACATTTTAAAAGGAATTGCCCCATAGGAGGAGGGTTTAACAAAAGTAGGTATCAAAGGAATAGAATACCAGGTATTTGCCCACGATGCCGTAGAGGGAGACATTGGGCTAATGAATGCCGTTCTCAAACCACCATAGAAGGTACTCCCTTATCAAAAAACGGACAAAGACCAGGTATTTATCCAAGATATCGTGGAGAAAGGCATCAGGCTCCATTGCCAAAAAACGGACAGGGGGGCCCAATGCTCCGGGGCCCACAACCACAAATATACGGGGCAGTGGAGGATCCCAGCAACACCATCAGGGTAGTGCCCAGGACACATTGTCCATTAAATCCCTCATCAGACAAACCCGAGGGAGCGCAGGGTTGGACATCTGTGCCTCTGCCAGAGCAGTATTAACTCCAGAGATGGGAGTTCAAATCATTCCCACAGGAGTAAAAGGACCTCTTCCCCAAGGAACAGTAGGCTTATTATTGGGACGTAGTTCATCTACATTAAAAGGACTTATGATAAGTCCTGGGGTAATTGATCCTGATTATGTAGGTGAAATAAAAATTATAGCTAGTTCTCCAAGAGGTATATCAGTAATTTCACCTGGAGATAGAATAGCACAGTTGTTAATAATACCCAGCCTACATAATAAATTTCCTAGTCATAGTGTAGAAAGAGGTTCCAGGGGATTAGGCTCCACAGGTGTAGATTGGGCTATGTTGTCTTTAAATTTAGATTCTCGCCCAATGCTAAAACTAAATATTCAAGGTCATGAGTTCAATGGGCTACTGGACACAGGAGCTGACCTTAGCATCATATCTCGTCAAGAATGGCCAAAACATTGGCCATTACAACAAGCCACTCAAACGCTTCGAGGCCTAGGAGTGGCGACTAATCCCCATAGAAGTGCAATGGTATTAGATTGGAAGGATCCTGAAGGATGTGAAGGAACTATACAGCCATATGTATTGGATCATCTTCCTATAAATTTGTGGGGACGAGATGTCCTAGATCAATTAGGTTTGACGTTAACAAATAATATCAATCCTAATGTGCCCACTACTAGAGCTAGACAAGGCTTTAGGAAAGAAAAAAGATTAGGAAAACAAGGGCAAGGTATAGCAGCACCAGTACAAATAGATCAAGGAACAGACAGACATGGGTTGGATTTTCAGAAAGGGCCACTGAGACAATCAAAATTACTTGGAAATCAGAAAGACCAGTGTGGGTTCCTCAGTGGCCCCTGACTAAAGAAAAGATACAAGTAGCCCATGATCTGGTCAAACAACAATTAACGGAAGGACATATACAACCTTCCATATCTCCCCATAATACTCCCATTTTTGTCATCAAAAAGAAATCTGGTAAATGGAGATTATTGCAAGATTTAAGAGCCATTAATAATGAGATGGTTGTTATGGGACCTGCTCAATCAGGGATTCCTCAATTGTCTGCTTTGCCAAAAACCTGGCATGTTTTAGCTATAGATATTAAAGATTGTTTTTTTTCAATTCCAATTCATCCCGAGGATAGTCCACGTTTTGCATTTACTATCCCTGCATTAAATCATGAAGGTCCTGATCAGAGATATGAATGGAAAGTACTCCCTCAAGGGATGGCTAACAGTCCAACTATGTGTCAAATATATGTTAACAAAGCAATCCAGCCACTTAGAAATCAAAATCCTGAACTACAAATATTTCACTATATGGATGATGTATTATTGGCACATAAAGATAAAAACATATTGCTGGAATGTTATGCCACACTTACAAACTTATTAAAAAATTATAATCTAGAGATAGCAATAGATAAAGTACAATTAAATTTTCCAATTAATTATTTAGGAGTTCTACTATCCTCAACCATGGTCCGTCCACCAAAAATTCAAATACGAGTAGATCAACTCAAATCACTTAACGACTTTCAAAAGTTATTGGGAGACATAAATTGGATAAGGCCTTATCTAGGTATACCAACAGGAGAATTGGGACCTTTATTTGATATTCTAAAAGGTCCATCAGATCCAAATTCACCCCGCATGTTAACTCCTAAAGCGAGAAAGGCATTAAAAATTATTGAAACATATATGGAAAACATACATTTGGATAGAATTGATATAAGTTTGCCTTTATTATTTATTGTACTACCAACAAAAAATATTCCTACAGGAGTATTTTGGCAAGAAGGTCCATTATTGTGGATACATTTATCTTATTCTCCTAACACTATTCTTACTAGGTATCCTGAGGCTGTAGGACAATTAATACTCAAAGGAATAAAAGCAGCGAAGGCAGTGTTTGGAATTTCTCCCAATAAAATTATTACTCCATATACTATGGATCAAATTGATGAGTTAGCTAATGAGTTAAATACTTGGGCAATAATCATGTGTAAATCTAATGTTTCATTTGATAATCATTTACCATCTAATCCTTTGTTGTCTTTTTGGTCTAAGCATCCTGTAGTTTTTCCTAAAATGACAAGAAAAACACCTATCATGAATGCTCCAAATATATTCACTGATGGGTCAAATAATGGTACAGCAGCAGTAGTTACCCCTGATCAAACTTTTACATTTTTAGTACCCAAACAATCAGCTCAAAAGGTAGAGCTTAATGCAGTTTTACAAGCTTTTGTGATGTTTAAAGTTTCTGTATTTAATTTATTTTCTGATAGTCAGTATGTAGTTAATGCTATAGTATCTCTTGAAGATGCTGGTAGAATTTCCCCTTCTTCTACTGTTTTCTCTTTGTTTTCCACTATACAAAGTCTAATCTGGGACAGAAAAGATCCATTCTTTATAGGACATATTAGGGCACATACAGGATTGCCTGGAGCCCTTAGTTTAGGCAATGATTTAGCAGATAAAACTACACATGACATACATATTTTCTCTACATTTGAAGAAGCTACAAATTTTCATAAAAGGTTTCATGTTAATGCTAATACTTTACAAAAGCGTTTTAAAATAACTAAGGAACAAGCCAGACATATAATAAAACAATGTCAAAATTGTGTGACATTTTTACCACAAGTTAATCTTGGAGTCAATCCTAGAGGACTGATACCTAACCATATTTGGCAGATGGACGTCACACACTTGCCAGAATTTGGAAAATTAAAATATTTACATGTTACAGTCGATACTTCTTCTGGATTTTTGATGGGCTCCCTTCATGCCGGAGAAAAAACTAAAGATGTTATAGCTCATTGCTTACAAAATTTTACCACTGTGGGCGTTCCTAAACAGTTAAAAACCGATAATGGTCCTGGCTATACCTCTACCTCTTTTAAACAATTTTGCTCATCATTTGGTATTACTCATATAACAGGAATCCCATACAATCCACAGGGACAAGGCATAGTTGAAAGAGCTCATCAAACTATTAAAACATACTTATTAAAGCAAAAAGAGGGAATTGGAAGGGGGTATATATCCCCCAAAGATAAACTTAAAATAACGCTTTTTACTCTAAACTTTTTAAATTTGGATTCATCAGGACTTAGTGCTGCGGAAAGGCATATGTATCCAAAAAATGTACATAAGCCTAAAGTACTTTGGAAAGATATTCTAACAGGACAATGGAAAGGTCCTGACCCAGTGATTGTCTGGAGTCGGGGGTCTGTTTGTGTTTTTCCACAGGGAGAACAGCAGCCCATTTGGATTCCAGAGAGATTAACTAAAACAGTTTCTACAGATCGAAAAGAAGATGATTTGACTCAAATCCATAACAGTTGATATCCAGAACTCCAGCTTGGCCATTCTTACATCTGCGACAGTGATTAACCAGGATGCTTTTTTCAATAGCTATTTTATTATTGCATTTTTCCACATCATAAGGTTCTATTTTTATTTTTTGAGCTCATACAAACCTAGGTTAATGTTTTTCTGATCAGTTTTATTTTTTGACTGTGGAGTTTTTAAACATTGCAATGGAGATTTCACCCAGGATAATGTCTCTTTAGCATCATTGCCAGAATTCCTATCTCCATCCCAGTGCCAGTGAAGAACTCAACAAGTAATGCTCAATCAAAGAGTCAACTTACTTTGGGAGGAAACGGATTTTGGGAGGAAATGGACATATTGATAGATTCCTCTGCTTTGAACTGCTTGCAGAACTTGCCTGGACTATGTAACTATCGTTTGGTGCAGCGAATTGTGGTAATGGTGGCATATCTTTGCTGATGGTGTCACCAGTGATGCAATTTTTCCCAAGGAGCCGTCAATTGGCTTGGTGTCGTGGCATTTCTGTATCCTCCTCCCTTCTGCTAGTGATGGTCTAAAATTTGGGGGCCAATGGCTTATGCTGGACCGGTAGTCAGTGACGGGTGTGATCCAATTGCAGTGGTATCAACCTAAGACAGGAGGCTGACGCCTAAAGGTCAGTTTTCCGATGACGGGTAAGAACCATATGTTGAATTGGACAACCTACCAGGCACGGTCCATAAGCCACATTAACCTCACTCCCCCACTGGCACCAAGGCCAAATTTGGGGGCCAACAGAGGTGAGGCAAAGAACCTCACCCCCCCACTGGTGCATAGACCTATCCACAAGTATGGCTGTATGCTGGACCGGTAGTCAGTGACGGGTATGATTCAATTGCAGTGGTATCAACCTAAGACAGGAGGCTGACGCCTAAAGGTCAGTTTTCCGATGACGGGTAAGAACCATATGTTGAATTGGACAACCTACCAGGCACGGTCCTTAAGCCACATTGCTTGTTGTTTAATTAATCAGAAGGGGGGAGATGCTGGGAGCCATTAGCCAAGTAGGTATGACAATTTCCTTGCCAGCGTACCCCATGTTGCAGTGACATTGAATGTACGTGACCTTGCTCAAGGACCAAGGCAGATTAGGGTGTTCCCGGTTTTAAGATAATCTTGTTTAGGGCGTTCCCAGTTTAGGTTCCAGGTTTAAGGTTTAAGATTATTCCTGCTGGGAATAGGGCGTATCCTGCTGCCTGAGTTCCCCTTGAGTTCTCACGGGATTCAGACAGTATATTTTGGAGATAGAAGCCCAGTGGAGGGGATTTGGGCAGAGAAGGTGGATTTGGGAGAGAACATGGATTTCCCCAGAACGTGATTGTAGACGGCTGGTGTGAGTTTGGGAATAAAGAGTTGCTGTTTGAATCTACAAGCTGTGTGGTGGCTCGTGATTGTGTGCCCAGCCAGACTGCGGCATATGACAATATTAATTTAGATTACCTGTCTTTCTCACAAGGCTATATTTGATGGTGAGATTATGTGTTATTTATCTTTATATCTTTGCAGACTAGGCAGTGCCTGACACATGGTAAGCACTCACTATGTATTTGGTAATGATTAAGTACATGAATGAATGCATGAATGAGTGAATAAGGAAACTGGTCTCACAGTGTAAAGTAACAGAGTCCAGATTTGGATTCAGGTTGAGTGAAAAAATCTTGTATAGTCTTTATTACAGTACTACTATATCAATGAAAGGTAAATATGCTTGGGGATATCACATAAACTTACCTGATAGCTCCAACCCAGGGATCCCAAATTCTTAGTTGCTGTTTCTGAAATATTTAGGCATTTTGCCTGGCCTGAATAATTATAATATACATTCAGAGCTTGGAAAATATTCTGTATCAACATTGAATCCGGTACACTAGGATTTATCAAATACTGGCACACCACCTGTCATTGTAGATAAATAATAAAGAAGAATCAGAATATGAATATAAAACTACAATTTGTTTTGTTTTGTTTTTGTTTTTTGGTACCAGGGATTGAACCCAGGGATGCTTAAACACTGAACCACATTCTCACCCCTTTTTATTTTTTATTTAGAGACAGGGTCTCACTAAGTTGCTTAGGGCCTCACCAAGTTGCTGAGGCTGGCTTTAAATTTGTGATCCTCCTGCCTCAGCCTGCTGAGCCACTGAGATTGCAGTGTACCACCATGCCCAGCTAAAACTACAGTTTGATAATACAAAGAAGAAATAAATATTGATTTGATCATAAAGTATTCTTAAATATCAAACTGTATTGCTTGAAAATTTCTATCTCTTGAGTATAATCCCTTCAAAAAATAATTAACCTTTTAAAATTTCCCATGGGGAGTGATACTGACCAAATTACATTGTTATAACTTATGCATGTACAAATATGTAATAATGAATCCCACTATTATGTATAATTATAGTAAACCAATAAAATATGGAAAAATAAGCTTTTCCAAGACTACAGAAATAAAACAGTTATTTGTACAGTATGCAAAGTCCTCTGCACCTGCCTCTAGTTTCAACTTTGCAGCCTTTGCTCCAGCCTAATAAAACCATTCTCCCCTCCAACAAGCTTTTTCCTTCCTCTTTGCCCTTGCTCATCCTGAAACCCTCTTCCCCTCTCACTCCACTAATGCCTGGTCAGCTCATGTTTTACAATACTCAGCTCAAATATCACTGCTTTTCTGAGGCCATCCTTACCTCTGTTTCCAAGTCAAGAAGAAATCAACTATTCCCTTCTTGGTGCTTCCACTACCCCCTATACTTATTTCTATCAGAGCCTCTGTAATGCTCAACATTCCCTCGTTTAGTTCCAGAATATCTCCCTCAGCACTTAGAAAGGTCTCTGTTATCTAAATATTTGCTGAAGAAGTGAGTATATTTTTACATAAATGCAAAATTCATAATTTTTTTCACGGAAAAACTATACTAAGCTCCAACATTCATGTTATGATAAGAAGCATATTCTGCAACTCCCCAACTCCCAAATGTTCCTGTCACTGGTCTGTGCCTAAAATTCTAGCTCTATAAACACAGGCAATTCTCAGGAGTGTGGAGACTAACTAGAAAAGGCCTGGGAAGCTTTCTGGGGTACAGAAACATTTTGTATATTCATAGGGGTCTGGGTTACACAACAAATGGTACACATAACTTATGCATTTCACTGTATGTAGATTTTATTTCCCCCCCAAAAAAGAAAAATTATAAACAAATATTGAATTCTAGTTAATGATATTAAAACTTAATTATTTAGGGGGAAGATATCAATAGCTTACTTGGAAATGCATTAAAAATAAGATGGAAAAAGAGATAGATGAATAGGTAAATATTTATATGTGATAAATAAAATATAGCAAAAAATTATTCATAGAATTTAGGTGGTACATGTATGGGTGTTCACTGTTCAATTAGTTCCTTTTTTCTGGATGTTAGAAATGTTTCATAATAAACTGTTAGGGAAAAAATTACAAGCAATAGAATCATGGCTAAAAAAATAACGATAATAGTCACTGATTATTAAGCCCTGAGCTTACAACCATTACATCATTTAATCCTCAGAAAGACCTATCAGATGGATGATTGTCCAGTATTATAAGAAGAAACTGATTCTTAGGTTCAATCACTTTTTTTTTAAGAGAGAGAGAATTTTTTTAGATATTTCTTTTTCAGTTTTCGGTGGACACAACATCTTTATTTTATTTTTGGGGGGTGCTGAGGATCTAACCCAGCGCCACTTGCATGCCAGGCGAGCGCGTTACTGCTTGAGCCACATCCCCAGCCCCAGGTTCAATCACTTTAATAAAGGCTACCAAAGTAGTAAATGGTAGGAAATAGATATTTCCCAGGTGTCTCTGCTTATGAAATCCATATCTTATCTTTTAGTTTAGAAAGTCAACCTTTGTAAACCGGGGGCGGTGGCACACGTCTTTAATTCCAGCACCTCAGGAGGCTGCGGCAGGAGGATCCCGAGTTCAAAGCCAGCCTCAGCAATAGCGAGGCGCTAAGCAACTCAGTGAGACCCTTTATCTAAATAAAATACAAAATAAGGCTAGGGACGTGGCTCAGTGGTTGAGTGCCCCTGAGTTCAATGCCCGTTACCACCCATCCCCCAAAAGTTGATCTTTGTAAAACTGCAAACAGCACAATGGCAAAGAAAACACATAAAGTTTGCATTTTGTAATCAAAACTTTAACATGAATTCAGTGATCTGGTCTTTTCCAATTTCATATGGAAAAAATATAATACATAGGCAGTTTCTGGCAAAAAGGAAACAAGTCCAGAGAAAGAAACAGAGAGAGAGGAGTCCATCTCACAAATTGAGAGAGCAGCAGGAGCAAGGTCTGGGCTGGGTACATATCCCCAGTCAGGGAAGGAGGGCATAGAGAAAGGAAGTAGAAATAACAAGCCACAAGCAAACCCAGCCCCTCATCACAATTCTGTTTAGGACCAGCTCCCAGAAACACTCCCATTAAAAAAAAAAAAAAACTTAAAAAGACTGAGAAAATGAGTTGTACACAATCATATTCTATGAATTGTTAACTGGTACTTTGTGGGGAAAAAAACTTCTTAGTCAAATAATTTTAAGGAATATTGTATTAGAAGGAATATTGTATTAGCAAATGTGAACAGCTTTCTTGAATGTAGGATTCAGAGAATTTAATATGTTCAACTGCAATATGAATTTCCAAAATGAAGATAGTATGCATCAATAAGTTTTTGGAAATGCCAAGTGTGAGAAAAGCCAGGAAATAAGATGCCCAAACAAAGGATATACTTTTTAAGAGTAATATGACGTCAAAAGCATAAGGTACACCAGTATGCAGGATGCACATGAAGAAACAGAATCGAGCTAAACTGAGAGCTTCATAAACCTAGAGTAATAAGGAAATGCCAGTTGAAGAATACTTAAAGTCAAAACAGTGTTTTCCTATGTTGACAGCTCTTAATTTTTTTGTGGCAAGATGATCATTATTATCCAAAGTACATGTATGAAGACAAGAATTGGTGTGAATATACAACCAGAGATATGAAAAACTGTGCTGTATATATGTAATAAGAATTGTAATGCATTCCACTGTTAGATATAAATTTTAAAAAATTATCCAACATTTGTATGGCAATTGTCAGAAAATGTTCATAAATATGGCAATATATCTCAGTATTCAAGACAGAAATACTCAAGACGATATAGATATTAAGTAAAGAACCAAACACAGCTATTGCCAATAGTTGATCAGTATTCCTTCCTATATCTTGATACCAGCAGCAGACTGCTTTTTCAAAATGCAGCACAATACTACAGAGGAGCTACGTGGAATGGGGAGAAGATCATTATGTTCAAGCACATCGTGGTAGATAAGACAGGGTGATGGTGCAAGCTGGACAGAGGGAAAAAGGTACTGGTGTACAAGAACTGGCCTAAAACTCTGCAAAGACCAGGAGCAAGTGAGTGTGACTCACATGCTGGCATTAGAGTCCTACTTAGAGCTAGAACACTGGGCCTCTGTTGGGCAAAGAAAAGGAGTTCCCATGAATAGCCATATTTGCAAAGAACAGTTACTGTCACTCCTTAAAAGACACAAGCGTGGCTGGAGACCAGCATCAGCTGACAATACTTGTGTTTTGTCAGCCCCAGAACATCATGGTCAGAAACTTGGCCTCTGCTGATAGAAATTCTATGCCCAGATTCAGGGCAATCCTGGGCCCACTTTCCTCTGTGAAGTCAGAGGACAACTGAGTCCAGTTCTGGGCACTACACCTTAAGGAGGACACCAACCAAACATGAGAAAATCCAGAGGGGAACTGGTGAGATGGGGAATTGAAGAATAGTTGAAGCAACCCTAAAATTGGTCATGTGAATCATTCCCAACCTTTCATTAATACAAATAAAGCTTAAAAAATATACCTATGACTAAATTTATTTTTAGTTTTCTTGAGACAAATTCTTAAAGGAATTACTCATTCAAAAAACTAAACATTTTTAAGGCCTTAGGTATATTCCATCATATCTATTCACTTCCATAACAATTTTGGTAGTAAAGTAAATGAAGTTTCAAAAAGTACCAAAGTAATACCAATAAGACCTTAGCATTATTCCCATGCTTATTCAAAGACTATGATAGTTAAAAAACAGAGATTCACATACTTTTTTCAGATTTGTAGGATGCATATAACATGTAAATATTAAGTTGAACCATATAAAATTGCCACATTTATAGGTGAAACATAGTCAAATACTGGCAAGTTTGGTACAATCTTGTATAAAATTCAGCTTAATCCTGACAATTTACATATATTACCCACTTAATAAGAGCAAGTCCTTGACTTGTTGGTTGTTTGCTGAAGGACTACAATCTAATCAGGTTAGACAACCACCTCTGTCCACACACTTAACACCCATCTGTAGCTCCTGTAATATATTATATATTTTGTGTTTCTTGTGAACAATCTCAAAGCCATAAATGTACTAAAACAGGGCCAGGTAAAGCTGGGGTTGCTGGTATAACTACTTAAGTTCCTTAAGGCCAGGCACTTTCCCGACAATGACCTAGGAAGCAACAGATAATGACCACCCGCATTTCACAGAGGAAAAAACAAGCTCACAGAGGTTTGGCTCCAGACACACAATTGAGAAACTGTGAGTATACAGGTTCTGAACTCAGACTGCAGCAATGAACTACTTGCATAATAATACTCTCTTCCTGATATTATATAACTAATTATTAACTAGCATCAATTTAGTGCTTACTACACAACAGATCCTATGAAATACAACAACCCACATAAGTATGGCAATTGTAATTATCCCCATTTGCAAGTGATGAAACTAAAGCACAGAGAGGTTATAAAAGTTGTTTAAAGCTACACAGGAAGGAAGTACCAGAGTTGAGATTCAAACACAGACTTACTCTGGAGCTTCCATTTGTCATCATTAACCACACATACTCACTGTAAGAGAAATCACAACACAGTGCCTAAATATACCTATAGTATCATGGTGACTTTTTTGTAACATTTTTTTTTTAAATTCTTAGATTGTTTTTATATGTTTCTATGATTATTAGTTTTAAGTAAAACCTTAGGAGGGGTTTTGTGGCACTATAAAATCACAAAATTTTAAAAATATGCAAGAGTAAAAAGGAACTGCAAAATAGCAGAGCAATAGGAAGCTCAAGAACCAACACTTGAAATAGACTTAATTCACTTTCTATTTCCTCGTGTAAAAGTGTGCATTTGTGGAAACACTTAAAAAAATTTAAAGGTCCACTTTCCTAATTCTAGCTTTAAGTACAGAAATAGTATAAGAAATAGAACATTCATGAAAACATTGGAACCAAGCTGTTCAGATATGCACCCAAATATTTAGGTTCTGCCCTTTGACCTCCCCCATATACCAGAAAAAGGAAAGATAATGATTTGTTTAAAAGCTCTACGTGTCCCTACCTATGAGAATAAGCATTTGAATAAAAGAAAGAAAAGGGAAGCAAAGAGAATTTTTTTAAGAGGAAGGAAAGAAGATAGGTTAAAAAAAAAAAAAAAAAAAAAAAGACCAATCTCCTCTCAGAGAGCATGGTCCATCCACATTATAAAAAGGATTAAGCAGATACATTCAGCTTTTCTAACAGATTTTCTTTCTCTAAGGCTTCAATACCCCTCTCACACTCACTCGGATAATCACATTAGTTTTGTCATTAAAAGCTCCCTTTTCAGAGAATGCACCTAAACCGCTTAAACCACCCAGAGAGGTCGCATACATTATCAAACACCAAGACAAACGGAAGAGGTTTTCCATCTTATGTCTTATTACTTCACTCTATCCTTTTGCATGCTCAGGAGTCTAATTAGTTACCAGGTAAAAAATGATTCCAAAATTAACAAACTATACAGTATCCTTTAAAACTGCTCTTCAAGTTAAAAGACCTAGTAGTCTTTATGTGGACAGAACAGTCAAATGACAGAGGGGTTTTCTATTTCCCTTTTCTCTTCTTCCTTGTGTTCCACTGGCCAAGTCTGTGATTATCTCTGCATGAATGTTGCAGCTTCTGTTAACAGTAAACAAAAGTAAATGGAGCCTGAGCCTGCAGAGCCCAAAGACAAATTAAAAAGAATGATCCTTGAATTGACACGGAAAATGGCCTTTAGTTGCTGCCCATGGATCCTTCAGAACTGTACAAGGTTTAGCCTGAATTGGAAATCACCTGCTTTTCTCCATAACCCAATTGCTGCATATTATCTCACCATCCTAAGCCTGAGTCACAGACTCAGAGAAGGACCGCTGTTTGTCAGCCCTTTAAAAAGGAGGAAGTGTATCAGAGGGAGGAGGAGTTCTGGCTAAATGGAACTATCCAAGTGAAAGAGCGGTCCCCAACTGGGTAGTGTTCAGGGATTAGTGGGTTGGGAGAACAGAGAGGGGTCAAGAAAGGAGAAATAGAATGGGCAGTGAAAGAAAGTGACCTGAAGCTAAAAGTTTGGGAGGAAGAAAAATTCTGAAAATCAGACGGGTAACTAACTATAGGAGGAAAAGGAAATAGAGGCAATGCAAGTTTCTCAAGGAAAAGGCAACAGATTATTTTTGATGGGTTATAGGCAGGAAATGGAATCATAAATGTATTTATTGTAAGCAATCAAGAATTCCATAATACCAGGTTGGGGGCACAGCTGGGTGGTATAGTGCTGGGTTCCACTCTCCAAAATAATATGTCCTTAATATGTCAAAGGAAAGAATAACATTGGTAAGATAACTGAAGAAAAGGACAAGAACTAATCCTGCATAAAAGAAGCTAAGGTTATTATGGGGGAAGGACATAAAGTTATCTTGCCAAACAAACAAACAAAAAAGCTTCTATAATGTATATAAACAAAAAGATAAAAGGACTGCACTAAATAGCAATAATAATAAAAGACAACAAAATATTTTAAGTAGACCCTACTGGTTTCAAGTAATTATTAAGAATAGTGAAGGAAAAAAATATTTATTTACATTGAAGACTCAACAGGAAAATGTCTGAAGGAACATTAAAGAAGTGGAGAAAACACCATGTTAGACTGCTCACCATCCCAAATCATGATGAACAACTAATACTAAAGCTGTATTCCTCTGGCTCTTTTCAGATTAAGGGTCAGCAAATTACAACCTCCAGGCCAAATGCAGCCCAACTGCCTGTTTTTTAAAAAATATTATTGGCAATCCTTCTTCATTTACGGATTACCTATGGCTACTTTCATGCTATACCTGCAGAGCTGAGTAACTGTGACAGAAATCACGTGGCCCACAAAGCCTAAGTATAACCCTTTATGGATAAAGTTTGCCTATCCCTGTTCCATCAATAAGGGAATTCCCTGTTGTTTTTATCATCTGACAATTCATTTGTTCTCCAAGAAAGGGTTAAGATGGAAATGTAATTCTCTCTTTGTATACTGAAAGAGTTAAATTTGATGTTTGAATCCAGATTTTATTAACATGAAAGAGATCTCTTTCTAATAAGTTTTTACTGAATTTAATTAAATGCACACAGGTGCAAAACACTTTGTTCATGAAAAAAGAAAAAAAATAACTAATTGCAGATGAATTTGTTTCATTTTAGTTGCAAAGTTTTAAGCAAGATGTATGTTTACTGATTCAAAGGCACAGTAAATTACAAGTGATTTTGAAATCTGGCTCTCATATTACCAATTCCATTTTTATTTCCAGCACCAATTCTAGCTGTAGAGTCAATTATATTCTCAAAACTTAACTATAGAGTTGGCCAGCCTTTATTTTTAAAACTAAAAGGAAAAGTTCCTAACAAACAATATGCTTAAAAAAGAGCATACACAATAAATAATTTGACATGAATAAAAACTTAAAAATCTAAAAGAACCTAAAATTGGTGTAATGTGTCTTTATACTTCTCAAAGTGTTTTCACATCCAATATTTTATTTGGTCCTAAACACAACCCTATGTAACTATTGTCATCCTTTTTTATAGAGGTAGACATGGAAACTCAGGGGGGAAGAACACCTTGGCCAAGATCATGCAGCTGGAAAGCATCAGTTTCTGGCCAGACCTTCATCTTCAGGGACCCAAGTCAGTGTTTTTTCCATTCTGCCATGCTGCATGGGAATCACCCTTCACACATGTGTAGCACTTAGAAAACTTTAGCAGCCGACTGAATCATAATACTATGATAACAACTGCAATTTATTAAGCATCATTAGATCTAGGCATTATACATACACCACAAAAATCAAATATATTATATATTCAAAGGGCATTAGACATGGCACATAGTAAATATTCAAATGACTGCAAATGTTGTTCTTATTTCTACTTCATACAGCTTTACAATTGATGTATTTTGCCCCTATTTTTCATGGGAAAACTGAAATTATGCAACATGTCCAAAGTCACATAATCAAAAAGTGGCTGAACCCAGGATTCCCACCCAGATTTGAGTAACTCCACAGAGCCCTAGATGTCACTGGGATTTCCTCTGATGATGAAAGTCAGAAAATGTATGTGAAAATTAAAGTATGTCATTAAAAAAAATGAGAGGAAATTTTCCTATTACCTTGATAGGCCAAGCAGGCAAAGGCTGCAAAAAGTTAGATGCATAAGGGTAGTTCACCATTGCCAGATTCACCCAAGTTTCCATAATCCATTCTTTCAAATTTGGGATGTCCTCGAATGTCAATGGGCTACATAAGTGAAGGGTTTGAGCAAGCCACTGTAGACCACTGCCTGAGAATAGAATCACAATGCTGGAGTCTAAAAAGTACAAGTCAACACAAGTCTTTACAGAGCATTCATTCTTCACTTAGTATTACAGAAAACTCAATTTTCTATACCAATTTTCCAGAATTTTTTCAACATTCAGTAAAATACTTGTAAAGTTACTAGATACTCCCATGATAGAAGAGCTGCCTATCTTTATGGGGATTACTAGAATTAGTGGTCTGAATTATTTCCCCCTTTTAAGATACTATTGAAACAAATAAATAGAAATACTATACAGGATGGATAATGTATAAATTACAACTAATAAAACAAATTGATACATATAACAAATATACTATTGAACAAAGACAGCAGGCAAAAAAACATATAATATACAATTGCAATTATTTAAAGTTCAAGAACAAGCAAAATTAATCTATGGTTCAAGGAGGGAGGATAGTAATTAGCTGGGTAGGGATGGAGATAATGATTGAGAACGGCACCACGGAATTTCTGAGATGCTGATAATGTTCTTGATCTGGATGCTACTTATTTATACCAAGTACTCAGTTTGTGAAAAATTCATCAAGCTATGCATTTTGATTGTGTAGTTTTATGTACATATATTTTACTTTAATAATCGTTTGCTTAAAATTGGAAGAATCGTTAAACATAGTGATGCATGCATATAGCCCCCACTACCTGGGAGGCTAAGACAGGATGATCATTTAAGCCCATGAGTTTGAGACCAGCCTGGTAACACAGTGAGATCCTGTCTCAAAAAAAAAAAAAAGAAAAAAGAAAGAAAAGAAGTAGGAGGAAGAGGAAGAGAAGGAGGAAGGGGAAAAGGGGAAAGGGAAGAGGAGGAGGAAGAGGAAGAAAAAGAAGAGAGAGAAAGGCAAAAGAAGGAAGAAAGAGGGGAAGTATTGATTTAACCAAAATCTCAAATCCATTCACTTGAATAAAACTTACCTGTACTTGAGAGTCTGTTAATGGCATCCCAGGACCTGAGGATAGTCACTGAACAATTTGAACCACTTTTCTTAAAATCTGTAGTTACAATCTTCATAAACATATCACAAGGAACAAAGTCCTCAAACTGCCAGATAGGGGCAGAAGCTGCAAGGGCTCTAAATGGTAAGCGAAACAAGGGAGGAGAAAACAAATATGAACTCACTTAACTCAAGTTTTAAAATTAAAATTGAGACTGAACAAAATCAATGAGGAAAAATGACACAGTTTTAAAGACACAGAACTAGAAATCTCAAAAATTAAAAAAAAAAAAAAAGAACTAGAAATCTCAGTAATAGAATGGGTCATGTTTTACCCAAAACAGATCTCTAAGTTTGCCTTGACAATTACTAAGAAGTTCTCATGCCAACATAAATGCACTTACCCAACTACTATGTGAGGATATTTCATTCTGAACCAGGCTGCAAGCATACCACCATAAGAGCCCCCTATTGCAATGACAGGCTGATCTTCAGCTCCTGGGATTGTTCTTTTCAAATGTTTGATTAACTCAGCAAAATCAGCTAGAGCTTGTTCTGATGTCAGAAAATTCAAGTGTCTGCCATCCTAAAGAAAAATAATAAAGAACATGGGTATAAATGTGCATGTAATAGCAGTTTAGGTGTTGCCCAGATCCAGAAAAAAAAAAAAAAAAACAAGGCAGAGAAGCTTTTCTCCAAATACAATTTCTAGTCAATTGAGCTAAAATGCCCAGTCAAAGCAATAGCTGTGCTGATTTAAACAACTCATGAAATATGTTTTTAAGTTTGTGGAAGAACACAATGTACTTTGCATTTAGTTATAATTTCTACTAAATGCTAGTGACTGTTGAGGTATAGAAATAACAACAACAAACTCTAAGTAACATTTAAGAACAAATGTGATGAAATATAAAAATTAAGCCTAATAGACAATTGCTATAACTTGTATTTCTAATATTGACATATTAAAAATGTCCACAATGTAGGAAATTAAAAAATAAATCCTGTGGACAAATGAGGTAAAGATCACCAATAAAAACAAAACTCATTCTTCCTCATCAAAAAGATTATATATTATGAGTAAACTAGGCTGCTTATCATAAACAACTGCAAAATTAAAAGAGAAAAATATATTTTCAGGCACCAGAAATATAAGACATCAATCCTAGAGAGGAGGGAATCTCATAAAGTACATCCCATGATTGTCTATATCTCTGCATAGAGACAATTTCCCTCTTCAGTATAGGAAGTTGAGGCACAAATGGAGTCTGGCTGAACTGAGGAGGCTAACAGGATGTTTTAAAACATCAATAATTCCTGACATCCCTTACTTTAAAAGCTGAAGCCTAATCTCCTTTGAACATGGGCTGGACTTAGCTTCTTGGTTTTAATGAATAAAATGTGGCAGAAGTGATAATACATGACTACCAAGGATATATTAAAAAAAAAAAAAAAAAAAGCATGTTAGCTTCTTCCTTGCTCTCTTGTTTGGCCAACTTTGAGGGCAGTTAGCTGCAATGTCATGAATCTACTCAAGTAGGCCCTTCAGGAAGCCTAGAAGGAGAGGAACCAATCTCCAGAGCCAGTTTATCACTCATGTGATAACCTCTGTACTACTGGAAAGAGTCTCCCATGTCTGGTTAAGCCTTTATCTGTCTCAAGCAGTAGCTGACCTCTTGGCTTGAAATAAACTCACCCAGATAAACCACTCCCAATTCCTTACCTAAAACTGTGAGATAATAAAGGCTTATTGCTGTTTTAAGCCATAAAGGTTTAAAACTATAGCAACAGATAACAAACAGCTATAGGGCCTATCCAGCTATCTTGTTTGATCTTTTTGCATGTGTCTCACCACTCTGTTGACTCCTATTATTCGACACATTACTTAGCTACAGAGCTCCCAACTCTCCTCTTTCTATAGATGCCACCTACTCCTTTAGCCTTCCCCCTCATCCAAGATATATGCTTTCTGACTTCTTACCTCCTATCTGTCACTATTCTTTACTTCCAGTTTTTATGGCACTATGTATAGTATAGTTCAATGCAATTCTTTTCCAATCCTTTAATAATATGTGTAACATCCATCATTCTACTGACAAATTCTGTGAGCACAGAAAGGGAAAGAAGCATATGAAAAAAAGAGCCCTTGGCTCCATTTTGTTGACAGAGCATCAATTATAGTGACCTTGGCAAGGGAATTATGTTTCTATCTGCAACAAGCTGATTGCTTCCCAGTGGTATCAGGACCTGTCAACTTTTCGAATCAATTATGTGTGAAAAACACTAAGTTAAAGAATAGATGAGGGCTCAGACAGTGGTTCAATGGTAGAGTGTTTGCCTAGCATGTGTGAGGTACTGGGTTTAATTCTTAGCACCACATATAAATAAATGAATAAAATAAAGGTCCATCAACATAAAAAATATATTTAAAAAAAGAATAGATGGGGCTGCAGTTGTGGCTCAGTGATAGAGTGCTTGCCTACCATGTGTAGGCACTGGGTTTGATCCTTGGCACCACATAAAAATAAATAAACAAAATAAAGGTATGTCCATCTACAACCAAAAATTTTTTTTAAAAAAAATAGAGCATCTCATACAGCCCAACAACTATCTTTCTATTTATAACACAAAAACATTTTACTTATTTTTATTTATTTTATTTATGATACAAAATAATAAAACCTAAGGATAAAAATTAAAAATTCCTTTCAAAACAGACAGCCTAAAAACTATTGACCCCAAGTTCTTCTAGCTGAAATCTCCTCAAAATCATGGTATACGTATACTGATGGTATGCAAAATGATCTTAGGTAGTGCATAGTGTTTTTTAATTTAAGATTGATTATCTTACTGTAACTTGGAAAAAATAACTAGTACATAAAGCCCTTGATTAAGATAATGCTAACATAAAGACTGAGTTCCTTAAAGAAAAATATTAAGAAAATGATATAATTTTTTAAATATATTAATTAATATATTAAGAAAATTAATATAAGCAGAATCACAAAGGTAGAACATAGTGACTCAATTGAGAAAAAAATCATCCAGGTTGATTAGGTGCAGAGCCTGTGGTCAAGACCATAGTCTTTTGTACAAAGAGGAAGGGCTGAGGGAATCCCAGGGACAGTTAGTCTCACTGAATCATACAGCTTATTTTTCTTATTTTATTGACTATCTTGTATTTAAAACACCTTATTAGACAAATGCTTATGTGCTCATTAATGTTTCCAGAGACAGGATTGATAATTAAAGCATATAATTTATAAAGCAGAATTGTTGACCTATACTTTTGAAATAATGAAAAGTCCCCTGCACTGTCTCTGCAGCCATAGAGTAAGATTGAGCGGATTGAAGCTGGCCTGGCACACTGAACTAAACTGGCTAACATCAGAAAGATAATAATATGGCTTTAAAAGCCTCAATCCCAGAGCTGGGGTTGTAGCTCAGTGGTAGAGAACTTGCCTAGCATGTGTGAGGCACTGGGTTCTCAGCACCACATGTAAATAAATAAACTAAAGGTCCATCAACAACTAAAAAAAAAAATTTTTTTAAAGCCACAATCCATTCAAATCGTACTGAAAAAGAAAAGATTAAGCACAAATTCTTTTTTTTTTTTTTTTTTATTTATTTTAGTTTTCGGCGGACACAACATCTTTGTTTGTATGTGGTGCTGAGGATCGAACCCGGGCCGCACGCATGCCAGGCGAGCACGCTACCGCTTGAGCCACATCCCCAGCCCATAAGCACAAATTCTTAAGATTTCAGGCAGCTCAAGTCAAAACCACCTTATTATTATATTAACATATAATGAGCACATAAGTAGGACTTGTAAGTAAAAAATGTTCCCAACTTTAAACTTCAAAGCAAAACATATATTTACCTGGAATGAGTTGTTGCCAAAGGGCAAGGACTCTCCATAATATCGATGTTCAGCAAACACTAACATAGCTTTCATTTCCTCAGCCACATCCCACATGAACCCCTAAGAAAAGTTTACAAATCACAAGATAAAATCAGGACTCACTGAAACTTTTACAAACCCTATGAAATAGATGTTAAACCAGACCAGAAGGAGCTCTCTAAAAAGTTTCATAATTTATGTTTCTTCTACACATAAATGACATAATTGCTGTTTCACTATTGAATGCTATGTTAGAGTGAAACAATTAAAACCAACCCCAGGTTGGTCACCTACTAGTCATTCCAACTTTCCTTATCCTGAACCTCTCATCCTAGAATCAATATTAGGTCTCAAATAATCTTCAAATTGCAGTAGGCACCATATATTCTGGGAAAGAACTCATGGTATCAAAGTCAGACACTAATCACAGTCATTTATACCATATAAGAGAAAATAGGACAAATAAGCATACTAATCCCCTAGGGAGTATTATATTAATTTGATTTATTGGAAAATAAATACTAGATAACAATAGCTGATATTAACTGAGTAAGTTTATATTTCAGGCCCTGTTCTAAACATTTTCTATGTATTCACTTAATTGTCAAAATGAACAAGAAACAGACACTTTGATTTTACAGACAATACAGAGATACAAGACTAGAAATAAGCCTTGATATTGACACAGCTAGTAAGTGTCAGAAACCAGATTCAAATATAGGCTGCCTGGCTGCAGAACATCATAATTAGGTGCTGTTAGACATCCTGCCTCAGCGTCTATGGCTACTCATTTATCCCTCACTGCCTTTTTTCACTAGCCTCAGTGGTAGCCTCAGAATCCTTCTCAACAAAGCATTCCAGGCAGGCATAGATGGACTCCATTAAACATGATTAAAATGAATTGTCATCCCTAATGCACAGTGTTACTTTTTAATGAGTTGCCACTCCCTAATAAGAACTAAGAACTTCGTCTTCGGTTGTTTTGATCAATAAGCAAACAATTAAAAGAGCTGCATGTATGTGAGTATGGAGAACTTAATGAAACACCTGGGATGGTGTCAGTAGCCCCACCACTCTCTTTGAAGGACCCACTCATTCCATGCCTTATGTCTATAGATCCTGCCCACATACAACTTGTGCATACTCCCCCGCTGCCTGTCCCAACTTGTCAATACTCTCCTTCCACACTGCTGGGCTAGGCCTAGATCTCTATTACTGTGCTGCAAGATTTGCTTATGTGAGTCTTACTCTCAAGACTGTGTCTTAAGAGTAAGAACCAGAGATGGGGTTATGGCTCAGTGGTAGAGCGCTTACCTAGCATGTGTAAGGTGCTGGGTTCGATCCCCGGCACCACATAAAAAATAAAATAAAGGTATTAAAAAAAAAAGAGTAAGAACCATCTATCAGAATACCCAGATTTCTGTGGAGTTGACCTTGGGCTTCAAGAGGAAACAATTTACTTGAACTGATTCACAATGTAATAAGCATTTCTCTGCATCTGCATCAGAGGTATATTTTTCAAATGAGGTGCATATACTTTATTAACATTATGTGCCTACAAATTTTATCTTATTTAGTCTTCATAACTCTATGCCCTAGATATTTTTATTGTACCCATTTAATAGATGAAAAAAATTGAAGCACAAAATAAGAAACTTTCCCAAAAAAAAATAGTAAAGTGACAAAATCAGAATTCAAATCTTGTCAATCTGGTTGAAGGTTTCACTCTCTATCACTATACTATACTGCCTATTGAAAAAGGAACATCTAAAAGTGAGGAAGATGTCTGGGACTAGGAAATTTAGGGTATGCCCTTCCAAGAGCTGCCTCTAGTCAGTTCTCCAGAACTGTTCTTGGCACTTCTGAGGATAGGAATCCCCAAGCAAACCTCAGGTTCTGCTCTAGTTTCTAACAAGCAGTAGAGTCTGGTGGAGGAAGCAATAGCTACCTGCCTACAATACAGGAGAACAGGAGCTAGGAAAATCTGAATGAAAGTTGCCCTGTGGCCTTGGCACAAAAAGGGCAGTCACAGATAAGAAAAAGAGACAAGGCAGCAGCCACTGTTCCACAGAATCTGATGGAAAGGAAGTCCTGCTCTCATTGATCATTCGTCTGAAAAAAAAAAAAAAAGTCATTCCAGGATCTCATTTCTCAGGGAATTATTTCATTTTAAACTAACATATTTAGATTCTTATTCCTAAGGAAATAGTCATCAATGAGGAATGCAGTAGCAGTATAATTGGTTCTATATCTTTACTTTAAATTCAATGCAATTTATTTCAACGAACATTTACTGGGATCTTCTGAGTACCAGGAACCATGCCAAATACTGGAATTGGAAACGATAAGGATTATTACACTACTTTGTAATAAAAAAAGTATTTCATTGTTTTCATTTGTAATTCTTTAAACCTAAGCATGAAGCCTTCTTGGATATCTATAGTTATTTTTTTGTGAACTGCCTGTCCATGTATTTTTGCTATTTTTCCATTATGTTATTGTTAAAAAGAACTTTACAGTTAAGAAAGGTAGTCCTTGGTCATCTATACTGCAAAACAATTTTTTGTAGTTTATCATAATAAAAGGCAAATTGTTTGAGCAGAGGAATTTTACAAATCTGCACATACCGTGTTATTACAAAACCAAACAATGTCCCCTTCGTTACCAGTGTAGAAAAGTATCGATCCACCATCTTTATCCCAGTGTTTGTCAGCTAGCAGGTACCGCTGTTTAAAAGTTTTCATGTTACTGAATCCAAAATGATCAACCTATGATAAAAACAAAGCAGACACAGACATATTTCAAAGGAAAGTAATTAAATATCGATATAACAGTAATTAATTTTTCCATTTAAATAAAACTAGACTACAAAAATAATAAAACCTTAAACTTACTTGGTTTATTATTAATGGTAATATTGATGTTGCTATTTTGAGATTCTTTTCTCAAAACAAAACAATATTTATTATTGGTGGTCATGATTTTCAGTGTAAAAGAAAAGATAAAATTATAAAATCAAGTAGTTACTTTAAAAAACAAAATAATGTTGAGCTGGAGCTGGAGTTCAGTAGCAAAACACTTGCATGCACAAGGTCCTGAGTTCAGTCCCCAGCACCACAAAATAATAATATTAAAATTGAAATAGAAACATAAGCCCACTATTTTTCTTTTACTGAATTTTTAATTGACAAAACATATTTATAGTGTACAACATGATGTTTTGAAATATGTGTACATTGTAGAATGGCTAGACTGAGATAATTAACATAAGCATTATGTTACATACTTATTTTCTGTGGTGAGAATACTTAAAATCTACTCTCTGAACATTTTCAAGCATACAATATATACCATTATTTTTCAAAATACACATATTCCTTACTATCTGAATTTTCATTATCCAAACTTTCAATATCAAAATTCAAGCACTACATAGACCATTGAAAAGGTCTATAAATACTATCACTCTAGTATTAATAGACATTCCAAGTGCCAGGACTTTGGTGTCTAATACCATTCTCAGTAAAAGGAACTAGAGCTTATTAGTACTGTGACTGATTGACATCTGGAAAAGGAATTTACAAGATAAGCCTACACATCTTGCTGGGCAAATAAACAAAGAAGTGCTCAAAAATTAATAGAGTTGCATTAACAGACATAGGAGCTAATTATAAGAGACTATCACCGGATAACATTTTAATAAATTGAACATAAAACAAACTGAACATTAAAAAAAAAGTTGATTGAAACATTCAATTCAAGAAAATCCATTAGTAGTGCATACCAATATTAAAAAAAGAATCAAGGAAAAAATTCATTTGCCACCATTTAAAGTAAAGTGTTCAGTAAATCAATCCTTTACTTTTAAATAGGGAATTAATAAAGAAAATATTCAACATTTAATCTTCCTTTGTAAAATAATTATATTTCAGGGTACCAAAAAGTCCCAGTTGGTGGAGAAGAGCTGTTTAATCAAATTTCACTTAGTGTAGAAGGAATGACAAAATTCGAAAAATGACACTTCTGCAAAGTTACTGATTCAGGTAAGAATTATCAATTGGTGTTAAAAGCATTAGGAGAATGAGTAATAGGAAAATGAATATTCATACAGTGTCAAAGTACTACCACCTTGTTACGAGGGGAAAATGTAACTTTACAAGGATCAGGCTGTCAACCTTAATCTGGAAATGGATGTTAGCAGCACTAATGTTGGGCAGGCAAGAGTTAAGTAACTCCTCATGTACACAACAGGAAACACATATCAACCATGATATACATTCTTGCCAAAAATATTCAGTTTGTTTTTTAATCTAAACTTGGGATCTAATGACCAGGTTCCAGGAAATGTAGAGGGTAGAAGAGTTAAAATCTGAAATCTGACAAATCCCAAAGTGGAACATTTTACAGGACAATGGCAAGGCAATATGGAAAAGAAACAGTTTTAGATTAAGTGAATTTTTAGGAGCATAATAACCAGATGCAATGCACTATCCTTGATTGGATACTAATTTGAACAAATAAGATATAAATGATAATGTAAAGAAAATTGTGTTGATTTATATATGTACAACGTATTAGATCATTCTAAAGACTTTTTAGGAGTGATCATATTATTTTGGTTACATAAGAAAATGTTTTTATTTTTTACAGTTGTACACTGATAGATTTAAAGGTAGAATGTCAAACTCTGTTTACTGGAAAATATTTCAACATAAAAAAGTAAAGTGAACTTAAAGGAATTAAAGTTTATTCCAAAAGAGGAAAAAAAAAACATACAGGATACTGAGACTTTATAGGACACATAATACAAAATGTGTTGAAAAGATAAAATAATTATAAACTTAAGTTGAACTGCAGATATATTTTGTGAAATTTTTCTTACCTTTTGAGATTTTTATTAACTGGCTATTTTATATCTAATTATCAAATCCTATAACATGCTAAGACTGGTGGTGCAGCTATTTGAATTTATGGAATTACCCTGAGCCACTGAGCCTTAGCATCTTGGAGGCTGAACTCCTCAGTGCTATGAAGGGGCCTCAGTGAGAATGCAAGCCCTTGTCTGGAGCTCGTGAAGGCTGCTGTTGCAGCACTGCTCCAGCCTTCCTGGAGCAAGGACTGGTTCTGACCTACACTAGACCCTGCAAGACATCTCTAGATCATTCTAAAACAGATGAGGCTCCCTGCACACACACACACACACACACACACTTCACATATCACAGGTCCCAAAATATAAATATCTCAAATCTACACCAAACTCTGCTTACTTACTGATCTCTATGATCTGATCACCATACATTGTCCTAAGGTACAAGTTATTCTAATCTCAAGATGCCTACTTCTTAAGATCTAAAATCAATAAATGGGATGGTATCAAACTAAAAAGCTGCTTCACAGCAAAGGAAACAATCAAGAACATGAAGACAGAGCATTTAATATGGGAGAAAATCTTCACCACCTGCACCTTAGATAGTGCATTAATGTACATTAATCTCCAGGATATATAAAAAAACTTAACACCAAATAAATAAATAAATAACCGAATCAATAAATAAGCAAAGAAATTCAACAGACACTTCACAGAGGAAATATGAATGATCAACAAATATATGAAAAAATGTTCAACATTTCTAGCGATTAGAGAAATGCAAATTAAAACTACACTGAGATTTCATCCTACTCCAGTCAGAATGGCAATTATCGAGAACACAAGTACAATAAATATTGGCGAGGATATGGGGGGGAAAGGTACACTCATATATTGCTGGTGGAATTGCAAATTGGTGCAATCGTTTTAGAAAGCAGAATGGAGATTCCTCAGAAAATTTAGAATGGAACCACCAATTAACCCAGTCATCCCATTCATGAGCATATACATGAAGGACTTAAAATCAGCATACTATAGTGACACAGCCACATAAAAATCTTCATAGCAGCTCAATTCACAATAGCTAAAATACATAACCAAGCTAGGTGCCATTCAAAAGATGAATGGAATGGATAAAGAAAATGTAGTATATATACACAATGGAACTATTACTCAGCCACAAAGAAGAATGGCATTTGCCAGTAAATGGATGGAATTGGAGACTATCATGCTAAATGAAATAAGCCAATCCCCCCCAAAAAACAAAGGCCAAATGTTCTCTCTGATATGCAGATGCAAACACACAATAAGGAGTTGGGGAAGAATAGAAGTTCATTGGATTAGACAAAAGGAAATGAAGGGAAGGGAGAGAAAATGGGAATAGGAAGGACAGAATGAATAGGACTTTCCTATGTTCATATATAAATATACAATCAGTGTAACTCCACATCATGTATGGCCACAAGAATGGGAAGTTATACTCCATGTATGTATAATATGTCATAAGATACTCTGCTGTCATATATATCTAAAAAGAACAAATAAAAAATTTTTGAAAGATGACTACTTCTCAGGAAAATAAGCAATTCATATGGACTAGGTATATAATAATGATGCCCATGTCCTATATATCCCCCCCATTACATCCTTTAATTTACTTAATCACTCATTCAACCAGCATGTATTAACCTTCTTTCTGGGACAAGGGATGGGATAAAGAATGAGACAAACAGGTTGAACCATAATCCCTGCATTTCACTTAAACTAATTCAACTACACCCTCTCAAAAATAAAAGAGAACAAAAGAACCAGTGAAGGGAAAGGCATACAAGTGATTCCACAGGCTTCCACTAAAGTAGTGTAGTGGTTCTCATCTGAGGTTCTAGGGCAGGCAGCATCTGAATCACCTGGGAACTTGCTAGAACTGCAATGTCTATGGCTGAATCTCAGACCTACTGAATCTGAAACTGTGAGGGTAGAACCCAGTGAGCTGTGCTTTAACAAGCTCTGCAAATGTTTCTGATAATACAGGTGAAATTTAGAAAATCACCAGATTAGAATAAGCACCAAAATAAGACATGAATTTGCTATCCCTTTCCTGGATCTAGATTCTAGTTATCAGAATAACTGTAATGCTGGAAGCATTTCGCTGTGCTGAATGAGTCTCTGATGCTTAAAGATTTCAATTACCCCTCCAAATACCTCCAATACAAGCCAACCGCATCATATGAACCTCAACAACAACAAAACACAAACACAAACACACACACACACAATCTATTTCAATAAGGAAGAAAAGATGGGCTATGTTAGATGTAAAGAAAAGAGGTATGTACAAGGCTCTCTAACAAGAGGCCTTCCCTTGGGATAGCCAAAAGTAATTTTGCCATAGTGACTTTCAAACCTAGCCTCCTCATAAAATAAGATATTGTTATAACCTTTAAAACCAGCCTACAAAGAATAACATTTGAATAATCCAGTCTAAAGATTTAGAATTTGAAAATGTGGTATGTATTTGTATATGTCATGTTTAATATAAATAGTAGAAAGTTCCTGCCAGAGAAAAATCTTCCACCTAGAATTACAGGGACCACAGGAACTTCAGAACCAGTAAGCCAAGTTCCTTTGTATGATCATAACTAAGGCACTCCTGCTCCTAGGAATCAGTCTTAATCTTTAAGACTGGGAAAAAGAGGGAGGAATCTTCTTATGCTAGAAAGAAAGCAAGTTTGGGAGTTAACAGACCCAACCCCGAATCTCTATCAGCTATAAGGCCAGGCAAACCACTTAACCCTCCAAGCCCTGATGTCCTCCTAGATAAAATAAAGATAATAACCTAATTGAAAGAATTGCTGTGATAGAGAAAATGTACCTAAAATACCAAGTATAATTCTTGACATATAATAATTTCTCAATAAATGTTTGTTCTCCTTTCCAATGCATTTGTACACTAATCCTAAAATGAATTACTTAGACAGTAAAGGGTAGTGATATTCTCTAGAGAATTACAGATGGTATTCTTAGAATGTCAAAATCTCCTATTTTCTGAGTGTTTCACCTAAATATTAAACAACTGGAAATATACAGTGAAATGTCCTTTACACAACATGAATTTATGGAATTTTCTTGGCTCCCTCCCACCTTCGGGGCTACCAACTTCCAGCTATATTAACTCTAGTTTTCAATACCTAATGGTCAGGCACACAAGGGGCAGTGTGCCCTCTGCTGTTCAGAACTGAGACCCACATGACACTTACAGTTCTGGGCTCCTGAATAGAGACTGTATAAATCACAACAGGACAGAGTTTTAGAAACTGTTTGGTCTGTGTTGCTCAACTGAGGAAACTGGGCTCAAAGCAATCATGACTTGCCAAGGTCAAAGCAGAGCAGGAATTTTAAATTACTTTTGTAATTGTGTTTATTGAAATAATCAAAATATATAATAGAGCTACAAAAGCAATATAAACATGACCTCAGAAAGGAAGTACACCTCTAGTTATGCACAGCTGTTTTTTCTAGAATATGGTCTAAGAAATTTTAAATTTTAAAAGATGCTTCCCTCATTCACCATATGTAGGAGAAATGGATCTGTGAAATTGGGTAGGCAAGAAGGAAAAAAGAGAACATCTCTTAAATAAAATGTAGCATGGCAAAAATAATTTGGATTTTTAAACTGCAAAAGAATAAAGATCACACCCAGAAAAGCTATCAGCCTATCAGCCAGTCTGGGTGAAAATTTGGGGGCAGTGAGGGTAAGAGAGAATAACACAGAATACCCACTACATGCTGGCACTGCTTGATGCAGATTACTTGGCCAGCCCATCACTGAGGGACATTTTCATAACATCAGTGTTAAAATAAGGATGTTGACAACAGAGAGGTCAGATAATTTGTTTAAAGTAACATAACTAATAATAACATGCTCTTCACATCAACCCAATCCTGCTTCTGACAAAACTCAAATCTGAAGCCAGGCACAATGGTGCATGCCTATAATCCCAGCTCTTGGAGACTGAGGCAGAAAGATCACAAGTGCAAGGCCAACCTGGGCACCTAGTGAGACCCTGACTCAAAATAAAATAAGAAGGACTGAGGATGTAGCTCAGTGGTAGAGCTTCCCTGGGTTCAATCCCAGTATGGTGAAAAAGAGAAAAAAAAATACTGCTCTTCACTACAACATGCTGTTGCAGATCAGGCTGACAACCAACTTCAGCCTTCAGCAGGAGACATGAGAGTATCTTTCTCCTAAATTTGCAATATGATGGTCACAACCATCAGCCACTTACTAACAGTTACACTACAAAATAACGTGGCATACTGGTGTTTTCACTGACCTGGCTCAATAATCACTACTATACTACTATTTTTAACTCATTTAATTAGACCACTGATAAAAACCAAGCCACACTGAGATAGTGCATGCCTGTAATCCCAGCGGCTTGATAGCTGAGGCAGGAGGATCACAAGTTCAAGGCCAGCCTCAGCAATTTAGTGAGGCTCTAAGCAACTTAGTGAGACCCTGTCTTAAATAGAAAATAAAAGGGCTAGAGATATGAACCTCAGTGGTTAAGCACCCCTGGGGTTCAATACCTGGTACAAAAAAAAAAATACCCTCACTCTACAGTTGGTTATTTAGGCACCCAGATAAATAATAACAGAATAATAATTAGCTAAGAGAAATTTTACTATATATATGAAAAGTATACTCAAAAGATATGGAGGACAAAAACCTGCAACCATCATCCTGAGATGCTGAAATGAAACAAGAGCATCTCACATCCATTTGATGTGTATTCCCAAATATAGAGCAATAATGTTTCTGGACAAGTTCCATCTCCCCTGAAGGTGAGGACACATTATGTTGGAAGGATACAAGTTCTCAAAGAAGGAATCAAAACCTAGAAGGATAAGGAGGATGGACAGGCTTTAGGGTCATACATGGAGAATGGTGGGAGTGGAGAAGTGGATCTTGCTAAGTTCTCCCTTACACAAAGACAGCATCCTAGCTAAAACAAGATCAGAGAGAAATACCATATCTTATGAGTCAAATCCTTGGCTGCTTGGGTGACCCCCTGTTATTTTCAATTTATTATATCAAAAACCTGCCCAAATGTTTTACCTTTATTCATCTGTACAATGAGGATACAGGAAGTTTTGGAGACTAAACTTGAATTACAGAGGAAACTGTATCCCTTGATGATAATCTGGTGGTGGCAAGGATAGTGATTACAAGTCTCTCTAAGAGGAAGATGAGTCCAAAAAACAGGAATTGTCCTTCCCTTTTCTTCATTGCCAGCCCTACAAGTTTAATTCTTGTTTGTTTGTTTTGGTGCTAGAGATTGAACCCAAGGCCTCATGCATACTAAGCACATGCTCTACCACTGAGCTACACCCCCAGCCCTATTTTCTACTTTAAAAGTAAGGCAGAAGTTTCCTCAGAAATGCTCTTCCAATGAAACCATTTTTCTATGTAATGAGACATATTCTTGTATTTCTGTGGGAGACCAACCTTACACGTGACTGAGTCACACTCCCCGGCTGGGTGCTGAGGCGCTCAGTCACAGAAATGTGGCAGAGCTTTCCCCACCCTCGTGCATGGGTGTGTCTTGCTACAGCCCCATGGGTGAAGCTATGCTCACCTGTTCCTTTGTAATATAACCCCTTGCCCTGTGTAAGATAGAATCTTCCATGGAAGTGCCTTGTATGTGTCCCCTTCTCTTACTGTGCCCTTGGGTGTGGCCTACCCAGGTGTCAGTCAATCTGCTGACAGTGGACATCATAAAGATGGACTCAGCCCCCTTAAACCTGACCCCTTGCCTCATTTGAATAACTTCTCCTCAATAAAAGGGGTCAGCACATGTGCTCTCTCTCTCTCTCTCTCTCTCTCTCTCTCTCTCTGGACTCTTAAGGTCAGAGAAGCCACCACAGCGATCCCAAAGAAAAAGGTATTTGTGTCTCTTCTGTGGTTATTTTGTGCAGCCCAGTCAGCCCAGTTTTACTGGAGTGACCCCTGAGCCTTTTAGTCACGAGAACAGAAACCTGACATATTCCCTTTCTCCTATACCATATTCTAGTAACATGCCCAAATCTTAAAAAGGAGACAAATAGAAATAAAATATTTGTTGAGAATGGAAATGGCAAAAGTGGGGGGCAGGGGTATTGAGGGAGAGTCCATCATGGAAAATTTAGCAATCCAGCCTCCTATACTTGTAAATGGATAAAAGCCAAGATGACAATAGTTACCACAGTGCCCTTGTACATGACAGATATGTCATAAATGATTATTGAAAAACTAAAGTTCTAAATCAATGGTATGAGGTCCCCTTTTTAATGTTAAAATTTCATAGGCATGTTATATTTTAGAAGCTTGTGCTTGATAAAATATGAGAAGCCATTATAAATTCTACAGTGGTATAAATAGCATCTAATTACATTTTTAAAACAGTATCTTACTTGGTAGGAAAATGGATTCAAACATCATCTCCAATAACTGCAGTGCTCAGTAACCTCCCTTTGATCAGTTACTGTGGGACCCAGATGGGGAATCACTTCTAAATTTCCAAAATGCTATGAGATCAAAATACCCTCTGTTCTACTGCTAAAACAGAGATTCCCTTGGAAATGACTAAAACATTCCAGTAAGGTAAGAAATAACAAGTTTCATCAAACATCAGTTAGGAGTTTCATCAGAAGATTCTGACATCATCTGGTAGCTGAACACCACGTGGTCAAAAACAGCCCACAGTTCAGGAAGCTTTGCCCCACTAGAATTACCTGACCACAGCTTACCATAAGCTCTGGCCTTGAAGTTCTGCCGTGATGATAAAATACATCAATTTTAGGAAATATGATGCCATCAGAGGGCGCTCTTGTATAAATAAGTAGTGAAGTGGGTGGGCCCGTTAAGTTTTAAATTAGATCACAAAATTTAGGACAGCATGGAAATGTAGATGACAGAGTCAAACTCTTGAATAAAAGAAAGGAACGCAGAAATGCCAGTTATTTTAAACATTTCCTAAATATACATTCCCATCACTGAAATATGGCAGTCATTTCCCTTCTTTTTAAATTAAGGGTTCAAGATGTATGTGAACGTTAGAAGTCAGAACAATGGTTACCAGTGCAGCAGGAAAGTGATTCTAAAGAGAAGGAGAGGATTCGGGAGTTAGGATGGAACATTTCCCTATATTACAATAAAATAGTTCATAAAGAGATTTATAGACATTCAAAATTTCAATTAAGAGACTTTTATAACATACATGTTTACATTCTATTTAACTATACAATCACACATAAATTATATTGTACTGAAACATGCCAGTATTATTTTTTTATTTAAAAATATTTATTCAGCACTCACTAAATGGTGGGCAACTTAGTAAGAAACAGTTCCATCAAGTTCTGAACAAAAATCACATAAGGGTTCAGGAGGTATATAGTTTAGCAGGGAAAGAGATGGGAGATAAAATTATTCATCAGGCTTCCAACAGACTTAAATGAATTTTTTTCTGTAAAGAGAAACCTAACTGAAACTGAAACTGTTTCTCTAAACCAATAGTGAATGCAACAGGATGACCAGAAACAGACTTAACAAGGAAAGGACTTCTGTCCGTCTGTCCACTGCTAAGTCATCAATGCCAGAAATATAGAAGACTAATGAACAAGTAGAGAATGAATGCATGCACGCATTCTGGCTCTGCAACTGACAAAGAGACCCAACACAACTTCAGAGCCCACCATGAGCCGAAACAATGAGAACAGAGAGCAAAATTCCCAGGATCAAGTTTGTGCAGGTTGGTTTATTCTGTGGGTCTGTTACTGGCTTTGGAAGAGTTGCAGAATAGTAACTGGATGTGGCTTTTGCAAACTAGTAGATCACATGCCTTAAGGAAAAACCAAACCTAAAATCTAAGGCCAACCCATAATTGTCAGTGTTCCCAGACTGCTGAAGAAGTAGGAACTGCATGCTCTGTGCTACAGGTAGAAACAGGGAAATGAATAAATAACTACAAATAATACACACAGAATGCCAGCTTGTGGGCAGGGAAGAGGACCAATCCAAACTTTAGTAAAGTATGTTACCCAAAAATATACTTGACCTTGTGACAGGATTAAAGTCAAAGATTTTAAGGCTGGAAATTATTTAAATTCTAGCTCTCAGTCACAGCAGAGTAATTTTACCTGAAGAACAGTGTCCTTTAATATGTACATCATATCATAATGGTTCATTAGCAGCTTAATAGTGCTTAGTGAACCCAAATATGCTGTAAAATATTGATATGACATATATATATTTTATATTCTCCTATTTTATTAAATATGAATGTTTCTGATGATTTTATGATCAATTGCTCTGAATTTTTTTTTAATTTTTTTAGGTGTAGTTGGACACAATACCTTTATTTTATCTATTTATTTTTATGTGGTGCTGAGGATCGAACTCAGTGCCTCGCACGTGCTAGGCGAGCACTCTACTGCTGAGCCACAACCCCCAACCCCCTGAATGTTTCTATACATGCAAAATATTCTCCATATACCACATCTTCTGAGAGATGAAGGCTGGTACGTGTCAGAATGAAAAAAGATAAAGACACCTCCATACACACCCCAAAGCCCACAGCAGATTTCTCATATATAGGAGCTCAGACCTGTGATACATGTAACTTTCAATCCAAACTTGCATACATATCTTCCTTCTCCTGCAGAGAGCTATGATAACTTCCCCAAACTTCTCCTTTCCATCTGAGCAATCCCATCTAATACTATGTTTCCTATTTAACACTATTTCTAAGATCCTCATATCCCTGCATATGCCCTGATTCAATCCCCTCTTATGGATGGTGTGTTCAGAATTGAGAACAATATATAACATATGGTCTGATGAAATGTCTTGTTCACTATTTACCAGGAATAAAAAGGTAGTAAATATGTTTATAGACAAAGTTCCACAACAGCAATTCCTTTATATTGAGTCAGGGAAAGTGGAAAGGGTTGAAGAACATTCCCCCCAAAATTTGTATCTTTCATGGACTGCCAAATGGAACCTTATTTAGAAATAGAGTTACTGCAGATATAATTAGTTAAGATGAGGTCATGCTAAAGTAGGGCCCTTAATCCAATATGACTGGTGTTCTTATAAAAAAAAAAAAAAGAGAGAGAGAGAGAGAGAGAGAAGAGACATAGAGACAAGCATAGAAAGGAAAATGTCATATGAAGACATAATGTGCAAAAGGAAGATGTTTGCGTGACAATGGAAGGAAAGGCTGGAGTCATGTGATACAAGTCAAGAAATGCCAAGAACTACCAGTGGCCACCAGAAGCTTCAAGAGAAACACGAAACAGATTCTCCCTCCAAATTCCCAAGAAGGAAACAATCCTGCTGACACCTTGATTTTGGGCTTGTGGCCCCCCCAAACTGAAAGAATAAATTTGTTGTTTTAAATGACATAGCTTGTAGTTCTTTGTTACAGAGCCCTAAGAAACTAATAAAGAAGTTATCTCCACGGAGGTAGCATTGGAGCTAAAGCCTGAAGGAGCCAGCCAAGGAAAGAAGACTAAAATGAAGAAACTGAAACATAAAAGCCCATGCCAAGCATGGTGGTGCATATCTGTAATCCCAGAGCCTTGGGAAGCTGAAGCAGGAGGATGGCAAGTTTGAAGCCAACCTCAGCAACTTAGCAAGATTCTGTCTCAAAATAAAAAGAGCTGAGGATACAGTTCAGTGGTAGAGTGCCCCCCATGTTCAATCCCCATTACTGAAGGAATAAAGAAAGGGAGAAGGGCAGGACAGGGAAGGGAAGGGGAGGGAAGGGGAGGAAGGGGTTGGGAAAGGATGTGCCCAGATGCTAGAAAGGGTTTGACATGTTTTAGAAACAGAAATGAGACCAAAGTGTCTAGAATGTGATAAACAAAAAGACTGATATGGAATGAGGTTGAGAGCTAAGCAATATATAATAGGGAATTTGAATTTAATCTTAATGACAATGGGAATGAGTTTTAAGACTTATTCTGATCAGTTTCAAGAAGATACCTTTCGCAATTTCTGTGGAAGATGACTTGTAGGAATTTTAAAAACAGAGAGAAAAAAAGAGAAAGAAAGGAAAAGAGGAAAAGAAAGGGAGAAGAATAAATGCAATATTATAGAAAGGCCCAGGAGGAAGATAATTAAAAGAATAATAAGCCAGCTAGGTGCGATGGTGCACACCTGTAATCCCAGCAGCTCAGGAGGCTGAGGCAGGAATCTCACAAGTTCAAAGCCAGCCTCAGCAACTTAGGCCCTAAGCAACTTAGCAAGATATTTCCACTAAATAAAAATATAAAAAAGGGCTGGGGATGTGGCTTGGTGGTAAAGTATCTCTGGGTTTAATCCCAGGTACCAAAAAAGAAGAAGCAACAGCCAGTTTCAAATAAAGGCTTCCTCAATTTCTATATAGAAAGCAATGTTTATTATCCAAAATCAAAATACACCCAATAAATAACACAATGAAAAAGGACCCAGTGTATGACATCACCAGTATTCATTTAACAGCAATCAACAGAAGGATGTCTTTTGAGCAGTGGTAGCCAACACTATCACCCATTCATAAGTGATCATACAAGGCCCTGACTGTGGGCATTCTAAACAGAAAAGGCCAAGGCCTTCAGGCCTTCAGGCTCCCCCTAACATTTCACAGAAGTTTTGTTTTTGTTTGGTTTTGGCAGTACTGGTGATTGAAACCAGGGGTGCTCTATCACTGAGCTACATCCCCAACCCTTTTTACTTTCTGTTTTGAGACAGGTTCTTGCTAAATTTCCTAGGCTGGCTTCAAATGTGCGATTCCCTTCTCTCAGCCTCTAGAGATTACAGGCATGCTCCATGTATCCAGCTTGATAGAAGTTAATAAAGTATATTCTTCTTTCATTCTTCTCCAAAACTGTTTTAAAAAATTGATAGAAAGTGATAACCTAATTGTTCTCAAACTTTTTGGTTCCTGTTCCATTCTGGTGAGACAAAAGACACAGGGGTCACAGTCTTCACCTGGTTACTCTAATGAATTAATAAACTACTTTAAAAGAGAGAGTAGCATATCTGTTTTAGTCAGATCTTTCACCATTTTGACCAAGAGACATGACAAGAACAATTTTAGAGGATAGGAAGTTCATTTGGGGCTCACGGTTTTAGAGGTCTCAGTCCATAGACAACCAGCTCCATTGTTCCGTGCCTGATGTACAGAACATCATGGCAGATGGGTGTGGTGGAGGAAAACTATTCAGGACATGGCACCAGGAAGCAGAAAGAGACTTCTGCACTCAGCAACGATAAAATATAAGTTTCCAAGACATACACAATGACCCACTTCCTCCAGCCACAACCAACCTGCTTACAGTTACCATCCAGTTAATCTCTATCACAGGATTAATATACTGATCAGGTTAAGACTTTCATAAACCAATCATTTCATCTCTAAACTTTCTTGCATTGTCTCACATATGAGCTTTTGGGGGACACTTCACATCTAAACCATAACAACATCCAAGCATAATACTAAATCATAATGCTAAACACAAATCAGCCTCCTCCAGAGAGGACCTTCTGTCAGTCACGCCACAAAAACCACTGAAACAGAAAACCTACAATGTTCTCTTTTTAGAGACTACTTTAAGATGAATGGTTTTTATTAGTTGAAAAATACATGATTTTAAAGTACTCTGAAAAAGTAAACTTTACAAAATCCACACATGAATAGCATCCACAAAAGGAAGCAACTGAAGAAAGTAATGCCTAAGCTTTTTCCTCCTGGGAAACTCCAGCATGAAATTTTCAATTCTGATTTCACTATTTAAAATGGCCTCTAGGGATTTTTTATCATCATCTTAAAAACACAAACTACTCATTGTTTTGAGCACTGTAAAAAAGATAAAGGAAGGGAAAAGGATATCCTCAGCTGAAACCAAAAAGCTCAGAACAATAACAGCAAGTTCAAAGGAGACCAAGTTGCTTCCTTTGATTACTTTCAGGTGCTGTTGCCTCTGCATTGCTGTAACTCACCAGAGCTAATGGGATGTGCAAAGAAATGAGTCAGTGGTTACATGCACTCAATGAAGGAGTATTGCTTGAGTACCCACCATGGCTGCAGTGCTAGAGATATGGCAGTGAGCAAGCCCTCGCAGTGCACACAGTGAAGGAACACAAGGAGTAGACAACAATTAGCAAACACACAAATACTTAAGAAATACAATTGGGTACATTTTATTCTGATAAAAAAATAATAGAGGCAGACCTAATTTTAACAGGGTGGTAAGAGAAAGGATTTTAGAAAAAGCAATAGTTATTTAAGTTTTTAATCCTTCCAGCTCTCTCTCAGTGTAAAAAGCCCCCAGGAAGATTCTATTCAATGTCACTTCCTACTGAAGCATCCCTGACTTTTTTGTGCCCCCAAGGTAATTTGAGCTTTTCAAATGTAGCCTTGCACTGTAGTTATTTACATATGCATGTCTTGTATCTGCTACACTGTCACAAGATTCAAGACAGAAAGAGCCTTGTAAAAAATAAATTAGATTCTACAGATCACACCATGTGCATTATTCCTGCCTGCCCCTGGGTTTAGTGTAAGGACTACACTAGGGCCTATGCATATTACCTCATCTATTCTTCACAGGAACTCTCTGAAGCGCACAGGCTGTTTTTGCTCACCATGCCATACTGCCTCCCCCTTTCTTGTTCATCTCTGTACCCCACAACACAAAACACCATGTACCCAGACCTTGCTCCAAAACCAGTGACTATTGATCTATACTGAGGAAAAATGATAAGTCTATGTGATACCAGAAGACCAAGCAACCTCGGCTGGATGTAAGCTACACAGGCTAAGTCTGCTCCAGGACCCTGAGGCCACCAGAGAGACACTGTCACTTCAGGATGTATGAACAGATCCTGAAATTATCAAGTTAAAATTCAACTCAACTTTGAAAGGGCAGAAGAGCAGTAAACACTCTGACTAAAACTGGTCTTCCTCAGCAAGGACAGGGCCCTTTCCTCCTCCCAGCATGTCCCAAGTGCCTATTCTGTGTGCCTGGCTATGTTAGAAAAAAAGGATTAAAGGCACGTTCTTTTTTTTCTTTTCCCCAAGACACTTTGTTATTCTTAGATATACGTGTAGAATATATTTTGACATATTTATACAAATATGGAGTATATCTTATTCTAATTGGTATCCCTGTCTTGTGGTTGTACATGATGTGGAGGCTCACTGTGACATATTCACATATGTACATAGGAAAGTTGTGTCAGATTCATCCCACTGTCTTTCCTAATCCAGGGTTGTTTTTTTTTAATATTTATTTTTTAGTTCTTGGCGGACACAACATCTTTGCTTGTATGTGGTGCTGAGGACCGAACCCGGGCCGCACGCATGCCAGGGGAGCGCGCTACCGCTTGAGCCACATCCCCGGCCCTTTCCTAATCCTATCCTCCCTCCCTTCCCTTCATTCCGCTTTGTCTAAAGCCACATTTTTAGTCTCAAGGAAACCATGGTCTTGTGGAGGAGACAAGTAAGCAAAGAAATTCCTCTGTACAAGGAATACATATTATGAATGAAAGAACAAGGTATTTGTTAGGGCAGCATTTGTTAGGAGACATGACCCAAGCATCTGGTGGTACAGGAGGCTGTAATGCCTGTCCTAGGATCCAACCCATGTCCTCCCCAACCTTATCTTCTATATAACTCGCCCCTCTCCCACTTTGTATTTCAGAAATCCTCTGCAATAATGTGCTTTCTCAAGTCTCCAGCCTTCCTTTCATGAATTTCCTCCTGCATCATCCTCCAGAAGTTTGCTCAAGTGTTGACCCCGCTAGAAAAACTTCCTAAACACCCCAAGCCCACAGTAGATTGCTCCTTCTCTCATCCCATCACAGCTCCCGTCACATATTCATCACACTGTGTTACCATTAGTTTTAAAATTGGCTCAGTATACAGGAAAAAGCCCAGCTTTGTAGCCTGAAAGTCCTATGTCAAAATGCTAATTGTGCCATTTTTCCTACTAGATCACTTCCAGAAGCTTTCTCACATCCCTCAACTGCACACCCTTAATTCAGAAACCAGTGAGGAGCAGTGGGAGGTTAGAAAAGACAAACTGACACATAGAGAAAGCCAAGACCACGTTTATTATATAAGTTTTAACATAAAAAGGATTTTTTGTAAGAAAGTTTCTTCAAAGCATGCAGGCTGAAGAACAAAGATCTGGGCAGCCCAATTATAATCATCAATTTGCACTCATGATTCTTTACACCCAGCAGCTGTTGTCTGAACACAGGGTTCAGACTGATAGTCCAGAGGCATGCACAGACCCTCCTTTGAGCAGGGTGTCACCATAGCAACTGGGCAGTCTCAATGCAGGCCTTTGCCCCAAGGAGTTCCCAGCGCAGGCGCCTCCGGTCGCCTGACAGTCAGAGACCTTGATTCAAATCACCACTCCTGACACTCAACCTCAGTCTCCTCATCTACAAAAGGGGTTATGAATGCCTTCCTTACCAGGTTGCAAAAATTTGTTGAATTATAAACAATAACCTAATGATTGATAGCAACCAATAATTTTATATCTTGGTATTAATAAAACACACACACAAAAGTATATTACAATCATGTTTATTTTCACATTTGGCATGTGATCCTGGAGAATCTAAAAAGCACTTTGATGATACATTTTCCCCAGGTACAATTTTGTCCTCATTAAGACAATAAAAATAATGTAACATAACCTTTAACAACAGGAGAAAAGCATTGCCACAAAGAATATAACCAAGCCAAACATGATGGTGCACTCCTGTAATCCCAGCCAAATCCTAGCAATTTGGGGGACTGAGGCAAGAGGATTGAAAGTCCAATGTAACTTGGCATCCTGAGTAACTTAGAAAGATCCTGAACAACTTAGTGGGACCCTGTCTCAAAATTAAAAAATAAAGGGTCAGGGATGTAGCTCAATGGTAAAACACCCCTGGGTTCAAACCCCACTACCAAAAAAATAAAAATACAACCAAGAAAATATTCACCACAAAAGCTTATTTCACTAAAAAAAAAAAAAAAAAAAAATCAACGGACAACAAAACAGCACATTCTGAGGCAAAATGACTCAGGGACAATACTTAAAGTTTGCTGCCATTACTTCCTACAGGACATTCCCTTTCTTTAAAGCTAATTCTACCAGCCAACAATGAGACAATAATTATAATCACTTGCAACTGGTGGTGTTTTCATCCCAAAAGGCTCAGACATCAGTTTTCGTATTTAAAGTGGTTCTTCTAGTCATCCACAAAATAGATGAGTATTAAACAAGAGGTAAACTTTCCTGTGGCATCCTGCTTTGCTCTTAGAAACACAGCTGGGCACAGTGGTGCACACCTGTAATCTCAGTGACAGGGGGCTGAAACAGGAGGATTGCAAATTCAAGGCCAGCCTCAGAAACTTAGCATTTTCACTGTACCTTCTCAAAATAAACAATAAAAAGGGCTAGAGAGGTGGCTCAGTGGTAGACCATGCCTGGGTTCAATTCCTAGTACTTGGGGAGGAGGAGACAAATCAGAAAACTTTAACAAGCCCTGCAATTGTATAAGCACATAAAAACTAGAAGGGAAAACAAAATGGTGAAGAGATAAAAAGCCTATGGGAAACTACAGAGGAAGAAATCAATATGTATTACACCCATCTGCCCTTTCGAGTAGGGGGACCTTTCAGGGAATGATTTAATAATCAAGGGAAAATCTGTGAACTGCTAGGATACACTCGGGTTCTTTCTCCCCAAACAAAATCATCTTCTACAATAGGAAGTCATCTTCACCATGCCATTTTCTCTCCTCTGAACTCTTGCTATGAACTTCTTTGCAATACTATATACTCATCCTATAGTAAATACTTACTTCCAGGCCTGACCTTTCCATTATGAGAAAAACACTCATTTTGTAAGGCCTGTATAATCTAGATTGGTGTTTCATAAAATGAAGATTGTGATCCAAAGTGAGTCATAATATTTTTTTACAAAATTGCACACTACTGAGCAATCAAGTTATAGAATGTGAAATTATTCCTACCCCCCCCCTCAAATCTAAGTAGCCTGAACCCCCTGTGATTGTAAATAATTCTACTTGAAGAACTACTACCTGTGAAGTCACATTTCAAGATGTCATGTCATTACAGTTGAAGTACTCTTACAGAGTAAAGCATCATTGACAACTAAATGAATGCTACAGACAGTAAATACTGGGAAAGCCAGCAGAAGGACAGTTCATAACAGGCTGGAGCAGTTGGAGGTTTCCCTGAATAACTGGGTTTTAAGAATAGTCCAGTAAGGCTGGATTGGAAAAGAGAAGAGGCAAAAACTACAATTCCAGCTGGCATAGACAGAAGCTAAAAGAACAGAGAGTGAAGAGGCTATGGTAACAATGTAGCCCCTAGCAGAGGGCTTTTGCATTATTGTGAATTAGTTCCAGAGGTCTGGAGCTCTGAAGGGAACTGAGCAGTAGGCCAGGTGTGTGTGCATGCAAGTGTTGGGAGGGCAGGGGTGTGTGTGTGGGTGGGGGGTGCTGGAGGGGTTGTGCATAAGACTCAAGGTACTCAGGTAGTTACTTGCCAACTGATAGGAAAGTATTTCAGTGTTTTTTTGATTAATATTTTTTATTTACAAATGTTACATTTTTGTGGTCAACTTTTTTAGGTTACAAAGTATTTTGTTTTTGTAATAATATTTGAGTACTTAAGAACTGGTTGGGCATTAACTTTGGTTCTCCCAGGTAGTGAGTGCCTTAAGAATGGAATGCTACTTATACTGCTTTAACATCCTTCCTATGAGTAACTCAAATAAAATAAAAGTCCATTAACAACTAAAAAATATTTTTTTAAAAAAAGTCTTTTGCTATATGACCAACTTCTAACTAGGCAGTGTCAGTGCCATGTTGGTAGAACTAGGCAAAATGTGATAAAACCAAGTGTCAGTGCTTTCAGAAGAGGGAGTATTCACTTCAGCTTGAGCTAGTTATTCATTCAAACAGCTGTGAGGGTCTATGTTGACAATGTTGGATATGGTCCCGGCACTCAGTGTACTCAGTCTCATGGTAACTTCAACCCACATACAAAGCATTTCAATTCAAGGTAGGATATCAGAAGTATCTATAAAGTACAGTGAGAGGCACAATGCAGAGAGCAGTCAATACCCAACCGCCGGGGGAGGCGGGGAGCAAAGCAGTTCCACAGTTTCAAAGAGGTGATACCAGACCTGAGCAGCAGCTGGGCACTGTGATGCATACCTATATCCCAGCTACTTCACATCTGCAATCCCAGCACCTCGGAAGGCTGAGAGAGAAAGATCACTAGTTTGAGGCCAGCTTGGGCAACTGACTTGAGACCCTGTCTCAAAAATAAAACAGGGCTGGAGGTATAGTTCAGTAGTAGAGTGCTTTTCTAGCATGCATGGAGGTCGTGGGTTTGATCCCCAGAATCAAAGAGAGGGGGGAAAAAAGACCTGAGCAGTGAAGAATGAACACGAATTTTCTAGGCAGAGAAACAAGGACAAACCATTTCAAGCAGAGAAATACCACCATTATATAAGCCACACCCCAGAATAGTGTACACCTAACAATGAGCTAACCAATGAGTAATGCCTGGTACACAGTATTAATAATGAATATAAACTTTAGAATTTTTTTGTCTCTGATTATGATTTTAAAGGTTGATCTTAGGGCTAGGTCATAAGAAAGTTGTGCCAAATGTCTTACCATGTGCCTAAGTTCCATTGCAGGGTTACAAAAAGCAGGACACAGCCTGCTTGATTTGAGTCATTTGACCCACAAGCATATATATATGACTAAACCCTGACTCATGATTCTCCATAGCCTGTCACCAATCAATAAAAATAGTGTAGTATTTCAGGCCATTTTCAAATTAGAAACTATGGCTCTTTAATATTCATTTAAAACTACATGTTTTCTTGCCCCTACCCCTATCCCTGGGAGAAAAAAAAAATGAAAATATTTTACAGAAGAGGTTTAAACTTAGTTTTCCTTAAGGTTCAGCCCTAGCATGACTTTCAATCAAAAATGGGTTAAACTGGAAGGTGTTCATTTCTTTTTTTTTTTTCTTTTTTATTTATTTATTTATTTAGGTGTTCATTTCTTAAATAGATCATCCCAAGAGATTGTTTCCATATCACCAAAAATAAAAAATAAAGGTTGATCTTAAAATCCATTTGCATTACCTATACCTATACTAGCTAAGCAAGAAATGGGCAGTCAAGACTTCTTCGGAGGCAGGGGTCAGTCTATGTGGAACTTAAAAATGAAGCGCATGGAATCCTTGACATCAGCTAGAGTTGCCTGCATTTGTGAGACATGTGGAAGCAAACGATGATGCTTGGTGCTGCGGCAGGCCTTCCAGATCCGTAGACCAGCACAATCCAAGTTTGCTGCCCCTGCAATCATGGAGAGGAGCCAGTAGGCATGAATGCCCTTCCCTTTTAAAGGGTGCTTATTTTTTAGAAATTAGACCACACAAAAAGGCAAACAAAAGCACATTTTAGTCTCTACTGGCTGCACTAGTCATTGTCATTTAAAGCCAATTGTTCAAGGGAAAGGAAGTGTTCAGCGCCAAGGAAAAGAGAGTCATCACCACTGCTCTTCAATATTGTTGCATGAGCTGCTCCCTGAAAGGAAGAGGCCATCAGTGCTAAGGAAGTGGCAGAGGCTTCCGACAGTTTTAAAGGACAGTGTCTGCAGCATGACCCATGGTTCAAACTGCATAAAAATAAAAATTCACTAACAAAAAAGAACAAGTACTTCCTTACTTTCCTATCAGATGAATCAGAGCCATTGTTTGGTTTGTAGTTCCTTGTTTAAATTAGGTTATTAAATCACAATGACGCTAGCCAAACATAACTACCATAGTCATATGCTACCAGGAAAAGTTTCCAAACATGCCAGTTGTTTGAGCATTAAACACACACACACACACACACACAGCACCAATGGTAGTTTTTAAAACTTAATAGTGCCTTTAAATGTTTTTTTTTAATTTTTGAAAAAAAAAAAAAAAAAAAAACCTTTTCTCCATTATAAGACCACAAATGTTCTGTGACCTAATGGGAACAGAAACGAAATGGAACACAGAACTGAGTCTGAGTGCCAACTCTGCCATTTATTAACTATTTGAACTTCATGTCTCTTCATTACTTCATGTCTCTGGGCTTGTTTTCTCATGTGTTACATGAAAATATTCTACCTATCTGTAATGATCATTAAATTGAATAATATAAGTGTCTAAATGCCCAGCAAGGGTCTTCAAGAAGTGGAAGTTAGATGGATTACTCATATATTTTGTAAAAGTATCATTACCATACACTTCCAAAGTCTAAAACCACAACAAACACATGCACAAACATACACAACAATATATATTATCTGTGTCTAATATTGCCTCTTAATAGTGAGACATTTTGATATAAAACTTTAGCAATTTGATCACATCTAAAATATGACTTGCAATGTAAATTGTTTAAAAAAGCAATTGCAGCTGTCTTGAAACTGACTGTCATCACCAAGGCAGTGTCTTTGTGGCAGTGAAATCTTCTTACATATCAAATATGATATGGCCTGGCATGGGATATGTTTTTTCTTCTGATTTTCTGATCTATTACCAGTCATCAATGCCGTGACAGCTCTAGTATACTTTAGTACACATTCATCACTGTATATAATTAATGGATCTCTCAGTAATGACACAAACTGCAGAAATAAAACATGAGTGCTTTTCCAAATAATTTGTGATACACCTTTAACGCTTCATATGCTAGAGATTCAAATCCACATCTCAAGAAACTATTTCCTCTTAGGTGGCATAAAAACATAATTATAACCATGGTCCAAATAATCAGACATCTCATAAAGGTAGTTATTAAGGAGACAAGTTAAATTTTCAATATAACATCCTTTTAATTCTAATATTTCATTAAAGAGAAAAATAGTACAATTATTCTAAAAATCATGTTTAATGATGAGATCCAATATCCAGACCACTAAAAAACACAAAATATCTATCTACAGTTAATTGAACTTGACGCCCTAAGCTTTTAGCTGGTAGACTTCCAAAAGCAGAATGCAAGAGGGGACATGTAAGGATCTCTCTAAGCAGAGTGAAAAATGAAAACATGGCAAAGAATACTTCACACAGCACAGATTAAGTACACCTACATGAACTTATATTAACTTATTTGAAACTTTTTTTTTTACAGAAACTATTAAGAAAGAAAACTTTAAATGGAAGATTCATTAATGGAATTAAGGTAAGCTACCTTGAGCACCAAACTTAAGAAGATAAAATCCTATAAGAGTGACTTTACTTCTACCTTACCAATTCGGTCTCTTTATTATTCTCTTGCATAGTACCTTTTTGTGATCATCATTGGAAATCTCCTAACACTTTTTATTCTGCAAGTGTACAGAGCTACTCAAAATACTTCAGTCAGGTTTATCTTAGAAGGTTTCATAGTCACCTGCTGCTACTCACATAGTTTCCATTAATTTAATTTTTTTCTTTCTGTAACGCAAAGTCAAACCAGAAAAAAAAAAGTTTTATATTATTGAAACCTCCATTATGATTTCCTTTCTTTCTTCTTTCTATCTTCCTTCCTTCTACCCAAAATTATCCAATGTGTTAGTCAGTTATTTGTCACTGTGACCAAAAGAGAAGGTAAAGTTTATTTTGGCTCATGGTTTCAGAGCTCTTAGCCTATGGTCAGCCAACTCCATTACTCTGGACCCAAGGTGATGGCAGAACATCATGGTGGAAGGGCATGGCTGAGGAAAGCTGCTCACTGTCAGGAAACAGAGAGAACAAGTCATCAGGGACAAAATATAAACTCCCAAAGCACACCCCCCAGTGGCCTACTTTCTCCAGTCACACTCTACCTGCCTACAGTTATCACTCAGTGTGGTAATTCTTTCAAATTATTAATCTATCAAATCACTGATTAGGTTATGGCTCTCATAATTGAATCATGAACTTTTCAGGGACAGCTCATATCCACACCATAACATTCTGTCCCTGGTCCCCATCTCACAAGGCAGAATACATTTAATCCATTTCCAAGAGTCCCCACAGTCTTGGTTCCAGCATTGCCCCAAAATCCAAGTCCAAAGACTCCTCTGAGATTCAAAGCAAATTCCTGCCCTGTAAAAATCAAAAAATGACATATGTACAATATATAGCATCCCAGAGTAAATATTCCAAATCTAAAAGGGAGGAATAAGGACATAGAAAGAAGCAATGGAACTAAGATGAAACTGAAATCCAACTGGGCAAACAAGTCCTATAGTTTCATATCCAGCATCTGGGGCACATGGTGGGGAGGCTGACTGCCTCTCTGGCCTTGCTGGTTGCAGCCCACATGGCCTCTCTCTTAAGCTGGCTCTGTTCACAGCCTGCAGCTTTCTTCAGCAGACTGTCCACCTTGCTGGCATCTCTTAATCCTGGGGTGTCCATTCCAATTTTGGCTTCATCTGCACAGCTTCATGCATCACCCTCTCATGGGCTTCCCCTGCAACACTTTGCCTGGCCTTCTAGGCATTCCTTTGAAATCTTGGTGGAAGCCTCAATTATCCCTTAACTTCAGCATCCTGCATTCTTGGAGAACCAGCACCATATAGATATTACAAAGTCTGCTACCAGCTTGAGCAGCAGCTAGGCCCCAGTGGGCCATTGCTGCAGTGACCTCTGAGTGTCTGAGCAGCTGGGCAATAGTGAAATGAATCCTAGAGAAACAACTTCCTAGGCTCCCCTGTGCAAGCACTGTGACTCCATGGTCTCTTCTCAAAGGAGTTTTCACTTTTTCACACCCCTGAGCCTGCAATGGGTGTGGTCTTGCTAATTCCTGAGATGCCCTCAAGGAATCTGCCTTATTGTCCTTGTGCAAAATACTTAGCTTCTCTTTGGTGGCAGTAATCTCTTCAGCAATCACACTTTCCTTGGCCCAAATTTTACATGTACTTTTCCGGCCAAACTGCAAGCTTTTAAACTTCCACTCTGCTTTCTGCTCCTGGTTATCACAGCAAATTTGGCTAAAAGCCACCAGGAACATCCATCTGAATAGTGTGTTGACTTGAATTTTCCTCCATCTGAACAATCTGCCCATCACCTTTAAATTCAGCCTCATAGAAAGTCTCAGAATATGGGGGACATGTAGACAAATTCTTTACCAAAATGAAACAATAATGACCTCACATCCAATCCCACTCCCCCTGAAACCCCCCTGAAACCACAGTCTTTTACTGTTCACAACCTTGTCAGCATTCTAGTCTTCTGAGCACCCACAAGAATTTCCCATAAAGCTCTGCTATAACATTCTGATTTCTTCAGCCTGCATCTCCAAATTTCAGTTCTAAACTCCTCTTGCAAACCAGCTCCAAAGGATACCAAACCACATGATCAGGTTAGTCACAGAAATGAACCCACCCTGATACCAATTTCTGTGCTAGTTACAATTTCTGTGTGTCACAGTGACCAAAATAACTGACAAAAACAACTTAAAGGAGGGAAAGTTTATTTTGGCTCATCATTTTGGAGGTCTCAGCCCACAATCGACTGACTATCGCTCTAGGGCCAAGGCAATAGCAGAACTTCATGATAGAGGGATGTGGCATATGAAAGCTGATCACTGCATGACAGTCAGGAAGCCGAGATATAGAGGCATCAGGGACAAAGTATAAATTCTGCAAACATATCCCCATACTTCCTCCAGCCATACCTTCTTGTCTACATATATCACTCAATATGGTAGTTCTTGCAAATTATTGCTCTATCACATGGAATAACACATTGATTAGGTTATAGCTCTCATAAGCTAATCATGAGCTTTTGGAGGACACCTCATATCCAAACCATAATGCCCAATGGTGTTAAAGGAAAATTAAAATTCTTCTTATTTTTTGACTTTATTACTGTATAATTTAGATTATTGCTTTAAGTCAGCCATGTACTATATGAATCACATGTAAGGTATAAATTACAAAACGTCTGTCCATTTGAGAAATACAGTCAGCCCAGTCTGGAGCAGTGGCACATACCTATAATCCCAGCAACTCATGAGGCTGAAGCAGGAGCACCTCAAATTCAAAGCCTGCTTCAACAACATAGCAAAACTCTCAGCCACTTTGTGAGACCCTCTTTTTAAATAAAAAGTAAAAAGAACTGGACACTCACTGGAAAAGTGCCCCAAGCTCAATGCACAGTACAAAAAAAAAAGGAAAAAAGAAAAATAAAAGAAAGAAATACAACCAGTCTAGAGACAACATAATACAGCAGTTCTAATGCCAACAGAGCTGGGTTAAATCCCAACTCTACCATTTATCAGCTATAAGATTATGCAAAAATTACCTCACCTTTGAAACATTTATTCCTCCATAAAATATAAGTACTACCTCCCTGCAGGGTGAGAGATAAATATATTAAGAACAATTATGAAATGTCTGCATTAAGATAAATGCAAAACCACCACACCCTGATTAATACTGTTCTGCTCCATGCCATTTCAACATCAAGTTATATGGAAGCTACAGAAGAGGTGTACCCACACAATATGTGTGTAAATGGAAACATTTCAATACTGGCATCCACTGGCCTCATCCTCTCTGACCCTTGTCCCAGTTTCACTGTTCTCTTTTCCGTTCCTCCAATATGAATTTCTCTTTCCTAGCATAGGATCTTGTATATGATATACCTTCTGCCTGAGCAAAAATCTCTATCACCTCACTTCTCCTAGCTCTCGTTCATCCTTCAATGTCTGCTTTAACATCATTACTGCGACAGTTCGGGATCACCACGAGCCCTGGAGTAATGCCTATTAGTCTACAGTCATTACCCTAAACCTACAGTCAGCCTGGATTCTAGGAAGAGTAGTTTCACAGACAGATCAACCCATGATGAGATCACCCCATCCTCTTAAGTGTGAGCAATTGTCCTATGAGGACATCTCCCACAAGCAGGAGCAATCATTTCATGGGAACCAGATTGCACTTCAAGTATAAGGAATTCACCAGAGCCACCAAAACATGACAATGGTCAAGGAGACTCTATCCCACCCCAGAAACCTGATAAAAGGCTTGTCCCTTCCTTTGTTTAGGGAACAACCAGATATAGCCAGCTTGCACCACAAAAGCTCTCTTTCACTTTTTCTCCTTTCTTCTCTCTCTCTCTCTCTCTCTCTCTCTCTCTCTCTCTCTCTCTCTCTCTCCCTCCCTCTCTCTCCTCTCTCCTAAGTGCCATCTGCCCTCTCCTTGAGGTAACCTCCACCAAGCAAACCTTTTCCTGTATTGGAACTCTGGCATGGTTTTGTTTTTATGGTCACTATATCAGAAGTCCTGTTTCTAGAACCATTACCACCTAGAGGATTCTCTAATATTCCAGCCTGAGGACTCCATGTGGGTCCTTTAACATCCTGTACTTCATTAAAGCACATGTTATACTTCTGATTATTTGTCATTGTCTTCTTTCCCACTAATCTATAAAGTTGAGGAGATCCTGCTTTGCTTTCAACTTATCCTCAACTATTAACAATATATGGCACATCAGAAGAGCTCAATGTTTGTGAAATGGATGTATGATTGTGCTGTTTTACAATATAATGATTAGATTCTATAGATACTATAATTCACTGCATCTGAAGGAGCCCAAGGAATTTGCCTCAAAATATGGCACCTTGGTACACTGATTACTTGAAACTAGAGGCCCTTAAAGAGGCTTTACTCTGACATTTCCTTAACTGCTAAGACAAGATTCTCCAAAGAAAATACAATTGCCTTCCATCCCCACCTTGAATTCTCGTTATCTATCACAGAAGACACGTGAGGAATGTAAACAGTTCTGGACAGACTTTGTCACAAGATACTGTCTGCCCCTTGGGCTCACTCCAATTCCAAAGATAATCATTTTACAAGCAAATTTCTCTCTCCTAGTCCATTGATTCCCCTAATAACCATTTAGGACCCCTCCAAATTTCCTACATTACTTCTTCCCTTTTCCCCAAGGAGGAAGGATATGTAAGATTTTGAAAGTTATTGAATTATTAGGAAATCACACTCATGATTCTACCCTGTGCATATTGATAAATTTGTGTCTCTTTTCTCGGTTCATTCCAGGGGACTTTCAGAGGGCAAAGGGAAAGTTTTCTTTTTGCCCCCACAGGTTTTGTAACCCAACTGCAAGTCACAGAAAGTTCCTAAAGAAAACCTGTTTTTTCTTAACCCATTTGCGCCTTCCACACAATATGAGCTGCAATAAAGATAACACCCTGGGCTTGTCAGAGTTGCACAGCTGCTTATTTTCAGCTGCAGCACTGCAAGGCAACTTGAACTAACTGACATATATTCAAGGAGAAGTAAATATTTACAAATATATAATTATTGGTTTCTGTTTACAAATTAAAACCACAATCATAAGATGCTTACTTCAGCTCTCTAATAAATATGGAAAGTACACAAGTAACAGCTTCTTTTTAAACTTTTCAATTACTTATTTTTTTCTGGTGCTGGGGATTGAATCCAGTGCCTCCTGCATGCTAAGCATGAACTCTACCACTGTGCTACACTCCCTGCCTGACACAGGCTTTAAGGAGATACTTTTTCTCGATTTCTTCATTCTTCACTCTTCCCCCAGCCCTCACCTATAGACAAAACAAAGAAAAAACAGGGACTGCATCATTCCCTTCCATAACACTTATCTGTAAATATGCTGGGAGAAGGGTCAGCACCAACTTCCATGCACAGCTTCCAGACCGCCAAAACAAGAGTATGAAAACCAATAGGTCTTTTTGTCTCACATTCTACCTTGCTGTCTAAAAGGGTGTGAAATAGTTGGGTTTTAAGTTTCCATACTATCCCACCACCACCCCACATACATACACCTTCCTTAGAAAAGTGAACAAGAGGGAGGAAAAAAATACAGATTCATCAAATTTGTGAAGTAATATTTATCTAAAACAATGTACAGTCTGCTGTGGAGAAGTATGGATGTTTGCAAGGCAAGCTTCCTTCTTTAAAAGGGGATTTATAGAAGGGTACAAAAAATGATAACACAGACTACAATAAGACACAGCCATAAGAAGTATAAAGAGAGATGTGACCACTCACACACTCTCCAGGAGATTAGGAAACTGGTCTTTGGAGGTGGCAGAGAGCAGGATGCGGCTTAAGAGATGGTTGAGACTGATAAAAAGGGAAGGGCCAATAGAGAAACATTCCAGACAATGAGAACAATGTGGGATAAGGATAAAGACAGGAAAGAAATAAGCATGTGTGGAGAATAGATTAGCAAAAGGGAATGATAGGTTGTGGGCATAAAGTGAAAAGCCTTAAATGCTATAGTATTTTGTTTTTAATAAAGCAAACAATAAGGAATTGTTACAGAGTCTAAGCAGGAGAGTATCAGAATGAAGGAGAGGTGATTAATGTGACAGCCGTGGTGCCAACAGCAGAGGGGAGAACTGGAGGAAGCTGGGAGGACAGGATGAATTGGTATACTCTTCCCCTAGTGGGGGTGTAGAGAGCAACAGGGGTGAAGGGCCCAGGAGTAAAAATAGGATAGAATCAGCCTAACTTAGGAGAGGTGAAAGAGCCCAAAATAACTGCCATCTCAAGCTTTGGGAATTTGTCTTCCTGCTTCCTCTCAGGTTCAAAATCCCTTCCTCAGAGAAACCTTGACATATAGACATTTCCATCCTCTGTCCCCACATTTATACACAGATTATCCTGCTTATTTCTTTCAAGGCAGCCATTATAATTTGTAATCTTACTTATTTAATGTTCATTTGCTTACTAACTTTTTATTTCCCAGCCCTGTGGGAAACCATGGAAGTAAATATATGAGCTTCTTTCCACTACAAGAAAGCAGAAGGGACTAAATGAAACAGATAGGAGGGGCTAGAGAGTTAGAGAAATACATGCTCGGGTCCTACTTGGGGAACTTTGGTTTTTCCTCCCTCTCTTTCACATAGACAAAAAATCCTCTTGAAAACCTTTCCTTTCTTTTCTATCCTTCTCTTATATTCAGTAAAACCTTAGGTTGAAATAAGGTAGAAAAGAACATTGCTCTTTCTCTCCCCCTCCACTCAAATGAGTTCTTCATCCCGTCCAAGCTGTGTATACAAGACAAAGATGTAAGATGCTGTGAAGAAAAGAGATCAAAGCAGTTGCAGCTGAGCAGTGAAGGAGAACTGGAAGAGCCCTTCAACCCAGAGACATGATGCTAGTGGGTCGGAGTCCCATACGGCCTATGTCAGCCAGGAGAGATCAACTGCTTTTTTTCTCTTCAATAACACTTTTGGTTTAATGGATTATGAAATGACACAGGTTCATGATAAATAATTTGAAAAAAAAAAAACCAAGAGAAATAAAGAGTAGAAAATAAAACATCACCCTTTCACCGCTGTTAATATTTTAGTTTATGTTCTTCCTCTTTTTCTCTGGGCAGCTATAAACATACTTGTAAACGTACCTCTCTCAAGGAGGGGTTGATCTTTCCCAAATAATTCCTAACACTGGGCATGGAGGTGGGGGTAGGTATTCTTGGTTTGGAATTCTCCCTCCCTTCTCCCTAATCCCTTCCTTACCTTAAAATATCACCATCAGGGCTTGGGGTGTAGCTCAGTGATAAGAGTGTGTGCTAACATGTGCAAGGCCCTGGATTAAATGCCCAATGACAAAAAAAACAAAACAAAACAAAAAACTGCCATCAAAGTAGACCACCTAACACCTCTCTTGCTATAATCATTAAGTGATGTACTAACCCCGGTTTACTTAAAAATTTTTTCTTAACAATATTTGCTTCTTACTCAACTATCACTTCAATATAACTCCTTTCAAAATCCTTGATGACTTCATTATTCTGGTCCTTTGGTTCCTTTTTTTCCTTTCCTTCAATAAGCTCATCCTCCATCTACCTTACCTAGTCATTAACCCATAGTCAAACTCTAGATTTTGGCATTCCACTTACTTATTCCCACCATACTCCCAATGTCAAGAACTCCACATCCTCTATCTTTCTAGTTCAGTCCCTCTATTATGATTCCCCAAATCCTTCAACCTTTTCTGTGACTCATAATCCACCCTTTCACTATTCCTTCTCTCCTCACATCCTCACTTTCTTCTCATTTCACTTACATCCCCTGGCCAATGAGTACAATCAATCACTCCCTTACAATGTCCCTTACTCACTAGGTCTCTCTTTCACTTTGTTGTACTCATTTGGTTAAAGGGAAGTCAACCTTTTCAAAATTGAAAAGAACTCTCCACCAATTCTACAGTCATATCCAAGAAACCAAATGCAGTCAGAGAACATACAGCCATGCTAATTGGACTTCAAAACTGTTCTGCATCCAAATTCTTTTTTCCCTAGTCCATTTACTTTCCCTCTTTACTAGAGGAGCATTTGTGTTCTTTCTCCTGCTCACTCTTGCCTAATGATTTTCCATTTTATTTCACTGAAAAAACAGACACATTCTGAAAAACAGTGCCCAAACTCTAACCACACTCCTTCTTACCTTCATCTGTGCCTGTATAATGTACCTTTCCCCAGCATTACTATAGTCAAATTACTCATTCTTGTTTTTTCACTAGATCCTCTTGCCTATGCAAGGATATTTCACTAGCAATTCTATTTCTTTTTTGCACGATTACTTTATCATTCTCTGGGGATCCTTTCCTTTTTAGCATACATTCTTTCTCCCATCTTTAAAATGAGACCCCACTTCTCCTTCCATCTGTCACATCATATCTCTACATCACTTTTACAGCAAAATTCCTCAAAAGATTACCTGCCCTCACAGCCTCAACTCAGCTCCCTCCATTCTCTCTTGCATCTACTTCAATTAGGTTTTTCATCACCCACAGAAACTGATCGTCACCCTCAACTCTATATGGCTAAATCTAGTCTCCACCGTGAAATGCCCTCTTGCAGGGCATCACAGTCTCCTGGTTTTCCTCCTCCGACTATTCCTTCTCAGTCCCTTTAATTGGTCATTTCCTTGACTTCTAAATACCACAATATTGAGAAGACCATCTTTAAAAGAAAAGAACATTTTACCAACGTTTTTGACCTCTTCCAGACTCATGGTTTTACAGACCATCTGCAAACCGACAGCTTTAAATGTTTATTTCCTGCTCCACCTTTCTTCTGAACTCCTGACTCAGATATATCTGGAGGCAAGTTCCTCATCTCCTACCTTTCCCAAACTAACTCTCTTTCAGCCTTCCGAATCTTAGTAAATGACAACTCCATCCTTCCAGCTACTCAGGACAAAAACATTGAAGTCATCTTCACCTCCTCATCTCACACCACAGATCCAACTCATCAACTATATCTCTCAGCATTACCTTCAATAGTATCCAGAACTCACACTTTCATTGCTACTACATAATCTAAGCTACCATTGCACCATGGTCTCTAATCTGAATTTTTGCAATAGACTAGTCTTCCCATATCTATCCTACTTTGTCTATTCTCAACACAAAAATCAGAGAATATCTATTAAAATATTGGTCAGATGCCACTCTTCTGCCCCAGAAGCTCCAAAGACTTTTCATCTCATTCTAAATAAAGGCTAAATTCCTAACAATAGCCCATATGTCCCACCACAATCTGGCCCCTTTATCTCTTCTCTGCCCTCTTCCCTTTCTATTCCCTCCTTGGACACTGCCTACCAGCTGCACTGGCCTAATAGTTGCTCCTGCTAGGCACATACTTCTTACCTCAGGGTTTTTTGTACTTGATTTTCTCTGTGCCTCATGCCTAGAATAGTGTCTAGCACACTAGGCCCTCAATTAAAACACATTTTTCTTTTTTTTTTAAGTGAACCTGGCTTGTTAGTGCACACCTGTAATCCCAGCTATCAAAGAGGCTAGGATTAGAGGATTCCAAATTCAAGGCCAGCCTGAGACCTATCTCAAAATAAAATGAAAAGGGCAGGGCCTACAACTCGCTGATAGAGTACTTGCCTAGCATGCACAAGACCCTGGTTTCAATTCCCTGTTACACAATACAGGAAAACTAACTAAGTGAATTTGGAGACATTTGCTATAGTTTGGATGCAGTTTGTCCCCCCAAGGGAAGCTTGGTTCTCCTCAGAGGTAGAAACTTTAAGAAGTAGAGCCTAGTGGGAAGCAATTCGGTTATCTGGGGATATTGCCCTCAGAAGGGATTAATTCATGGAGTGAGCTTTCATGACAATGGCTGTTATAGAAGAAAAAGACTGGCCCCTCCATGCTCTCTGCTTCCTGTTTCACCAAGTGATCTCTCCCTCTCACACATGCTCCTGCAGTGATGTGATTTAGCCAGAGGTGACCTTGCCAGCATCATGCTGCTTGGACTTTCATCCTTCATTGCTGTGAGATAAATAAACCTTTTCTCTTTATCAAATACTTAACCTCAGGTATTTTGTTATAGCAACCAAAAATAATAATACAACATCGTACATTCAGATTTCTATTTTTTTCATTTATCATTAATGAATGAAAAATTTCCTCCATTGTCAAACATACCTAAAGACAATAATTTTTAATTATCAATAATATCTTATTTAATAGCTAAACCATTAATTATTTAAATTTTGGATTGAAAAACCAGGAGATTTTACAAATAGTATTTTTGGACATTTCCTCCTTTTGATCTTTCTGAAGTTCAGTTGTTTCACTTCTAAAAATTAGGGTATCTACTTTACAAGGTTGTTGTAAAGACAATGTGGAAAGAGAAACAGAGAAATGAGTTTTGCTACTACTTCTTAAAACAGGAGGCATTGTGATGTCAATGAAAAATCATGGATCTCGGAAGCAACAGATTAAAATGTGACTCACAATACTGTCCTTTAAAAGCCTCATGAACCTCAATTAAATGATCTATTAATCATTTATTTCAAAATATTATAATAATTATAAACAGATATTTAAAAGAGTTTAGTAAAATACTTGGCCAAGAGTACATAATCAATAAATGTTCATTCATTCATTGTTAGTAAAACAAAAATACCTGAGAATTTTTTTAACACTCTACCATTGAGTTATACCCCCAGCCCTTATTATTTTTATTATTTTGAGATAGGGTCTCACTAAGTTGCCCAGACTGGCCTTGAATTTAAAACTGTCCCGCCTTAGCCTCCCATGTAACTGGAATTACAGGCATGTGATACCATGCCTGGCTTAACTAGGATTTTTTCTACTACAACTTTTTTTTTTTTTTAAGACATGTCTTACTATGTAGATCAAGATGATCTCAAATACATGGGCTCAAGTTATTCTCCCATCTCAGCCTCCTGAGTGCTGGGATTACAGGCTCATGCCACCATGCCCAGCTTAGTAACTAGGATTTTTAAACTTATGAATAAAAATGAAAAAAGATTTTTATATTCTCCAATCACATACATATTTTTAAATACATAATAAAAAATACCAATGAAGAAAGTTCTTTTCAAACAATTTCCCACCATTTAACAAAGCACACTTAAAATTTTTATATAAATCTCTAAATCAATTTTTTCATTATAAAAAGGCAAATCAATTGTTTTTAATTATTGAATGGATAATATATATATGAATAATATATATAATATACATGCATATATATGACAATGACAAGTTTAATAAGAAAAAGAGATTTGCCTCACTTAGGAATATTTTTTGAAGTAATCTGAGTTGTAGCCATATGAATACTAAGAAATAACAAAAGTTTCAGTGTTTTTCCATGTTTTTCAGAGATAAATTTGAGTATTGAAATGGTCAACAAGTATAATTTAAGGTCCTTCTGAACGTAATCATCTCTATGTTCCCAGGATTGAGCCCAGTGCCTGAATTATAAAAGGTATTAGATATAAGTACAGAGGTGGAAGGTGAGTGGGTGGTTAAGTGACTTGTGTATAACAGTCATCATAGTCAGGAGTGCTGTATTTCCTTCTAGGCACTCAAAGTCAATACTTTTTGTCTCCCACCCTGTACTTAAGTGCATTTAACAGTGCTGAACAAGGAATTCTGAAAGGAAATGATATATGTCATTTACAGGTTGGAGCATTTACATTAGACCTACCATGTTCTTTATCCACTGCTTCGGTTATCATGAAAGCATACATTGAGATGAGGCTTCCATCAACTACTCAATCTCTGAGTGAATGAATAAAGTCCCTTGATCACTCCACTGAAAATATATGAAAACTCATATTTTTCTTGGATTAAGTCACTAAAATTTTGGAGTTTTGTATAGCAGCATAACTAGCCTATCCTGACCAGTAAAACAAACAAGGTCATGACATTCATTTTAAAAGTAGAAACTCTTCCACTTATATTCAGAAAAAACAAAATGGATAAGCAGTATAGCTTGAGGATGTAATTTCTCTGTAACACCCTTCCCTAGTCTATAAAGTGTGATAATAATAGCATCTACTTCATAGGACAGTTATAGAGATTAGATAAGCAAATGTCAATCAAGTTTGTAGCATGGGACCTAGGGCATATAAAGTTCCCATATGGTACCATAAGTAGTAGCAAGCAGATCATCATTACTAGTGTATTACACACCTATGTAATGCATGTTTCATTACTATTACTCTATTTTAATCTATGGTCACTTTTTGAAATTCAGAATATCCTTGTAATGATCTACCCCTGGATACACTGAGCACACCTGTAATCCCAGCAATTTGGGAGGCTAAGGTAAGAGGATTGTTAAGTTCAAAGCCAGCAACAGCAATTTATCGAGGCCTTACCTCAAAATAAATACTAAAAAAGGCTGAGAATGTGGTTCAGTAGTTAAACACCCCTGGTTCAATCCCTGATACAAAAAAAAAAAAAAAAGAACTACTATACTTACTATTATATATAATTATAATGTACATTTAAAAATTATAAAACAAAGAACTACCATGTAAGGCACTAGAATGAAGACAAATAGGAAATACCATTAAGGTTTTAGAATCATAGGATTCTCCTTCGTTTCTCCATTCACCCATAACCAAATAAACTTTAAAATCACAGAAAATACTCTTGTCATAAATATTATACCAGTAATAGAAGCAACTAATTTTTAATTTACAAACACTTTATATGACATGGGTCTGTATCTTAATTTAGATGAAAAAACTGTTTAGGTTCAATTCACCAAGGGTAATTAGTGTTAGGGCAAAATCCAGAATTGTGCCATATCCCCACTACTCCTATGCAGTACCTATAGGAGGCACTCGGTGAACAGAAATATAGGTGAATCAGAAATCATCAGATCCAATCCTCCTATCTTACAAATCAGTACAATTAAAATCTAAAGAGAGAAACAACTTGCCCAAGATCATCACATGAATTAGTGGCAAAATACTAGAACCAAAACTGAAAATGTTTTAAGCATCTAAATCTTCAAAAACACAAAGTCCCAGCAAAATGCTGACAGGAAAATATAACAAAGATTGTGAAAAACCTAATCTTTACTGAAATTATACTTTAGCACTAGCTGCAACATTAAAAACTCAGCTATCAGAAAGATGGTATCAGATATACTACTGTTGTCAAGAAGAGAAGAATATGGGCTGGGGATGTGGCTCAAGCGGTAGCGCGCTCGCCTGGCATGCTTGCGGCCCAGGTTCGATCCTCAGCACCACATACAAACAAAGATGTTGTGTCCACTGAGAACTAAAAAAAAAATAAATAAATATTAAAAAATTCTCTCTCACTGTCACTCTCTCTTAAAAAAAAAAAAAAAAGAATGTCCCAAAATCCTAAAAGGATATTCATTACCATATTTTCCCTCCACACTTTACCAGAACTCAAAATAGCATAAAAATAAGAGATATAGTTTGATATGTTTCTTTTGATGTCAAAGTTGATATGTTGGAAAACTATTTCAAACAAGAAAAAATGCTAATTCCTGTGCCATAAGTCTATTAAATTATCTCCCATTGATAAAGTCACATATGTAGTATTTATGTAAAAGAATAGTTCTCACAGATTTTCATATTTTCCACAATATTATATTTATATTAATATATCATTTCTATTTAGCTATAAGAAATGATTTAAATATTTTGAGTGAAGAGGGATTAAAGCATTAAGAAACTGCAAGATTAAAAAAAAACACTTTACTGTTTACTAAGTGATATGCACTGTGCTAAATAAGTACTTTAAACATACTACCTCATTTTACAACATACCCATGAGATAGTAGTGTAATTATGCACCTTTTGCTGATTATGAAAATATGGGCTGCCTCAGAGAAACACGTCAAGTTCACTGAGAAAATGGCAAAACAGAATTCATTCTCAAACCTATTTGTCCCTAAAGGCAGTAGTCTTAACTACTGTCATATTCAATCTCTATCAGTTCCCCACCTTCCATAATTTAGATCAAGATCAATCCATCATATTTAAGGGGTGGTTTACATGATCTCTAAGGCCTCTTCCAAAAATGATTTTGTATCACCAAACACAGAAATCAGTTCAGAATTCACCCAATATTTGGGATAACTCCAGGCTTCAGAGAAAGGTTGTCAGTAGAAGCCAAAATTAGAGGATGATATAGTTTGGATCTACAATGTCCCCTAAGGCCTGTGTGCTAAAGACTTGGTCTCTAGCTGATGGTACTATTGGAAAGTGATGGGAACTTTAGAAGAGGGGACTAGCTGGAGGAAAAAGGTTACTGGGCAGATGACCTTGAAGGGTATATTGGTTCCTAGGTCCTACCCACCCTTCTCTGTTTCTTGGCTACCATGAGGTGAGCACTTTGCTCCACCATATACTCCCCACCATTTTTGCCTTGCCACAGGCCCAAAAGCAATGGAGCCTGCCAACCATGATCTAAAACCTCTGAAACCACGAGCCAAAATTAATCTTTCCTCCTCTAAGTTATTCAACTCAGATATTCTGTCACAGTGACAGAGAGTTGACTAACACAAAAAGAGAAAAAAGAGAGAGAGTGAGGATAAGGAAAAAGATCAGTATTGATATGTCTTTCCAAGGGACCCAATACATTTTACTAGGCATTGGGGCCATTATGGCAAAGTTGAAAAGCAGAACCTAGAACAGGAACTGAAAGCAAAACCACGAGGGATGTACATAAATCAAAAGTTTAGCCCAGTGATATGATCATCTCACCAACAATTAAGAAATGAGTTATAGAAGACTGTACAAGAGTTAGCGGCCATGAGTCTAATGCTGGGCCAAAACAGAATTCTAACAGGGACCATGATCACTAATTAAATAGGAATGGTCAGGAACCACTGGTTGACCTCCAGTTTCAAGAAAAGGCATTTCACCATGGTCCTGCTTTTGGATTAGTCTAAAATGTATAAAACTATGAAGAGTTCCTTAAATTCTTATGTTCCCAGAATTATACATGTGCTTTTCATGTTTTACCACATTTAACCCTGACAAAAACTTTGGTAGATATGATGGTTAAGTTTTATATGTCAACTTGGCCATGCCACAGTGCCCAGATATTGGATCAAAGGTTTATTCTGGATGTTTCTGTGAAGGTATTTTTATGGGTGAGATTAACATTCAAATTAGTCAAGCTGATTACCCTCCCCAACTAGAATAGTTTTCATTTAATCAGTTGAAGGCCTAATGGAAAAAGAAAGACATTTCCTCAGCAAGAAGGAATTCTGGCTTTCGCCAACAGGCTACCTACCATCTATGGGTCCAAACTAAAACTCTTCCCTGGGTCACCAGCCTGCCAACCTACCAGACTGCCTAGCAGATTTTGGATTTACTATGCCTCCACAATTGCATTAGCCAATTCCTTAGTATAAATCTCTCAAGATCAGTATCTCTTTCTCTGACTCTCTCTCTCTCTCTCTCTCTCTCTCTCTCTCTCTCTCTCTCTCTCTCACACACACACACACACACACACACACACACAATTATAAGAAACCAAAATTAATACAGTAAATTTTGTTCCCTATTTTGCTACTGAGGAAAAAGACTGACAGGATCCATTCCTCCTGCCCACTACATTACATAGTGAAATGACCTCAGAACTCATATTATAGCCTGAGAGGTTTGGATGGGAGAGAAAATCAATAGTGGTAAAAATTGTAATGACAAGTCAAGAATCTCAGAGTCCTTTATGACAATGGCATTACACACATACCCAGAGCCATCATGTACCTAAGTGATGTGGGCATGTCATTCCTCTGATCTCCTGATTCAGTTATTTCAGGTAAAAGAAATTAAATATTCCTACTCAATCAACATTTGAAGACTTTGGAAAAGAAGGAAAAATAATTAGCAAAAAAATGGAAGAGTAAGATATAAAAATAAAAATTGTTTGTGGTTATACATTTGTTTATGCTCTCTTTAGTCAGTCATTCACTCCCTTAATTATTACTGTCAACTTTTTTTATTTGTTTTAATTCGTTACACATGACAGTATACTATGTTAACTTAAAAATTATTTTGTGCTTTATAAATACATGTACTTTTTTTTAAACAAAAGTTTATTCTCCCCCCTCCCCAGTACTGGGGATTAAACTCAGGGGTGCTCTACCACTGAGCTACATCCCCAGCTCTTTTTTATTTTTTATTTTTAGACAGGGTCTAAGTTGCCCAGGCTTCCCTCAAATTTGTGCCTCCTGCCTCAGCCTCCTGAGTCCCTGGGATTACAGGCATGCACCACCACTTCCAGCACAAAAGTTTACTCTTAAATGTACACAAAACTCCAAGAAAACAACTCATTTTAGCCATAAGTGGCAAAAGATATTATAGCAAAGAATCCATATATCTAGGAATGGATTCAAGTGTCATCATTTTCTTGCTAGATTTATTAAGTCCACCTGTGGCCAGATCCCCCACCCCCACCCCAACTTTCAATGGGGTGGGGGGTGAGGGAAATTCTCCTTAAATTTCTTCATTTCCTTTTTTTTTTAAATTTTTTATTGTTGGTTGTTCAAAACATTACATAGTTCTTGATATATCATATTTCACACTTTGATTCAAGTGGGTTATGAACTCCCATTTTTACCCTATATACAGATTGTAGAATCACATCAGTTACACATCCATTGATTTACATATTGCCATACTAGTGTCTGTTGTGTTCTGCTGCCTTTCCTATCCTCTACTATCCCCCCTCCCCTCCCCTCCCCTCTTCTCTCTCTACCCCCTCTACTGTCATTCATTTCTCCCCCTTGTATTATTTTTCCCTTTCCCCTCACTTCCTCTTCTATGTACTTTTGTATAACCCTGAGGGTCTCCTTCCATTTCCATGCAATTTCCCTTCTCTCTCCCTTTCCCTCCCACCTCTCATCCCTGTTTAATGTTAATCTTCTTCTCATGCTCTTCATCCCTACTCTGTTCTTAGTTACTCTCCTTATATCAAAGAAGACATTTGGCATTTGTTTTTTAGGGATTGGCTAGCTTCACTTAGCATAATCTGCTCTAATGCCATCCATTTCCCCGCAAATTCTATGATTTTGTCATTTTTTAATGCAGAGTAATACTCCATTGTGTATAAATGCCACATTTTTTTTATCCATTCGTCTATTGAAGGGCATCTAGGTTGGTTCCACAGTCTTGCTATTATGAATTGTGCTGCTATGAACATCGATGTAGCAGTGTCCCTGTAGCATGCTCTTTTTAGGTCTTTAGGGAATAGACCGAGAAGGGGAATAGCTGGGTCAAATGATGGCTCCATTCCCAGCTTTCCAAGAAATCTCCATACTGCTTTCCAAATTGGCTGCACCAATTTGCAGTCCCACCAGCAATGTACAAGTGTACCCTTTTCCCCACATCCTCGCCAGCACTTGTTGTTGTTTGACTTCATAATGGCTGCCAATCTTACTGGAGTGAGATGGTATCTTAGGGTGGTTTTGATTTGCATTTCTCTGACTGCTAGAGATGGTGAGCATTTTTTCATGTACTTGTTGATTGACTGTATGTCCTCCTCTGAGAAGTGTCTGTTCAGGTCCTTGGCCCATTTGTTGATTGGGTTGTTTGTTCTCTTATTGTCTAACTTTTTGAGTTCTTTGTATACTCTGGATATTAGGGCTCTATCTGAAGTGTGAGGAGTAAAGATTTGTTCCCAGGGTGTAGGCTCCCTATTTACCTCTCTTATTGTTTCTTTTGCTGAGAAAAAACTTTTTAGTTTGAGTAGGTCCCATTCGTTGATTCTAGTTATTAACTTTTGTGCTATGGGTGTCCTATTGAGGAATTTGGAGCCCGACCCAACCGAATGTAGATCGTAGCCAACTTTTTCTTCTATCAGATGGCGTGTCTCTGATTTGATATCATGCTAAGCAGGAAATGTGAATCAGGCGGTATAGCGATACCAGACTTCAAACTATACTTCAGAGCAATAGTAACAAAAACAGCATGGTACTGGTACCAAAACAGGATGGTGGACCAATGGTACAGAATAGAGGACACAGAAACCAATCCACAAAACTACAACTATCTTATATTTGATAAAGGGGCTAAAAGCATGCAATGGAGGAAGGATAGCATCTTCAACAAATGGTGCTGGGAAAACTGGAAATCCATTTCCTCTTTTTATTTCTGCTTGAAAGCCTCCTCATCCATCTCCTTGGTCTGCTGCTTGGGCTGTTTAAGGGACTCTTCTTGGCACCTTTGTGACTAAACATGGCATCTCTGCCCCTTCCCCAAACACTCCTCCTAAACCAGAAACAGAAAAAGCTTACACTTTTGATAGGCTCTTGTAGGTCCTGAAGAGTGCTATCTAGCAGGAAGGACATGTATAAAACACTAAGTGTGCAGGATTAAAATAAGATGATCTAAACTGGCCTAAAGAAGTCATGGTTTGACAGAAAAGGTAACATTTCCTCTGGGATAGAAGGATAAGTTTAACTAGTGGAAAAGAAGTGTGGAATTCCAGACAGAATTTCTAAACAGTAAAATTCACTGAAGCCTGTGTTCTATGTTACTGAAAGAGTAAATGTGTTTGCAAGTAGAAGCAGGAGACTATGGCAGGACAGAAAGCTGGAAAGGCCAGAGAGGTTATATGGTGAGAAACAATGGAATCCATGCCAAGGAATTTGGCCTTTATCCTGCAAGCATTCAAAGATATGAAGGATTTCTAAGGAGGAGAGAAACAAAGCTATTAGCTAAGCCTTTTTACAGAGACCATTCCATAAAACCACATCCTTTATGTGTATATAAGGACTTCTGGGACTAGCATGGTCACCTAGATGAGATAATTATAGATAAAGGAAACATTATAAAGTTTGAAAAAGTTAAACCCTAAATGAAAATTGAGGCTTATACGTTTATTATTAAAAGATATAAAAGTATATGTGCTTTACTAAAAAAAATTGAAGTTGAATTTACACAGTCCCATATAAAAATCTATGATCCTGAAATTGACAACTATTATACGTGCAATTATGCAATAAATATGTATGGAATTTTTTTCTCAAAAATAAAAAGCTCAATTGGAGTTGATATAAGGATACTTATTATTATGGTAATAAATACATGTGTGGGATCTTTGCCCTAATGTATAAACTAAATATAAACTAGTGAGCAAAGTTTGGCTGGGTAAAGAGCCCTGTGCTGGGATCTAACTAGTGAGTGACATGGCCAGGTGCTTGAAATGTGAGGGGATTAGCCAATTGAAGATGAATGAAGATTATCATGAGTGATAATGTTAATGAAACACATAAAACAGAGAGCTCCAGATAAAAGAGTCAGGGGAGGCCACCCTGGAGTACCTAACATGGCTTCTTCTTCATGTCCTGAAATGACAAGCTTCACCCAACTAGTTTCCCTCTAAGCTAGTTCCCCCAAGGAGCTCTTAACTTTCCTCAGTAAAGTATTAGACACAGTGGTCCTTGTCAATTTGCAAATGAGGAAGCTATGTCAGAGACAGTTAAAGGCATTACCCAAGAAAAACACTCTTGTTTCCTGGTATCTCTGCTAAAATTAAAACACTTTCTCTTCCTAAATCCAAATTCAATTTTCTGTGTTAAAATTTTTTGCTTATAAATTATTCTACAAATTCATGCCATTCCTTTATTTTAAATTCCTATGCAATTCAGATGGGTCAGTAACCATACATTTATTAAGTGCCTGCTTCAGACTTGCTACTCTGCTAGGGATATGTCATCTGCTCCCATTTAACCATTACCATAACCCCAGAAAATCAAGAAAATAAGTTCAGCAACAAACTGTAACCTGCCAAGATCACAGAGCTACCAGGGTAGAATCCTGGTCTGACTCCTAATGCCAAGATCAGACCCTTGCACTCCTTCTAATCCCTATCTTTAGGCTCCTGGAAATGTAGAATCATTAGAATTCCCTGTCATTTCACATAGGATGTACTTTTCCATTTAGACTTGTGGGGTAATACCAAATGCCATAAGCCAACCATAAAAGCACTCATAAATCCTGTCTTAGAACTGTAAACTCAAGTCACAGATTAGAGTCAGTGACCCCAAAACCCACCTCAAATCCTGCCATATGCCTATAACTTCTTTTACAGGCACAGGCCTTGTGTTCAGTCTGATAGGGAACAGGGACAGCCAAAAACTCTTAATGAAAGGCCCACAAAATCATCTTTGAGATGATCCTGAAATGACAAGCTATCATTTTAGATTGCATTAATATTCTATATTATCTAATAGGTACAGACATTAGAACTTGTATTTAGGGACTGCCTTGGGGCAAAAGATGACAGTCACCAAAGACTAAGGACCAGGGTTGGCATTCAATAATTTGAATTTAGAAGTCAAAGGAGTTTAGATTGAGGAACCCTCTAAGAGCTAGGGGAATTTAAGTGACTGCTGTGGCCAATTACAGAGAGACTGAATGAAAAGGATGGTGCACTTGGACTTCAGACTGTGAGAGAATAAGTTTCCGTTGTTTCAAAGACAGAAAAATAAGGATGCCAGGAATGGTATTAAATTATTGGTAGTGGGAGGAGAAATTTTAAATTTGGGGACTTGAGCCCATCCTCTGGAATGTGTAAACCAAAGACTGGACAGTCCTAGGTATCAGGGAGTCTGAAGTTCAGAGTGAGCTCCAATGCCCGGACTCTACCGGACCGAGGTCCCAGCGGTTGGGACTCGGGAACTCGAAGCTTCCCCGCCCCCTCCCACCCCCTTACCTTCTGTTGGAAATAAAAAACTGAGTAATTCTTGGCTACAGAGGACCGGGATGCGGGGTTGGTTGGCAAGTGCAGGCTGCTGAGGGTCCTTAGTACCCGCCGGGAGTCTATACAGGTCCCGGGTGCCAAGAAAACCAGGAGCAAGAGCAGGAGGGCTGGGCAACCCATGGCTCAGGTTGGCGGCAGCAGCGCGGGTGTGAAGGCGAGAGGGACACGGGCAGCCGCGCTTAGCCTAAGCCCGGCCCCAGCCCGCAGCTCCGCCCGCTGCAGACCGGCTCCTCCCCCGGGAAACCCAAAGCCTGCCAGCTTCTCAGCCTCGCCACCACTTGTCCCCGAGGGCGCCGCCTCCACCCCACTTCCCTCTCGTGCCATCCTCTCCTTGGAGCCCACCTTCACTGAGGTCACACCACCAGTCGGCCCTTATCAGGCCAGGGTCTGTACCCCATCCCAATCTGCAGTGCCCCCCAAGCCCACCTCTTCTCCAGGTCACGCTGTAACCTCTGCCTTTATTGTCACCGCCAAACCCTGCCCCGGCCACCTTAGTTCCTCTGCAACACTCCCAGTCCTCCTCCGCAAATCCCACTAATGTTTAAAGATAGCTACCATAACAATTTACGGACGGCTGACTGCATGCCAGTATGTCACTAGACATGATGGCACGCATCTAACTCAACCACCACAGCAATTCCTTGTCTAGTGTACGACTCTTATTCCCACTCATAGATGAAGAAACTGGGTCACTCAGGTAGCAGGAAGTAAAGCACTGCTTCGGACCGCTCAGGCCTCCAAAGACTGCGCTCCTAGCATCTCACCTTCATTATGCCCGCCTAACGGGACCCTCTGTTCTAGGGTCTCCCCAGACCTCCGTATTGTCCGCAACCCCATGCCTTAGCGAGCCAGGTTTCGGTCCCTCCTTGCTGGTTACGCCCCCCTTTCTTCTCTCAGCTCCAGGAAACCCACTCCAGGCTGCGCCTCCCGCCGCTGTAGTCTCCCTTCCTCCGCCGGAGGTCCTGCTACGCTTCCGAACAGCGCCCCCTCCTGTCTTCCCGGCAGCGCCAACCCCATCCACTCGGCTTCAATTCCCTCTTCCTCACCAGGCCAGACCCCAATCCGAGGGCGCTCCCACCCACTCCCTCCCGTTTCCGGCGTCCCTACGACAAGCTAGTTCAGTCTCCCCGGAAGCTAATTTTGCAGGCTGTACTACTACTTCACCAGTCGGGGTAGAGCATCCTTCAAACCTTATCTCTACCCCAGTTTGACAAAAAATGGTCGCTTCCAAATGCCCCCAGGATTTCGCGGTTAATCGTGACCCTCGGCGCAGCCTTTTCTGATTGGCTCTGAGGAACCACTGATCAAACGTCACTTCCGGCGGAAGAGGACGCGGGAGATTCGAGTAGAAGGTGTTTGGCGAGTTGTTGGGTCTATCTGGACTGCGGCCTTTCGGCGTCGCCCTGGCTGTCTCCCAGTCTTGAATTAGGTGAGGAGCTGGAGAAAGAGGTTCTTGGGGAAGCACTCCAAGGTCTCCCGAGACTCTTAAAGTCATTGTCGATGAGACCAGGAGGCTTGCATTTTATGTTGTTTGTTTTTCAGGAGTCCTGTCTGTAAAGGGAAGCTTTGACAGTACAAGAGTAAAAGGGTCAGTGACTTTAGACCGTGCCGCTGGGATCACTATGTGAACGTTTGTTGCGAACACTGGGCTGTCGAACTAGACACAGGGTGAGCTCAAACTGGAGATAACCGAGACAAAGTCTCGACTTTTTAAAAGTTTTCTAGATTTCTTCCCTATCTCTCACTTCCAGCCAATAATAACAGCTTCATGAATATCTCAAAGCTCTGTTCTTTTCTCCACATTCACTGGTATTTGGGTCGACCCCTTATGCTATGTAGTTATAACAATAACCTCCCAAGTATTTCTTTTGCGTTCAGTCTTGGTACCTTTTAATCCAGTCTCCACATTGCCAGACCTTAATACCCGCCAGAGGGCTACAGAGATCCCGGGTGCCAGGAAAGCCAGGAGCAGGAGAGCTGCAAGTTTGACCATTTAAAACCTTTCTGCCGCTCCTATTTGCCTGCAGTTTTTAATCCAAACTCCTTAAGTATCAAACTCTTTGATGTTTTTGTGTTCCTTAACATAGATTACAAGCCCCTTCTTGTCTTATCGTTGCCTCCCTCTCCAGCCCCAGTGATTTTCCAACTCTGGCCCTAGGCATCAGCCATACAAAATGCTTTTATTTATTTATTTTCACTGTTGTTGGATATCAAGCCCAGGGCTTCATCCAGCCTAGGCAAGTGCTATCATTGAGCTACTCCCTAATCCTAGAGTGTCATATGTTCATCAGAGGCACAGCCCTCCCTCTTATTTCCAAACCTAAACCCATCCCCAACTGGCATGTTCTTACTCATTCCTTATTTCTCAGTTTGCAAGGACTTTTTTTTTTTTTTAAGGCAGGCAGGCTTTCCTAACTCTGCAAAACTGGATCACAGAGTGCCCAGTCATTATTTTCTCATGCTGAAGATAGTTTTATCTATCTCCCTCTGTGCCAAGAACTGCTAGATATTGGGTTACAATGGTGAACAGGATGGATTCCTTCCCAATGAAATATACCTTTTATCCATGGATTTAAGAAAGGAAACAACAGGGGAACTATGGGTTTTTAAATGGTCTGGGAAGTCCTTTCTAAGGAGTTGATATTTCAGTGGAGACCTTAAAGATGAGAATTATCTAGCCTTGAAAGAGAGGAAGATTAAAAATGAAATGAATAAGATACACAACAGCCCTGCAGCAAAAAAAAAAAACTTGATATTTTTGTGTTCAGGAACCTAAGAAAAGATCTGTGTTGCTGGAACTTATTCAGGAAGGACTCTTGAATAAGGTGAGTCTGGAAGATTGGGTAGAAAGCAGATAATGCAGTTAGATGACTAATGCAGCAGCATAAGCAGGAGATGATGGTGGTTTGGATTAAGGTGGTGGCAGAATACATGGTGGAAGTGAATGATGATTTCTAATATGGAAATAGATTCTAAGACTACTGATGGTTTGATTTGGCACATGAGGAAAAGAATGAAAGATTACTCCTAGCTATCTGGCCTTACTGGCTTGTTAGAAAGTACTACCATTTACTGAGATTGAGAAAATTTCATGGAAAAAGGTTTGAGAAGAAAATTAAAAATTCAGTTGTTACCTATTAAACTTTGAGATGTCTGTGAGATATCAAAACACAGTTGGCTCTCAGGTAAGCAGTTGCAGTATGGAAATCTGAAACTTGCATATATTGTTTTTACCTTTGTATCATTTCATTGATAGTTATCCATTGAGCAAATAGATTTTAAATTCCTTGAACAAAAGAGCTTGTGTTTTCTGTCTCCAACTCTGTCCCCTCTCCATCCCTGTTATAAATGTCTGTTATAAATGTTATAAATGGTGGAATGAATGGACACACTATGTTGTACTTCTTAAGATTTTCCTGGTTAGTGTTTTAAAAAATATTTTACCTTTCACTGGAGGTTTTGTTTCTTTACTTTTTGTGTATTTTATTGTTGATCTCCTGTCTTCCCTTTCTAGAATCTTCATGTTATTGTCCATAAAATATTTCTTAGAGAATTGTTATGACTTCTTTTAAAAATTAAAACATAGTATATGCCCTTGAAAAAGATCATTAGATAGTGTTAAGAAAAATATTCTAAGTAGCCACCCTTCCCATAATGAGGCATCTTGACTTGTAAAAGGGGAAATCTGAGAGGAAGAAGGTGACAAAGGTTTTCTTGTAAAGCATGAACAGTTTCTGATTTATTATGTTTTTTGGTTTGTTTTGTTTTTTAGTACTAGGGATCAAACCTAGGGCATCAGGCACTCTAGGCAAATGATCTGCACTAAGCCACACCCCTTTCCAGCTATTTGGGGAGAAATGAAGGGAAGAAAAATTAGTCTTTGTGTCATTAGATCTGGGAACTAGTTTTCTAAAAGAATAACTTTATCTTTGGGGCAGCCTTAAAACAAATAGTTAAGTGTGATGCTTGAGCACACAGTACAGTGAACCAGAAAGACTGCTGCATTAATTGTTAGAGATGTGAGTTCCAGACCTGATTCCACCTGCATCCTAATCTTTAATTAGCTACTTAAATTCTCTGATTAGATCAAATAATGAGATAAAAGCACTGTGCACACTGTAAAGCTGTTTGTCTCTTGTCCTGGACTATAACTAACTAGTAACTAGGAAAGCTGTCTGTTTGTCCCTCACTAATGCTATCAACAGTTGGCATTTACCAGCTGCACAACAAATAACTGATAAGTAAATATATTGAGCTTACTAAATTGGAAAATGGTTTGCTGACTGTGATGGAGCTGAGAGAAATGTACTACTATATCATTCTTCCCAATAAAATTGAGAAAAAAGATAAATTATAGGATATACCACATATGAAATTGTTCCCAAGTCTATCATAATGTTTTCTTAACTTTAATACTTTCATTCCTGTCACTTCGTTCAGTTATCTATCAAATATGCGTTCACCATACTGCAAGTCAGACAGTAAAGACAGAGAGAAATTAAGTGACAAATAACATGAAGGAAATAAGAAAATAACTAACAGTTAACTCCTTAAACAGTATTGTATTACTGTCCACTATACAATGAATGGGAAGTCTTTGCCATTGCTGTGGTTTGCCAAATGAAACACAAATAGTAAAAATAATGAATTGACCTTTTTCACTTTAGTCAAATTTTGCCAATAATGTATGGGTTTTTATGGACATACTTATTTCATCCACTAGAGGACAATAAATGCTTAAATAAAGACAATTTAACCAACTTTTCTTTAAAAAAATGTAACAGTTGGTGCTTATATAATGAATTTAGAAGTTAATCCCAAAGCGGGCTGGGGATGTGGCTCAAGCGGTATCGCGCTCGCCTGGCATGCGTGAGGCCCGGGTTCGATCCTCAGCACCACATACAAACAAAGATGTTGTGTCCACCAATAACTAAAAGAAATAAATATTTTAAAAAATTCTCTCTCTCTCTCTCTCTCTCTCTCTCTCTCTCTCTCTCCTCTCTCTTAAAAAAAAAAAAGAAGTTAATCCCAAAATTTCATGTTTATTTAAGTTTTGCATGTATTGGCAAATCGTCTGCCTAACTATATAGTAAACTTTTTAGGACAGAGATTATTATTTCTAATTGTTTAAATCCACAGCCCTTAACACTGTGTCTTAATAAGTTTAATCCATTTCCTGAAGTTTGGATTTGATAGCAATTGTATAAGAATATTGTCTGGTAAATATCCACATAGGGGTGGCACAATATAAAATTCTGTTGTAAAGCCCTAAAGAAAATATTCTGTGGTCACAATATGGCCACAATTTTTTAAAAAATTAGAAGTGACAGTAAATTTAAATAATAATTAAAATAAATACTAAGGTACAATAATGTAAAACTATTGTGTATATTTCACATACAAATAGGGTATCTAATATATGTATGACTTTTAATAATTTCTTATAATTTAATATGTATATAGGATTTTTAAAAATAATTTTATAATTTGGAAAATTTTTATTTTATATTTAAATGATATATGTCACTGAGGAATAGGAAAGCTGAGAATTGAAAGAATGTTAATAACTAAAATTCATTGACAATTTTTGAACTTAGTATTGGATATCTAAAAAGATGATCCTTATGGTTCTGGAAAAGAACATATGAAACAGATCAATTTACTGTGATGTAGTGAGTGATATATATTAAAAAAAAAAAAGTAGGATCTCTTAATCAGGGAAAGCTTCCTGGAGAAGAAAACCACTGAGAAGAATCTCAAAAGGTAGCATTAAACAGGAAAATGAAAGACCTTTTTAGGTTTTAGGCAGAGAGAAGAGTAAAAAACACAAAGGCACAGAAATAGGAAACATCCCATTGGGGCAAGAGGCAAGGAACACAACTTAAGACTATTTTTTTTGTATAATCTACTAGCACATAAATATTAAGGAAGAAAATCAAGAAAAAAGGCATTAGGGAGATTAGATACCTGTCTTTAACTTTCAGATTAGTGGTAGGTAGAACAAAAGTAAGTAAATGCATATATAGAATAATTATAGAACATGATTGGTACTTTGAAGGATAATATGATATCAGGCTGGGATTGTAGCTCAGTGGTAGAGTGCTTGCCTCACACAAGTGAGGCCCTGGGTTCGATCCTCAGCACCACATAAAAATAAATAAATAAAAATAAAGATATTATATCCATCTACAACTTAAAAAAAAATTTTTTTTTTTTAAAGGGAGGATGGAAACTAAGGGAGGCAGTGGGCAGTGCCTACTTGATATAAGGTAGGGCTCCAGAGGGGATCACATTAAAGTTGAAGCAAAGGAGCTAGCTATGCTAAGTCCTATGGAAGAACATTCTAGACAGAGAACAATAAGCACAAAAGCTTGAGAAGTCAAATTATTTTGTATATATGAGGAACAGAAAGCAGGTCAGCATGGCTTGAAATGCAGTGATTAAGGAGGAGAATGATACAAAGTGAGCTCAGGGAGTTGGGAAAGGGCTAGACAATCTGACTGTTGTAAGGATTTGAAGCTTCATTCTAAATAGCAAGATTTTAAGCAGCATTTTCAGGATAAACATTTGCCCTATTTTATTTCCCTTAGCCCACTGGTGGATGCCATCTGGACCATCTGGATCTGGATTTTGGAGGACATAAGAAAGGAAGATGCCATATTCCATCATTTGTTGCACTGTCAAGGAATCAGGTTTTAAAAATAATGCATTTTTTGTGTGACCTTTTTTCTTCCATTCCCTTATATCGATACCACACACACTACTTTATTCTTAAAGAGATTGTCATGTGCCTAAGAAAATAATGAAACCAAGGAATACCTATCTTCATCCCTGTGGCTATTTTGTTTTGTAGGCCACAGTGTGAACGCATGAATAGAAGAAGAAAATTTCTTCTTGGCTCAGTACTTGCTCTTCAGAATTCGAGTTTTATATATCCATCATGTCAAATGTGCTTCTCTCGGATAATCTTTGTCTCCAAAAGGTAAAAATAAAGCCTCTAAGCACGAGAGAAGAAATATATCAGTACACAATATAAACCTTCTTCTATGGTGCAAGGATAAATAAAAACTAAATTCATCATATGAGGACATTAGATTCTCTCAGGGATTCTCAGAGTTTGGTTCTGCTGTAAATCCCAGAATAGAACTGGCCAGTAATCCACTTTCTAGAGAGAAATTTCAAGTCACTTTGAAGTCTTTACTAAGTACCTACCTCAGGGGGAAGAAAAATAACTTCTCAGGAAGCAAGTAACAATCCTGGTATAAAAGCCTACTTCTTAGAATATCCCTGGGTATTAAGTAAGAGGTTTTTTTGTTTGTTTTTGTATGACTCTTAAATTATTTAATACATATATGTAAAAACCTTGAAAATAGACACTATGTTATACATGTTAAGTGTCCTTTATCTGAAATGCTTGGAACCTGAAGTATTTCAGATTTTGGAGTGTCTTAGATTTGAGGATATTTACATAGACTTTACTAGTTGAGTATCCTAATCCAAAAATCTGAAATCCAAAATGCTCCAAAATCCAGAACTTTGTGAATGCCATGTCAGTACTCAAAAATTTCAGCTTTTGGAGAATTTTGGATTTCAGATTTACAGATTAGGAATGTTCAACCTGTAGTGATTTTTATTATTTAGCACTAGAATGGTGTTTGGCACAAAAAGTCTTTATCATATTCAACTGCAGACCAAGTATAGCTGAGAATCTAAGATCCTCCTCTGATCTTTATAAAGTAGAATTGACAAGTTAGGTTTGGAGGGGCTGGGATTATAGCTCAGCGGTAGAGCACTTGCCTAGCACATGTGAGGCACTGGGTTTGATCCTCAGTGCCACATATATAAATAAAGATATTGTGTCCATCTTTAAAAAAGAAAAGTTAGGTTTGGAGTTCTTCAAAAATACTCTCTCTGACTGGAGAAAAGATTAATATATCTAGTAAGTATTTAGTAGTATATAAGTACAAATAGTGTGTCAACAACATTCTTTTTTTAATTAATTTTTCTTGGTTCATATTAGCTATAAGCAACATTAGATTAATTTTGATATGATTATAAATATGTGGACTCTGATTTGCTTCACTTCATTCCTCAGTACTTGCCCTTACCTCCCTGCCTCATTTTAGTCAGATTTTTTTGCTGCTATGATCAAAAGACCTGACTAGAAAAATTAGAGGAGGAAAAGTTTATTTGGGGGCTCATCGTTATAGAGGTCTTAGTCCAAAGATGGCTGGCTCCATTCTTTGGGGTCTTTAGTGAGGCATACCACCATAACAGAGAAAAGCAACTCAAGGCATGATTCCAGGAAGCACAAAGAAAGAGTTCTCTTCACCACAACAAAATATAAACCCAAAGGCATGCCCCCAGTGACACACCTCCTCAAGCCACACCCTACCTGCTTTCAGTTACCACTAAATTAATCACTATTTGAGAATCAATTCACTGATTGGATTATGGCTCTCATGGCCTGATGATTTTACTTCTAGACCTTCTTACATTATCTCATACATGAGCTTTTGGGAGACACCTGCTGGGACCTGCACGGCCAAACCCTAGAAACTGGCAAGGGGCAATGGAGGATTAAGAAAGATACAAATATTTATAGAGAGAAAGCTGGGACCAGGTGGGACAATAATCTCTGATGGAAGAACGGTGACCCAGAGCTAGCTCAGCGCATTTATTATATAGGGTCTCACAATAAGAAAGTTAATATTCTTTGTGCACTAAAAAGTTACAGAACTAGAAACATTTTTGTAGCTATTCTACTATTGCAGTGCTAGGAACATCCTGTTATTTCCTGCTATACCCATGAAGCCAGTTGTCCAGAGTTTCTGCAAAGCAGACAGGCTTGAAAGTTGTAGCACTTGCAAGATATTGTGGTTATCTTGTTATGCTCAGAATTCTCTATTCCCAGCAGCTGGTGTCTGAGCTCAAAGTCAGACACTATTATTGTTTCATACCTTTGCACATAACTTGCTCAGGCAGGGCTTTACCCTCATTCCTGAGCAATCTGGTCCTGTGTCTTTGCACAGAAAGTTCCCAGAGCAAAGCACAGCCACAATTCTGAGGCAGTCAGAGCTCATGATTCAAGTCACTGCTCTCCATAGACACTTAATATCTAAACCATAATGCCCTCTAATCTCCCCTGTTCCCCTGCCTCTGCTTTACTGATCTTTGTGCCAGCAATATTCTTAACTAGTATTTTTCTCCAGTTAACATCAAACGGGGAAGGGGAGAAGGATTAGCAGTTCTAACTCACATTTAGGATTAAGGTTGTCCTTGCATAGTTACCACTATTCCTTTATTTAACCACGCAAGTTCTCATATGTAAGCTCTGAGAGAAAGACCCTGTTTGTGTGATTCTTCATTAAATCCTTGGCATCCAGCCTGGGGCTTAGTTCATAGAAAATGCTCAACAAATGTTTGTTAAATAAATGAATAAATGGCAGCATAATAGTGCCTACATTATCTTAGGTTCACTCATTTTCAGGTTCCTAACTATCATTTGAAACAACTAAAAGCCATGGGCTATTTGTCTTATCGAGATGGATTAGAAGCAGCATGGTATAATGGAACAATTTCAAGCTTCAGAAAACACAAGTGAGCAGATAGGCTCTGACACTTACTAATTGTATGACTTTGGTCAAAATATTTAACTTCTGTGGATCTAATTATTTATAGAGATAATGCACAGCAATCTCCTATTATATTTCATGACATATTAGGATCTCCAAAATATTAGTCATTATTGTAAAAAGTCCACTGTAAGTATACATTACCTATTGCAGTATATCATGGTGATTAAAAGCATGATTCTGTGGAGCCAGACTGCCTGGATTCAAATCCCAACCTGGCCACTTGAACTGCCATGGCCTTGGGCAAGTCACTTAAATTATCTGAGCCCAAAAATGGGGAAAGTTAACAGCTGTCTTATACGGTTCTTACAAGGATCTAGTAAGATATATACATAACATGCATAGAACATTTGATACATAATTAGTAATATATGTATAATATAATATAAATAATTATATAAAATATGATAATCTTCAAAAATGTAGGTTAAATAATAATGCCATTGTTACCTCTTTAGACTGGTGATAATATATAACATACATGAATGTTTATTATGTGCCAGGCACTGTGCTAGGAGCTTTGGAGACTTTTTAATACAAAAGACTATGAAGTAGATGCTATTGTTAATGCCAGTTTAAAAGGAAACAACTAAAACTTAGAAAAGTTAAGCAGTCTGCCCACACATCCAGCTAGTCAGAAACATTTAAGTCTAAACTATCTGACTGCTGTCTTCACTCATAATCAACATATTACCTCCAGATTAGCAGTGGAATTTTTCTCCAGAATGATACCTCCCCTTCTTTTTCCCAGAGCTGGGAAAAGAGCTCTGACTGAACCATTGAGTTACAACAAACACCACAGCATTTGGTCCTTGCCTGTGGAAATGTAGATGATTATGGAACAATTACTTGTTCTCTATACATATTACATTGGCAATATTACAGAACCAAAGAATCTACTCCCATAATATCTGCTACTTTTTTTTCTTCTCTAATTTTGTTTCTGCCTTTTCTTTTTTCTTTTTTTTCTCACTTGAAGTCAGCCAACATAGGAAACAGAAGAGACTGCTTCCCAAAGATTTTATTTGACCTCAAATTCTTAGTGCTGATAGCCATAATAGGTGTTTTGTGTTTTATGGAGTTAACTTTCTTTTTTCTATTTTAAACTTCCAATATTAAATGGGTTGTAAAACTATTCTTCAGAGACCTGAAGTTCTATGGAGGTGCTTCTTGAAGGAGACAGGGATTAAACTAGCAATGGTGGATAGTATTGAGTACTAGTAGGTTGGGATCTGGAACCTTTACCTTAGTTTCAATAAGACATTCATTTTCATTCTCATTAGGGTTCCAAGTTATATTTTTGTTGGAAAAGGATTTCCTGATATAAAAACATAAACATACAAATATAAAAACTATTGGGGCTGGGGAAGGCATAGCTCAGTCATAATGTGTGTGTGTGGGGGGGGGTGTCTTTGTATATGTTGGGGAATTGATAGAGTTTGTGTACTATCCCAAAATTATGAGCAAGGGGAGGGGATTTATCAATATAAGCTATCCATCCAGCCCAAATATGCAAATTGCCTATTGGCTTAAGGGGATGCATAATCCCTTTCGTCTATCTCTATCTATTCTCCTCATCACCATCCCCAACCACCCAAAAAAGTTAGTATTATTTATTTAATTAAGCAAGTCAAATTGAGTTCCACACATAGATCATAGTTTTCTTTGGGGGGATATAGTGTGTAGAAGCCTTAGGGATATTTTTTTTTAACGTGGTACTGAGGATGGAACTCAGTGCTTTACACTTTAGGGATACTTTTTTAAACAATTTTTTTATTACTTTGTAGTATTTAGTGTAGTCTGGATCTATAAGGGACATTGTGTGATAATCGCATAGTCTGGATGTTCTTAACCTGGAATGTAAATAAATTGTAGGTGTGGATGCATCCTTCAGTGTCCAAGATATGTAAAATATTGTGTAATTGACTGTAAATTTTTTTTCTAAGAGAAAAAGTCAATTGCTTTAATCAGATTTTCAGAGGATTTCAAAGCTAAGAAAACAGATTTACCGATCTCATAAATTCTACTTCTGGGCTAAATATAAGTACACTAGGAAAATAATGAAACTTGGTATTTTAGTTTGGACCAAACAAAAAGGATTAAAACTACAGTAGTCATTTCAGATAGATCTGCTCAGAGGCTTCTTCGAGTTCAGAACTATTTTCATAGTAATTCTAAGGCATTATTTGCCTTTTTCACTCTCCTATGTGTACAGTGGAATTTACCAAAGGCCAGGTGACCTGTGATATCACAGGAGATAGAGCAGAGAAGTGGAACATGTGAATCCAGCTACCTTTTTATTAAGCCAGATTTTAAAGAGATTTGCAAAATGTAAAACACTGCCTGTCTCTTCTCACTTTTTTAAATTTGGGAATAGACAGTTATGTATTATGAAAATATGTTCTAACCAACCATGTAGTGGGTTTATTATTTTTAATAGATTAACGAAAAGATATAAGATGAACAAGTTCTGTGGTTTAATGTACAGTATGGATTAGGATGGATGTGTTCATTTGATTGTGGTAATCATATGTATTTCAAATCATCATATTGTATACCTTGAATATATTCAATCTTTGTCAGTTAAGTATTTTAATTAATAAATATAGGTATTATGCATTGTAGTGTAAAACATTATGTTAATTATTCAAAGATTTACTAGGAATTTTACATTAGACCTTAATGCATTATTAATGCATAACCTTTAAAAAATTTTAATGCATATTTGAAACGGTTCATTTCACTAGAGGTTGGTATTAATGAGAAATGGTTTTATCCCCCAAGTGAGTCTGTTTTTTCTATGACCAGCATAGAGCACAAGAGTCCAGAATATTTCAGTATGATTACATGAATTGATTAGTACAGATCTATCCTTGGTATGACAAAAATAATAATTAACACCAATCTATGATAGTATATCCAAAATTCACCTTATGTGACAGCTTTTTGGAAGTTACTTTGAGAAATAAGGATTTTATACTCCCTCTAGTGGCTGACATTACTTTCTTTTTGCACTTTGCCAGTCTATTTTAAAACAGATCACTAGCAACATGAAGAAAAAACAAAGTTGTAGTATTATCCATTACCATAATATGTTTTAAAGGATCAGTTTTCCTAAATTAAGAACATGAAAAATGGAAATCAGAATTATATTATCTTAAACTAGAAAAGAGGGAAATGCTAAGTAGAAGTGACAATAAGCACCACAGTGGGAAAGCAGACCAATACATTAGTTTGGCAAGATTTATACTATGCTCTTTTTTTTTTTAAATTTATCTCATTTTATCTTTCCTCAGGCCTGGATTTTACAAATAAGGTACTCCAGATTTCAGGAATATAATATCCCAAGAACAGACAGCAATACACTTTATGTATACTTTTTGACTAAAAAGTATTTGGCCACAGTTGCACATTGTCTTGAAAACAAGTTAAATCACATGGTTTTTTTATATATAATTTTTGTAATCTGATCAATTCTCAATATATTCCAATGGATTAAAGATAGTAATTTTTATAATGGTAAGAAGAATGTAATTAGCTAAGTACTTTGGGTATAAATATTTAAAGAGTACATGTTAGTCTCATCCTCTCTCATGCATGCACACACAGTTATTCATTACTTTGCTGTGTTTGGCATGCATTTCTGTCAGTTTGGAGATACTTAATTTGAATTAGCAAAGCTAGCTATTAGGAACAGAGAAATTCAAAACAAGTTGATCATAAATAGTTTAAGAAGAATGTAAATTACTAGGAGTATTTCTATGAGAACTATAATTTAAATTTTTACTTTTCTTGGTTTTTGTAATATAAAAAAAATTTAATGAAAATTTCTATACTTTTTTTCCTACTCTTTAGATCTAGTTGTCCAAAATGTGGCTCCACTGGTGAAGCTGAAAATGCCAGCTACAGATATAAACTCTCTTTGAAAGTTGCAGAATCAAATAAATTATTTGCTATTACTGTATTTGGAAGCTGCTTAGACACATTTTTTGGTCTGACTGCCACTGGTTTACACAGGTAAGAATATTTAAAGCATTCTTTTTTCTGACTGCTCCTTTAGTATGCAAATTTGAAGATAAGTGTTTTAAGGTGAGATACATTTAGTAAAAAGATAGCCTGGTGTGGTGGCGCACACCTGTAATCCCAGCAGCTTGGGAGACTGAGGCAGGAGGATCACGAATTCAAAGCCAGCCTCAACAAAAGCAAGGCACTAAGCAACTCAGTGAGACCTGTCTCTAAATAAAATACAAAACAGGGCTTGGAATGTGGCTCACTGGTTGAGTATCCCTGAGTTCAATTCCTAGTACCCCCAAAAAAGATAGTCTTTTAACCTCAGATCTTCAGTTTCCTTAAATGATAATCACGTGAGAAAAGGAAAATACTTATCTCATGAGTATGTATCATGTTAATGTTATACCAAGCTTCTTTCATTCAGGGTAACTAAGCTATAATTATTAAAATATTAAGTTAGAAAACTAATCCAAGATACAGAAACTTAGATAAGAAAGTAAAATCATTTCAAACTGAAAGATGATCCAGACTGAGGTTCACATTCAGGTGTTTGAGGATCCCTGAGGCAAGAGAAACTGTTTAAGGGAGTATCAGAAGTTGAAATTTTGTCATTTCTTTCATTTGCTTTATAATTTCATCTGTATAAATCTAAAAAAAAAAAAACATGAAAATGGCAGATTTGTGTAAGCAATTGAACATTTGACCTTCTGCTTCCCCTCCCCCAAGTCACTTGACAGAAGAAAGCTATTCCATGTTTTGTAGTTGAGGGCAAACTGATTTAGAAAAAGGGACACTACAGGGACGATAGCCAGAATTGTTAGGGAAGAGGAAAGACTGCTACCCCCCCACACACACTGTTGCCTCTATTTTTTCCTAGTATAATTGCTGGGCCTGGTGATTAGACAAGTATGTGTTTTATTCACACTGGATACATTGGAGTTTTGTAGGGTTTTTATTTTGTCTATGTTATGAGAAAACTAGAGGGAATAAAATGCTTAGCTTATAAAGCTACTTTCTTTTTCTGTATGTAACTGAAAAGTTTCCTGCCACATTTTCAAACTAATTATGTCTACTAATGTTATTGCAAATTAGAATTTTCAAGTTCTTCACATTTTTTATTTTCTTTCTAGGTATATTCAGGATCCTAATAAAATCCCAGAAACACTGGGCAGTGATATAACTCAGAACCTATTAACTAAAGCTGTTGAAACTTGTTTTGTCGGACAAAGCTTTATTTTTGGAGTGACGGTAATGGATACTAGTTTTCTTTTTAGAGTTTTGTTAGCATTCCCATTGTAATGAAATGATTTGAATTTTCTAAATAGTTTTTAGAAGTTATATATAAATTTGAAGGCCTGTAGAAGCACTTTATACTGTGTAAATATAGCATATAGAAGATCTGTCTAAACATCATATGTCACAACTTCCTCTTTCAAATGTCAGAAAAGCCCAGTTCAAATGCTTTCTGAACTTTAAAACTAGGAATTTATTATGAATTTTAAAAACTCAGATATTTTATATTTATTTCACTCTCCAAAATTTGCTCAAGTTATATGGTACAACTGTAGTTATAAAAGAACCTGTAGAAGGAATAAAAGAATGTACTGACTCTAAAGGAGTAGTTTACTGTCTTATGTACACTGAAGGGAATAAAGAATTTTGTCCACACGAGAATCAGAATTTTAAAAGAAGGAATAGAGCAGTCCATAGCTGAACAGTGAGAAAAAAAAAAAAAAAAACAGAAAAGTGAAACCAAGTGATACAGAGCTTTACTTTGTTAAAATCTTGGGTTTGGTTCTCTTTTCTTCCTCTTTCTTTCTCTCCCAAATATAATGGCAGCTAACCTTTATTAAGCAACTCATGCTAAACAGCAATTCTCCATTTTTATTCTTGTTTAAAAAATGAGAAAACTAAGGCTCAGGGAGGTTAAATAAATTGCTCAAAGCTCTAACACTACTTAGTAAATACTGGAACCAAGATTTGAAGAAAAGTCTCTCTATTCCAAAGTGTATTTCCTTTTGTATATGCCATTCTGCCTGGAACACTAAAGGAAGTGAAATTAGAGGGGGTAAGGGTTATAGTTGTATCTGCTTTAACCTTTTAAATTCCTGTTTATTTTTTGGATCAAAGGAGCAACATTTTCTTTTCATTTTAATTTATTTACTTCTTTCACAGAATTTTGAAAAACAATATGGAAATGGTTCAGGTTCTAATAACTTCTTACCACATTGCCATGGCCACAGAAGAGAAGTCAGAGCACTAGTAGCTTGTCAGATTCTTCTACCAAACCCCCATGTTGCAGGCTTTACTGTCATTGACTACTTTCAGCAGCTTTTGCAGACTTCCAATTTCAGGAAACTTCACTGTGCCTTCCAGGAACCTAATAGTCACTTACTTGCTTTAGATCATTCAAATAGTGATCTCAGCAGTATAAATGGCTCTGAAAGCACTTCCTGTTTTTCGGAGCTCCACAGCCAAGATGATTTTTCAAGATTCTGGCAGCCATCACTTGAACTCACTTCCATTGTTTCACCACTAATAGATAATGATGATTTGTCAGCTTCAGAACAAACAATGGCCATTAGTTCTCTTCATCAAAACAGAAAGTGCATCTCCTTTGCAAATGTTACTGGTTCTAGCAGTTGCCGTGATCCCGTTCAGGGTTCGTGGAGCCTCATTTCATATATGGATAAAAAGAGTACAACAGAAAAGTTGGATGAGGAACTTGGCTTACAAGCTAATCAACCGAGTACAATTCATAGCAATCATCATGAAATTAGAGTTACTGACTTTAATTTATTTCCTTTGAAAATTCAAGAGCCACTTGAGTCAAATAATGCAGAATCCTTCCATAGTCCAGTGAAAATTAACAATAGTTATTCTCAAAGTGAGATTAAATGTTATCCACATCATGATGTAAATACCACGACCAGCCTTCAAGAAATATCTGCATATTGTCCATCTTTATCATTTAGAACTGGGGAGAGAACTAGCAATTCCCATGATTATGACCCTATGATTTGGGATGATCTGCCATTCTCTGAAAGCCTGAACAAATTTCTAGCAGTTATTGAAACTGAGATTGCTATATCCCAAACAGATGCCAGGAAAAAGAAAAATGATGTAGATAATGACATCAGTAAATTCCTTGCAGACCACAACAGGTTATGTGTGACTCCCCAGAGAACTGCTGAAGCTCTGTATTCACCACCTATAGTTTTAAGATCATCACAAGCTAAAGTCAAAACACACTGTAGCAAAGATAACTTCTTTTCCAGCTGTGAAGCAAATCTAAGTCCTGTTATTCAAAAGGAGTCAAAATCAGATAACACAGCAGAGGTTGTCTCTATAGGCAATAATGGAAGGGATATTTCAGAATATTTTCTCCCAGACCCTTATCTTTCAACTCTGTTTCCATCTTCAAAAGATTTAGAAACAACAGTTAAAAAGACTATCAGGATTCTACCACATAAGGATGAAATTTCACTTAGGCCCAGTACTTCAGAGAATGACCAGTTTTGTCTCAGTGTCAAATATTTTAGTGGAGAAAAGTCACTTTCAGAAATGAATGAAGAGTTGACAGCTCCATGTTCTAGAAAGTACAATGATATTTCTGATGTTTGCATATTAGGAAACAAACAATTTTATAGGTCGCCAAAGAATCAAGGTGACAGTTTTACAATTTGTAAGAAACTAACATATTCTTTAGAAACTCTTTGTAATAGTCCAAGTACAAATACATTGAAAGAAATGCCTTTTGGACATATCGATAATAACTTAACACAAAGCTATTCTGATCATGAAGATAGCTACAATGCTTCTGCTGATCTCTTTGATGATATTGCTAAAGATGTGGCCATTGCAACAGAAATTATCAAAAAACCACAGGATATTTTGTTACAGTGGGAAACATCCTTGACAGAAAATCATCTTGCAGAGCCTGATTTTTCAGTTAGATCACTTTCTGACAATTCCAGCAAAACTTCACAAAAATCATCCTTGCAAAGCCTATCTACCTCTAAGTATCTAAGAACATACTCTCCTCCACCTCATTTTCAGTCAGATTCAGAATGTGACCTTGAAGAGAGCCAAGACTTTGTTCCATGTTCACAGTCAACTCCAATTGCAAGATTCCACCAAAAAATTAATGGGATAGATGAAGCTTTCAAAAAATTGCCTGCCTTTTATTCAGATCTTGATGCTAACCATAAAAAAATAAGGATTTCTCCTGAAAATGACAAACAGCCAGCCAACCCAAGCTGCTCAAAACACATGAAAACACATAGCCAGAAATTCAGAAGCCCGGAGATGTTCAGCAATTGTAGTATTTCTGAGTGTCTTGAAACTGATATTGAGGAATGGGTCCCTCCTACCACAAAAAAAGATTCGCTTGGATTCCAAGTCATAGGTCTAAAGAAGTGCTTTACTGCCCATAATTCTCCTGATCAAAGAGAATTACCAAGAAAGAAACTAAAGCAAGTCAAGCAAAGAACTGATGTATTTTTAGTCAAGAAAAAGTTTAAGAATATGTCTACAGAAATAGTTGCAAAACAGAAAACTCCTAAATATAACTGTAAACAGTCAGGCTGGATTTCCAAAGAGTCAATTCTTGGACTTGATTGTTTTTCAGAAGTCAAATATTGCCTTCCATCTTCAGTTTCTGATACTAAAAGTACTTGGTCACCTGAATTGTTTTCATAAAAAGTCACCTGAACTCAATTCTTCAACTTTTAAGTAAAGGTAAATCTGTTTGGAAACTTCCCTCCAGTGGCATGGGGAGCATTCTTTACATTTTGAACACTCTGACAGAAGTAAATAAGAAAGGGACTGTACTGGGTCTTTTAAAGTGTAAAACCATATCCCCCCCACCCCCCGGATTTTATCCAGAATACTGTTTATTTAGATTATTGAGCACTTTATCTTATGTTGATTACAGATAGTAATATTGTTAAATTTGCTTTTTAAAAGTATTTGTTAAAATCAGAAAATAAAGCCTTTGGAAATCAAACATAAAATCTTAACTGTTCAGCTGAGATCTGGTATTTTCTGATCCAAGATTTGTAATGGGTGTTACACACACAGATGTTGCTATGGGAGCATGAAAGAGAAGTGGTTAACCCAGCAGCTAAGAAGAAATCAATAAAAACTTACATTTTTAGAAGTTATATGCACAATCATTTTTTAATAAATATTCATTGAATGCTTACTATATACCAGGTACTGTGCTTGTTATAGAAACTCAAAAATGAAAGTTAGGCCCCCTTAATTCAAACTCATTGTCTAGTAGAAGTAGAGTGATAAAACAACTGGACTATGTTCTTTTTTTGAGGGCGGCGGGGGGGGGGGGCATATTATGTTCTATGACAGAAGATACACTTGGAATGCTCATAGAAGCCAAAAAAAAAGGAGTAGTTTCCACACTCCAAGCAGCACTTCAGCTGTGTCCTGTGAAATATTTTACAGTATCCCTGGTCAGCTTCTGTTATGTTTTGGATATGTGATATCTTCCAAAATCTCATGTGTGAGACATCGCAAAAAATGTTTAGAGGTAAAACAAATAGATTTGAAAGCCTTAACCTAATCAATGTATTAGTCTGTTTGAATGGATTAACTAGGTGGTAACAATAGGCAGGTAGTATGTGGCTAGAGGAGGTAAGTCATTGGGAGCAAGCCTTTGGAGTATAGATTTTGCCTATGGTGAGTGGTGCTCTCTACTTTCTGGTGCCATGTCCTGAGCCACTTTCTTCCACCACACTCTTCCATCATAATGATCTGCCTCACCTTGGGCCCAGAGCAATGGAGCCTGCTGCATATGGACTGAGACCTCTGAAACTGTGAGCCTTAAATAAACTTTTCCTCCTCTAAAATTGTTCTTATCAGGTCTTTTGATCCCAGCAGAAGAAAAGCTGACTAAAACAGCTTCCTTTGTCATATCTCACAGAAAATGATTCCAACTCTTCACAATCTTTATGCCACCAAGCTATTGCTATTCTTCTTTTCTTACTTCATGAAGAGTATTAAGATCACCTAGTATTCCCTGAACTTCCCACACCCATACTTACTTACTTGTCTATAGTCCCCCATAACTTCTTTCCTACAGTCTAAGAAAATGATGAACACCATGTTGGTGCTAGTCTGTTTGTACTGTTATACCATTACATTCATCTTTGTTGGGATCTTATTCCAGAAAAACAAAATATATACCTATACCTCCTGTATTTTACCTTCTTGCCCATCTCCCCCCAGCTTTTTATTTTTATAATTTGCAAGTACAATGGCTAAAAGAATACTACAGTGATACAGCATCTAATCAATTATGTTTAAATTCTGCCTTTTCTATATGCTTATTTCCCCCTCCCTCTCCCTCTCCCTCCCTCTCTGTGTCTGTGTGTGTACACACATATACATATATGTGTATATGTTTTTGCTGGTCTGTTTAAAGATAAGCTACAGCTCTCCTGGATCACAAGTTTGATCTGATGTATGCCAAATGTGCTTTTGTTCACTGATATGTGGGTGAGGGGATTGAGGAAGGAGAGTTTTCTGAGGCCCATGAGGACATGGCTGCCCTAAAGATAGATTATGAGGAACCTGGCATAGATTCTGTTGAAGGAGAGGATGAAGAAGAAGGAGAATACTAATTACCTGTTCCTTTCAGCTCTGTAGCATGTCATATTTCCAGAACTTCAGCTTCAGGATTAGCTAACAGGCATTAAAGTTTACTGATTAAATTGTTTTCTCTCAATCATGATCATGTCTATCTTTTTTCATATGTACCAGTAAGATCTTTCCATAGTGCCTCAAAGTCTTTAAAGAAAAAGTTTTAAAAAATTAAATAAATAAGCTGCAAATACAACATTTTATCCCCAAATAGTTCTGCATTAATTTCCTTAGAAAAGCTTCTTTCTTTCTTTAGCCCAATATCATTACATTCCTTATTTTAATTTGATCTCTTTGAACTTCCTCTGTTTCTAAGATATATTCTCATGGTTTCTGATTTCTCCTAATTTCTGCTCTTCTTTTATCAGGTTCCACCATAGGGCTTTTTTTTTCCCCCAAAGCCTTGTCTAATTTAATTTAAAATATTTACAAAAGCTATGAGCCCATGTAGAGTGGTTTATCAGTGAAGATTTAGAAAAATGAGTAGAAAAGAGATATATGTTTATTGTCTCATCTGTATATGCAATAATTCTTAATAAACAGACATAATCTCTAAACTAGGAAATAGTCTATGTTCTTTTTGTCACATGCAAATTTCATATCTTCCACTGCAATAAGAATAGTAATGTTGTTAGGATTCACAGTGCAATGACTCTTCGGAACCTATTTGTATTTAACTATATAGATCTTGCTTCTGCAGTTCCCTAATACCATTATTTAATGCTGATTACATTATTTATGATGCTGCATTCATTGTGCCACTATTAATACTGTCTTCCAGTGAATCTCTCAAGGTGAATTAACTACATCAATAATTACAGAAAATGCAAGTTCTACCCAGGAAAAGAATAATTCATTTTCTGGTCATATATTTTTATTTGGGCTTTTGTAACATAAGCATTGGACACATATTCCAACCATAACTTCTCAAGCTTTTTAAGCTATAATTACTGCATTCCCAGACTGATCTCTTTCAGAGTTTGCAAACACCCAGGAAGGACAGGCAAGAGGTCCATGGGTGGAACAAGAAGAATGGTTTCCTTTATGCAAGGAATATCCATTCCTCCATCAGCAAGATTAAGCCCAGACCTGGAGAGCACAATGTCACTATCAGTTGGAAACAAGGACATTGGAAGAACCCACTAGCATTTCGGAACAACAGTCTCAAAGGGCCAGCCTGTTATACAGGGTGCTCAGACCCAAGAAACAGATTCAGGAGCTCTGTGGTTCAATTCATATTTCATTCTGCCCAGTCCCTGTTCACTACAGGACAATCAGATCTTCTCTATGCTCACAGGGAACCCATTCACTGTATCCCAACTCTACACAGAAGTTCATGCTAATAGAACCTTGTCAACCAAGTGTACATGCTGCTCTGTGGCCACAAATCCCTCTTGTCTGACAGGGTTGATCCCTCTTACCTTGCAGAACATCCTGACAACGACACCAATTGTCATGTAAGGCACTCAGATTCAGGGTCCTGGCAGGTGGAAGAAGATGTAAGACACAGTAGGATAGTAGACATGTTTTATTCAGAAGTGGGGATAGCCTGCAGCTTCGCATCTAGCCCCCAACCAGTTCCATTTTTGTCCCCTTTTTAACCCCTAGTATTTTCCATAGGTCCTTTTTATATGTGGGCCAAAGAAGCCACACTGCCAACACATTACATAAGGGGGCGTGTGATCAGAAGTTTACAACCTTGAGTATACTTGCTGAATCAGAGTATTTCTGTTTTTGACTAACCATAATATAGCTGGTTCCTACTCCTGACTACACACTAAAAAACAGCCTGCTGGAAGCCTAAACAAGAGACCTAAAAACTATAGCCATTTGAGGCCTAACCCAACACAGGTACAGTGACGACCTCCTGAAATCCCAACTCTAGAGGCTGAGGCAGAGGATTGCAAATATAAGGTCAGTCTTGACAACTTAGCAAGATCATCTCAAAAATCAAAAGGACTAGAGATATAGTTCAGTGATAGAGTGCTTGCCTAGTATGCCAAGGCCCTGGTTTCAATCCTTAGTACCAACAACAACAACAAAATACCTCAAAGGAAACAGGCATGGTCTGACAAAAGATATAAAACCTGCAGGAAACAGATAGGATAAGGAACTGCCATACCCTCGCAGATCAGAAAGAATCCATGCACAGGTCCCCCAACAACTCAATCCCAACAGTCAAGGTTTCCTGGAATACAATGTGCAAGAAAGTCACCTAAATGTGCCAGCACCATTCTGGTAGCCCAATTATATGCCATATTGTAAAAGAAATAGTGCTTCAGCCAATGGGAGAGATCAACTCTTCAGTTCTAGGGTAATTTCATAGGCACAAGTCCCACAGCTTCTAAGGGTTTTTAGTATATAACCAGGATGGTGTAGAGTGTTGGCAATTATCTCAAATGGGAGAAATTATACTGTCCCAGGTACAACAGTGAGACTTAGAAAATTTCAAGGGGAAGTACTTGTGGTAACCAGATTCCATACAGGACCAGATCTGGCCTTGGTTAAAGAGGAGGATTTAGAAAACATTGAGAAAAGCACTCCAAAACATAAGCCTCCTTTGAAACATGGAGGCCTTGGCAAGACTTGCTTGCCCAAGTCTCCAAGCTACTTTCTGATCATCCCTTCTTATTGCCCTGGACTACCTCTTTATTTGCCTATGTTTTAAAATATGGTACTTCTTAGTGTTCTATTGTTGCTTCTTTTCTACGTGTACTCCCTGGTTGAATTCATCCACTTATCTACAGTTACCACTCATTGACTGTTTAAATCAAAGTCTGTCTTCTATCTAGACTTTCTCTGGAGACCAAACTTGTATGTTAGGTTTCTGTCTTCATTTAGTTGAAAAACTTTATAATTTCCATGTGGTTTCTTTGACTCATGAATTATTTATAAACATCTCCCCCCTGCCCCCCCCACACACACCTCCCCCGCTCCCCTCAGATTGGTTTACTAGAGTTTGAACCTCACTCAGGCTAGCCAAGCACTCTACCACTGAGCTACATCCCCATCCATTTTTATTGTTATTTGGAGACAAGGTCTTGCTAAGTTGCCCAGACTGGCCTTGAATTTACAGACCTACTTCCTCAGCCTCCAGAGTAGCTGGGATTATAGGTGTGTACCAATGTGCCCAGCTTGGCCTGAAATTTTCACTCCTCCTGGCTCAGTCTCCCAAGTAGCTGAAATTACAGGCATCTACCACACCTTACTACAAATGTGCTTCTTAATTTCCATACACAAAAGATTTATTCTGGTTATTTCTTTGTGGATGATTTCTCCCTACTTCTCTACCAATTACTGAAAAGGATGTTAAAATCTCCCTCTGTGACTATAAATGTGCTTCTCCTTTTGGTTCTTTCAGTTTTTATCTTACTTTGAATCTATGTTATTAGTCACAAATTAAATCATGTATCTCCCAGATGTATCATCCTGATTTCATCATGAAAGTCCCTTTTCATCACAATGTTTTTTGCTCTAACATCTAATTGTCATTACTGGACTACATTAGCTTCGTTTAGGTTAGTATTTGCAATAGGTTATTTTCTGCCTCTCTGTATCTTTTTGTCTTAGATGTGATACAAACTCATAGTTGGGTTTGGATTTCTTGTCTAATTTGACCATCTTTGTCCTCTAACTGTATCAATTAGTCCATTAAAAATGTAATCATTAAAATAGACTTGGGCTTATAGCTACCATCTTACTTCGTGTTTTCTATATGTCCTAATTCAATATTTTATATACTTTCTTTTTCAGTCGATTATTTTTATTATTCCTGGGGGGAGTTTTTTTTCTTCTTAGTTTGGAAGTTAAACACCCTTTGTTTTTACCCTAGGAATTACAACATGCAAACTTATCAAAGTATGAAGCTAATAGTCAATGCTTAAAACCCTTTCCCAACGACCTCATATCTTTTTTTATTTCATTTACCCTTCTCTCAAATTATATATTTTTAACTCTTCGAGATATTAGTTTCTATGGTCACTTTTTTGGAGGTTTTTGTTGGTTTGTTTTTTAGATTTGCTCTCATTTTTTATCATATTCTTTATTCTTCATTTGATTTATCTCACATCCCAGACCCTCTGTCACTTTACTTTGGCCTAAAATATATCCTTCAGAGTTTCTTTTGTTGTGGTTCCCTTAATGCCAAACTCAGTTCTTCATTATTTACTTGATTGTGCTGCTTATTCATATAAAACTGTTTTTATTTTGCCCTGGTTTAGTCAGTTTTTTTGTGGCTGTGACTATAAGACCTGAGCAGAACAATTGTAGAGGGAGAAAAGTTTATTTGGGGGAATCACCGTTTCAGAGGTCTCAATTCATAGATAGCAGGATCCATTCCTTAGGCCTCAAGGTAAAGCTGAATATCATGACAGAAGAGTGTGGCAGAAGGAAGCAGCTCACTTGATGATCAGAATATAGAGACTCCACTACAGGATGCAAAATATATACTCCAAAGGCATGCCCCCAGTGACCCACCTCCTCCTACCACACTCTACTCACCTTCAGTTACCATTCAGTTAGTCCCTATCAGGATTAATTCACTGATTGGATTAAAACTTTCACAACCCGATCATTTCTCCTCTAAACCTTCTTGGCATTGTCCCACATGTGAGCTTTTGGAGGATACTTCACATCCAAACCATAACATGCCTCAATCTTAAAACTGTTTTCTCTGGGTGTAGAAGTCCAGATTGGGAGTCATTTTCTTTCAATTCATAATGCCATTTCCATTGTCTTCTGGCTGTCATTGCTGTTGGGACATCAGCCTTCTGTCTAGTTGCATTTTCTTTGAAAGTAATCTGACATTTTTCTTTTTGGATGTTTTTATTCTCCTTGTCTTTAGTGTTCCTTAGTTCTACTAGTGATGTGTTGAAATATGGATATCTTTTTATTAATTGTTCTTGAAATGTATTAAGCTTACTGAATCTGTAGATTGGTACCTTTTATCAATTCTGCTCAACCATAATCTTTTCAAGTATTGCCTCTATCCCATTATGTTCCTCTTCTTATTCTAGAATTCCAATTAAACAATAAATTACAGATTCTCATTATCTTCTGTCTCAATATTTTTCTTATATTTCATCTTTGTTTTCTTTTGAGTTATTCAACTGTGTCTAAACTATTTTTCTACCTATCCATTATTTTCAAAATTATATATCTTATTTCTAAAGCTAAATTTATTCTTTTTCAAATCTGCATCACATTTTAAGGTTTACTACTACTTGTAAATATTTTCAAGTTGTCTGTTAGTGCTTTCAACACAGTAAATATTTCTGGTCTACATTCATTCTTTTTTTTTCTTACATACATGACAATAGTGGAATGCATTACATTCATAATTATCCATTCACAGCACAATTTTTCGTAACTCTATATATGTTCACACCAAATTATGCCATTATACGTGAGTTCTCGTATTTTTTTGCATTACAATTATTAAGACACCTTTATACCACAATTTATCATATCTCTGTTTGTATATAAGGTATATTAACACCAAATTCACATCTTCATACATCTATTTTGTATAATGATGACTGTCTCCTTCCACCATCCTTGCTATTCCCCTTATCCCTCCTTTTCCCTCCCACCCCTATTCCCTATCTAGAGATAATCTTCCTCCCATGCTCTCCCTCCCTACCCCACTTTGAGTCACCTCCCCCCTTATATCAGAGAAAACATTCAGCATTTGTTTTGGGGGGATTGGCTAACTTCACTTAGCATAATCTTCTCTAATGCCATCCATTTCCCTGCAAATGCCATGATCTTATTCTTTTTTATTGCTGAGTAATATTCCACTGTGTATAAATGCCACTTTTTTTTTTAATCCATTCATCCACTGAAGGACATCTAGGTTGGCTCCATAGTTTAGCTATTGTGAATTGTGCTGCCATAAACATTGATGTGGATGTGTCCCTGTAGTATGCTGTTTTTAGGTCCTTTGGGTATAATCTGAGAAGAGGAATTAAACCAGAGACTCTGCATCTAATAGAAGTAGGCCCTAATCTTCATCACGTGGGGCTAGGCCCTAACTTCCTTAATATGACGCCTATAGCATAAGAATTAAAACCAAGAATCAACAAATGGGATGGATTCAAACTAAAAAGTTTTTTCTCAGCAAAAGAAATAATCTGTGAGGTGAACAGGGAGCCCACATCCTGGGAACAAATTTTTACCCCTCACACATCAGATAGAGCTCTAATCTCTAGAGTATATAAAGAGCTAAACAAGATAAGCACCAAAAAAACCAAATAATCCAATCAATAAATGGGCCAAGGACCTGAATAGACACTTCTCAGAATAGGATATACAATCAATCAACAAATATATGAAAAAAATGCTCATCATCTCTAGCAATCAGAGAAATGCAAATCCAAACTACTCTAAGATACCATCTCACTCCAGTAAGAATGGCCGCTATGGGGCTGGGTATGTGACTCAAGCGATATCTCGCTCACCTGGCATGCGCAGGGCACTGGGTTCGATCCTCAGCACCACATAAAAATAAAATAAAGATGTTGTGTCCACCGAAAACTAAAAAATAAATGTTAAAAAAATTCTCTCTAAAAAAGAAAAAAGAATGGTAGCTATTATGAAGACAATAATAAGTGTTGGCAAGGATACAGAGAAAAAGGTACACTCATTCACTGCTGGTGGGACTGCAAATTACTGCAGCCAATTTGGAAAGCAGTATGGAGATTCCTTGGAAAGCTGGGAATGGAACCACCATTTGACCCAGCTATTCCTCTTCTCGGACTATACATTCTTAATAGGCCTACAGTGTCATATTGTTTTCTCCTCATTCTCATTCATGGTGTCACATTTTCTCCTAGACTGAGTTTGGCTGGACTGTGGGAGAATATCCTTGCATGTGACTGAGTTTCCTCCCCAGCTGGGTGTGAGGCGCTCAGACACTTTTAATGTGGCAGAGCTTTCCCCACCCTTCTTGGGTTTGAGAGCTTGTCTGTGTGGAGGCGGGTCTCACCACTGCCCCAAAGATGCAATCATCGCACCTGACCTTGCAACACTGCCCCCTTGACCTTCATTGGATGGGATTTTCCCCAGAATTCTTTGTTCTCCAATAAAAGCCCTCTCCCTAGCGTGCTAGCTCTCTCACTGGCCTCTTCAGTAAAAGTTCCCTGCCCCCCTGGGGAGCTTGAGGCTGAGGATTGGAGAGGCCGTCCTGGAGCTGGTTTAAAGGTAAAATGTTGTCTGTGTCTTTAATTTAAACTCCCTGAGGATTTTACTGCATGACTGAACTGTTCACACCATCTGTGCTGGCTGCAGACTAAACTGGACTATTTTTCTTTGGGAAATAGTTACAAGAATTCTTTGAGGACTCGAAAAGTGTTTTCTGCGGAGGGTTTCCATTTGTTTCTGCCTAGTGCCTGGAAACACTATCAATTTATAATTACCTTAAACTAGGTTCCCAACTTGAGGGGTTTTCAAATCCACCAAACAGGTGAATTTGAAATAGTTTGTATCGCTAAACTATACAGGAGTCTTCTCCATTGCTTTGGGTTTACATCTGATTCGCCCTAAACTGAGGACCCACTGAGGTCCCACCTTAACGAGAATTTCCTAAACATATTAAGTTCCTTACAGAGAGCAAGTTATTCGCTTTATCGGCTGTCCCCAATACCTTACAAGATGATTGGGTTAAGATTATTACCTGAACATTTTGTTCATATTTTATGGCTAAACCATTTGTAAGTAAATCACAGTGTATGGCCTGCCATGAATTATCGTTAAGTAATAAATATCTCAGGATTTATACTCTTTGGGAATGATTCTAAAAATCCACCCCCAAATTTCCAGCTTCTTTTATTAACCTCTTGAAATAATTACTGAATTTGTAAATATTGTACCTCATCAATTCTTAGCATTTTAGAACTGGAGAGACCTTGGAAATCATTTAAAGCAGTGGATCTTATCATGAACTATTCATTTAAATCACTGGGGGAACTTTTGTTTTATTTTGGGGGTTTTGTTTGTTTTGTTTTATTTTTGGTACTGGGGATTGATCCCAAGAGTGCTTTACCACTGAACTAAATCCCAGCCCTTTTTATGGTAAGACAGGTTTTTGTTGCTGAAAGGCCTCAAATTTGCAGTCCTCCTGCCTTAGATTCCCAAGGATTACCAGAGTGCACCACTGCACCTGGCTACCTAGGGAACTTTAAGAGTATAAAGGGGGTGAGGACATGGCTCAGTAATAGAGCACATGTTTAGGATCTTCTATCCTCAGCACCAAAATAACAAGACAAAAAACAATGGTGCCTGGGTGTTATGGTTTAAATATTAGGTATCAGGAGCCGTCCATGGGTTGCATATGGGTCACTGCGCATGGAGCCTTGTGGAGGTCTGGGAATGACCAGTGGATGTTTCCTCTGGTCAACTGCCCAGGGACAGTGTGAGTCTCTATTCCACTCTGCCAGGGTCCACACAGCACCTGAGATGAGTGTGACTTGCCAAGATGACTGCAAGACATCACAAGCAAGACTCTGCCTTTGAAACCTTATTCCTACCTTTGATGTACCACCTTAAATGAACCACTGGAGCCAATTTGCCTTTGTCAAGTTCCAGAACCCATGTGGACTAGATCTATCAGGGGCTTTGCTTTGTGTAAATATATTTCTGAGTATTTGTGTATTGTTATTCACTAATTATTTGAGATTTTAAGTTTTAGTGTGGCTTACACCCTCTGGGCAGGAAGAAGAACCCCTACTGAGACACTGGCCCTTGACCCCCAATAATTAGGTGCCCTCCAAAAGCTGATGTGTGAGACAATGCAAGAAGGTTTAGAATTGAAATTATTGGGTTATGAGAGCCTTAACCTGGTCAGTGAATTAATTCCCTGATAGGGATTAACTGAGTAGTAACTAAAGTCGGGTAGGATGTGGCTTGAGGAGGTCATTGGAAGTATGCATTAAGGATATATTTTTTGTCCCTAGAGAGTGGAGTCTCTCTTTACTTGATCACTATGTCCTGAGCGACTTTCCTCCACCATTCTTCTGCTGTCATGCTTTGCCTCACATTAATTCCAAAGGAATGGAGCCGGCTGTCTGTACTGAGACTTCTGAAACTGTGAGCCCCAAAATAAACTTTCCCTCCTCTAATTGTTCTTGTCAGGTCTTTTGGTCATGGCAGCAAAAAAGCTGACTAACATACTGGATCTCATCCCAAACCACATTTGTCAGAATTTGTGGGACTAGATGCCATGTATCAATAGTTATTCACCAGATGATTTTAATTTTCAGCCAGGGTTAAAAGCACCTGATAAATGCAGAAACAGACCCTGACTGCTGTAAGTATTGTTAAAGGTCACATTTATATAGCACAAAATTGAAGTTAGTAAGTGAATCACTTAAACTCTTAATCCAGCATTCTATTACCCCATTGTCATTAAGGGGGCTCAGACCCAGGAAGCAAGGTTCAAGCTCAATAGGTAGAAGATATAAGAGGAAGTTAGGATATAGACATGTTTATTCAGAGTGGTAACAGCCTCCAGCTTCAGCTTTAGCCCCAAGCCAGTTCCATTTAGCCCCCTTATTATATACAGTCAAAACAAAGAAAGGACACTGCCATCAGGTTACATTAGTGGGTGCATGCTCACAAGCAAATGTTTATGATCTCAAGTACAAACACTGAATCAGAGTGTTTCTGACCTTGACTACACACCAACCATAACATAGCCAATTAATGGCCTTTGTCACACACTAAAAATATAACATACTTCTCTGGAAGCCTCGGGAGGAAGCATATTTCTAGCCATTTGGGGCCTGCCCCAACACCCATTCTGCCTCCTTTTTTATTACATGTTAAACAAAGATTGTCAATGTTTCTTTGAATTCAAGGATCCATACAACAAACATCAAATGTTTTCTGTGTACTTGGGTACTGATAGTAGAATGAGCAGAAAGATATATACTGTGGACACCTGAGATTGGAAGGATAGTTGACAGAAAAATATAATTATTATTAACATTTTTTTCTTTAGAGTTGATGTTAAAGCCACTTCCCAGTTTGAAACTTCTACAAAAGGTACCATAAAATGCTTTATTTAGACTTCAATATAAGGGGGGAATCAATAACTGTCTTTTGTTAAAACTGATAGTTAACTAATAAGAGGAACTACATTATTGACTCTCCTTTTTTTTGCAAGCCAAATATGATACTAAGATAGAGCCATTGAATTAGGCTTTATGATTTGTTTCCTCCTTTACATTGATGTGAATTTTATTTTTAATATAACATAAGGGAATGTTTATTATTAAAAATACAATTTTTAAGTAGAAAATAGATATATATGCATATACATGTGTGTGTGTTTAAAAATCTACTCTTTAGCCTTAGTTCATTAAGAGATTGTTGCCAAGTGTGTTGCCAATTAATTTCAGTTATTCTGGAGGCTAAGGCAAGAAGATGGCAAGCTTGAGCCAGCTTGGACAATTTAGTGAAATACTGTTAAAATAAAATGGACCAGAGATGTAGCTCAGTAGTCCTTAAAGCACTTTTGTATTCAATCCCTAGAACTATAATAAAAAAAGAGAGAGATTGTTATCATTTGAGTAAAAGATATGTAAATTGGGGAATTTTTAAATATCCCTGGTGTTTACCTAGGAAAATATAAAAATATAGGTACCTAAATTTAAGTAGAGAAGAAATGTGACGTATATAGTTTTCTACATCACCATCATTCATTTTATTTTTAGCTGCTGGTCTTTAGAGTCAATAACCATTTATTGAGCATGTAGTTGTGCAATAGGACTTGTGTTTGGTTCTATTTTTTTTATTGGTTGTTCAAAACATTACAAAGCTCATGATATATCATCTTTCATACATTTGAATCAAGTGGGTTATGAACTCCCATTTTTACCCCAAATACAAATTGCAGAATCACATCAGTTACACACACACATTTTTACATAATGGCATATTAGTGACTGTTGTATTCTGCTACCTTTCCTATCCCCTACAATCCCCCCTCCCCTCCCATCTTCCCTCTCTACCTCATCTGCTGTTGTTCAATTCTCTCCCTTGTTTCCCCACCCCCTTTCCCCTCACAACCTCTTATGTGTAATTTTGTGTAACATTGAGGGTCTCCTACCATTTCCATATGATTTCCCTTCTCTCTCCCTTTCTCTCCCCCCACTCGACTCTGTTTAATGTTAATCTTTTCCTCATGCTCTTCCTCCCTGTTCTGTTCTTAGTTGCTCTCTTTATATCAAAGAAGACATTTGGCATTTGTTTTTTAAGGATTGGCTAGCTTCGCTTAGCATAATCTGCTCTAATGCCATCCATTTCCCTGCAAATTCCATGATTTTGTCATTTTTTAGTGCTGCGTAATACTCCATTGTGTATAAATGCCACATTTTTTAATCCATTAATCTATTGAAGGGCATCTAGGTTGGTTTCACAGTCTAGCTATTGTGAATTGTGCTGCTATGATCATTGATGTGGCAGTATCCCTATAGTACGCTCTTTTAAGATCCTCAGGGAATAGTCCGAGAAGGGCGATAGCTGGGTCAAATGGTGGATCCATTCCCAGCTTTCCCAGGAATCTCCATACTGCTTTCCAAATTGGCCTCACCAATTTGCAGTCCCACCAGCAATGTACAAGTGTACCCTTTTCCCCACATCCTCGCCAACACTTATTGTTTGACTTCATAATGGCTGCCAATCTTACTGGAGTGAGATGGTATCTTAGGGTGGTTTTGATTTGCATTTCTCTGACTGCTAGAGATGGTGAGCATTTTTTCATGTATTTGTTGATTGATTGTATGTCCTCCTCTGAGAAGTGTCTGTTCAGGTCCTTGGCCCATTTGTTGATTGGGTTATTTGTTATCTTATTGTTTAATTTTTTGAGTTCTTTGTATATTCTGGACATTAGGGCTCTATATGAAGTGTGAGGGGTAAAAATTTGTTCCCAGGATGTAGGCTCTCTGTTTACCTCTCTTATTGTTTCTCTTGCTGAGAAAAAACTTTTTAGTTTAAGTAGGTCCCATTTATTTATTCTTGTTATTAACTCTTGGGCTATGGGTGTCCTATTAAGGAATTTGGAGCCCGACCCCACAGTATGTAGATAGTAGCCAACTTTTTCTTCTATCAGACGCAGTGTCTCTGATTTGATATCTAGCTCCTTGATCCATTTTGAGTTAACTTTTGTGCATGGCGAGAGAAAGGGATTCCATTTCATTTTGTTGCATATGGATTTCCAATTTTCCCAGCACCATTTGTTGAAGATGCTATCCTTCCTCCATTCCATGCTTTTAGCCCCTTTATCAAATATAAGAAAGTTGTACTTTTGTGGATTGGTCTCTGTGTCCTCTATTCTGTATCATTGGTACACCTGCCTGTTTTCGTACCAGTACCATGCTGTTTTTGTTACTATTCCTCTGTAGTACAGTTTGAGATCTGGTATCGCTATACCTCCAGATTCACACTTCCTGCTTAGAATTGCTTTTGCTATTCTGGGTCTTTTGTTTTTCCATATGAATTTCATGATTGCTTTATCTATTTCTACTAGAAATGCCGTTGGGATTTTGATTGGCATCGCATTAAACCTATAGAGAACTTTGGATATCGCCATTTTGATGATGTCAGTTCTGCCTATCCATGAACAGGGTACATTTTTCCATCTTCTAAGATCTTCTTCTATCTCTCTCTTTAGGGTTCTGTAGTTTTCATTGTATAAATCTTTCACCTCTTTTCTTAGGTTGATTCCCAAGTATCTTATTTTCTTTGAGGATATTGTGAATGGAGTGGTTTTCCTCATTTCCATTTCAGAAGTTTTGTTGCTGATATACAGGAATGCCTTTGATTTATGCGTGTTGATTTTATATCCTGCCACTTTGCTGAATTCATTTATTAACTCTAGCAGTTTCTTTGTAGACCCTTTTGGGTCTGTTAAATATATTATCATGTCATACGCAAATAGCAATAATTTAAGTTCTTCTTTTCCTATTTTTATGCCTTTAATTTCTTTTGTCTGTCTAATTGCTCTGGCTAGTATTTCAAGAACTAAATTGAATAGAAGTGGTGATAGAGGGCATCCCTGTCTTGTTCCAGATTTTAGAGGGAATGCCTTCAGCTTTTCTTCATTTAGGATGATGCTAGCCTGAGGTTTAGCATATATAGCTTTTACAATGTTGAGGTAAGTTCCTGTTATCCCTAGTTTTTCTAGTGTTTTGAACATAAAGGGATGCTGTACTTTGTCGAATGCTTTTTCTACATCTATCGAGATGATCATATGGTTCTTATCTTTAAGTCTATTGATGTGGTGAATAGCATTTATTGATTTCCATATATTGAACCAGCCTTGCATCCCAGGGATGAATCCTACTTGATCATGGTGCACAATTTTTTTGATATGCTTTTGTATTCGATTCGCCAGGATTTTATTGAGAATTTTTGCATCCAAGTTCATTAGAGATATTGGTCTGTAGTTTTCTTTCTTTGAAGTGTCTTTGTCTGGTTTCGGGATCAGGGTGATGTTGGCCTCATAGAATGAATTTGGAAGAGCTCCTTCTTTTTCTATTTCTTGAAATAGCTTGAAAAGTATTGGTATTAATTCTTCTTTGAAGGTTTTGTAGAACTCCGCTGTATACCCATCCGGTCCAGGGCTTTTCTTGGTTGGTAGTCTTTTGATGGCTTCTTCTATTTCTTCCTTTGTTACTGGTCTGTTTAAATTGTGTGTGTCTTCCTGACTCAATCTGGGCAGATCGTATGACTTAAGAAATTTATCGATATCTTCACTATCTTCTATTTTATTGGAATATAGGGTTTCAAAATACTTTCTAATTATCTTCTGTATTTCTGTAGTGTCTGTTGTGATATTGCCTTTTTCATCCTGTAAGTTAGTAATTTGAGTTCTCTCTCTTCTTCTCTTCGTTAGCATGGCTAAGGGCCTATCGATCTTATTTATTTTTTCAAAGAACCAACTTTTAGTTTTATCAATTTTTTCAATGGTTTTTTTTTTTGTTTCAATTTCGTTGATTTCTGCTCTGATTTTAATTATTTCTTGTCTTCTACTACATTTGCTGTTGTTTTGCTCTTCCTTTTCTAGGTTTTTGAGGTGTAGTGTGAGTTCATTTATTTTTTGGTTTTTTCTTTTTTTGAGGAAAGAACTCCAAGAAATAAATTTCCCTCTTAAAACTGCTTTCATTGTGTCCCATAGATTTCGGTATGTTGTGTCTGTATTGTCATTTGTCTCTAAGAATTTTTTTATCTCCTTTATGTCTTCTGTAACCCATTGATCATTCGGTAACATATTGTTCATTTTCCATGTGATGTAGGATTTTTCCTTCCTTCTTTTATCATTGATTTCCAGTTTCATTCCATTATGATCAGATATGGTGCATGGTATTATCTCCACACCTTTATGTTTACTAAGAGTTGCCCTATGGCATAATATATGGTCTATCTTTGAGTAGGATCCATGTGCTGCTGAGAAGAACGTGTATCCACTTGATGAAGGTTGATATATTCTATATATGTCAGTTAAGTCTAGGTTATTGATTGTGCTATTGAGTTTTATAGTTTCTTTATTCAGCTTTTGTCTAGAGTATCTGTCTAATGGCGAGAGCGGTGTGTTGAAGTCACCCATTATTATTGTGTTGTAGTCTATTTGACTCTTGAACTTGAGGAGAGTTTATTTTATGAACGTTGCAGCACCATTGTTTGGTGCATACAAATTGATAATTGTTATGTCTTGTTGGTGGATGGTTCCTTTTAACAGTATATAGTGTCCTTCTTTATCCCTTTTGATTAACTTAGGTTTGAAGTTGATTTTATTAGATACGAGTATGGCCACTCCTGCTTGCTTCCGAGGGCCATGTGAGTGGTATGATTTTTCCCAACCTTTTACCTTTAGCCTGTGTATATCTCTTCCTATCATATGAGTCTCCTGAAGGCAGCATATTGTTGGATTTGTTTTTTTGATCCAGGTTACTAGCCTATGTCTCTTGATTGGTGAATTTAGGCCATTAACATTTAAGGTTACAATTGAAATATGGTTTGTACTTCCAGTCTTGTTTATTTATTTATTTATTTTAGTTTGGCTAGTTTTTACTTTTTGGTTATTTTCCTTCCCCTTTACTGAGATACCTCCTGCTGTTAGTTTTGGGCACTATTTTTCAATTCCTCTTCTTGTAGTATTTTGCTCAAAATGCTTTGCAGTGCTGGTTTTCTGGCTGCGAATTCTTTTAGCTTTTGTTTATCGTGAAAGATTTTAATTTCATTGTCAAATCTGAACCTTAATTTTGCTGGATACAGTATTCTTGGTTGGAATCCATTATTTTTCAGCGTTTGAAATACATTGTTCCAGGATCTTCTCGCTTTCAATGAAAAATCAGTCGTTAACCTAATTGGTTTACCCCTGAATGTAATCTGCCTCCTTTCTCTCGTAGCTTTTAATATTCTCTCCTTGTTCTGTATGTTGGCTGTCTTCATAATTATATGTCTTGGAGTTGGTCTATTACGGTTTTGAATGTTTGGGATCCTGTAGGCTTCCAGGATTTGGCAATCCATTCCATCTTTCATCTCTGGGAAGTTTTCTAGAATTATTTCATTTAATAGGTTGTCCATTCCTTTGGTTTGAATCTCTATGCCTTCTTCTATCCCGATGACTCTCAAATTTGGTTTTTTTATGACATCCCATATCTCTTGAATAGATTGCTAGTGAGATTTAAACATCTTTTCTGTGTTGACTATATTCTTTTCAAGTTGATAAACTTTGTCTTCATTATCTGATGTTCTGACTTCTACTTGATCTAGTCTATTTGTAATATTCTCGTTTGAGTTTTTAATTTGGTTTAGAGTTTCCTGCATATCTAGGATTACTGTTTGATTTTTCTAAGATCTCTATCTCCTGGTAAAGCTCGTTCTTTGCCATTTGAATTTGTTTAATTCATTTTCAAAATATACTTTCATTGCTTGGACTTGCTGTCTCATGTCTTCTCTAATATTCCTTTCCGTCTGAGTTAGGTATGCCTTGAGTTCTTTACCTATCCATGTTTCTGATGCTTCTAGGTCTTCCTGTAGATTTAAGTTGTCCTGCATTGTTTGTACTCCTTTATTCCCTTGTTTTTTCATGTTGTTCATGTTACTTTCCAGCTCTATTTGATTGCTGTATTTCTGCTCTCTCCTATAGATTTGTTTTGGTTTTGTATATCTCTGTTGTCTCTCCTTTGTGTTGGTAGACTATGCCTGCTAAAGTGTATTCCTATGGGAAGGAATTCTGACAGCTGAGCTCCAGTGACGTCACCTCTCTGCTATGGTGGGCCCCAGGCTCCTTGCCGGGGTGTCCAAATGGGGGGGTGGGACTGACTGTCTCTGGTTGGTTTCAGCTCCCGGTCACCAGGGGCGGGCGGTCTCCAGCCGCCCAGTCGTGCAGGCAGTGGGCGGCGATCGGTCGCTGGGGGGCGTGCGGTCTCCAGCTGCCCAGTCGCTGCGGGCAGCGGGTGGGCTGTCGCCAGCGGGCAGGCGATCTCTAGCCGCCCAGTCGTGCGGTTGGTCGCCAGCGGGCGGGCGTTCTCCAGCCGCCCAGTCGCGAGGGCCTGGCCTCTAGTCCCCTGGTTTCTCCTGCTAGTCCTGGCTTCTCCTGCTAGACCAGTCTTCCCCTGAGTGATGCCTCTCGGCAGTTCAAACTGTACTCTGGGCCTGCCGTTTGCTGGGTGTGGAGGGTGGCTATTGGGAACCCCCGGCACTCTATTGTTTTGATTTTTCCCGCTTGCCCCTCCCCCAGCACTGGCAAGACAGGTTTCGTTTTTGCCGCTGATGGGAGGGGGAGTTGGAGGTCAGGTGTCTCTAGCTTTCCCCGTGTCTTTATGCAGGCTCGTTCTGATAATCCCTTCCCCGGAAAGCCTAGGAGAGATTTTATGCGAATTCCCTGCTGTATGGGAGATGGGTTGAGTAACACACACCTGTTTTATTGTTGCAATCTGTCAGAGACTGGCGGTGGTTATGTCAGGTCTCCAAGATGGTGGCCGCTGGCTTCCTTGGTGGAGTTTCCGTTGTGGGGGATAGAACTGGACCGTTTCCTTCCCCGCCTGAAATCCCGAACTCAGCCCGGGGCTCAGTGAGGGCACAGCCAGCAGGATTCCACAGAATCCGTAGCAACGATTCTCTCTGACTGCTGGTCGCTTCTCGGCAGCGCCCCGCTGTCTGTAGCCGTGGGGCGGGCTGCGCAGATCAGTCAGCCTGGATCTCCGATCGCACAGTTGGCTCGTGTTTGAGATTCAATTACCGGACATCGGTGCTGGAAATCCTTCCTCTAGGTTTCGGTGCACCCCCATTTTGCTGTAAATTCCTAACAAGATAGTTTTTTGTCGTTCTAACTCGTTATTCACCTGCGCAGTGACGCAGTATGCGGGGTGTGATGCACTCTATTCGTGGCCATCTTGGAGAGTCCACCTGGTTCTATTTTTCATTAAAAGTATTCAGCAAATTGTGCATTGAATTCCAAATTGTACCTGGCATTATGCAAGTTTTAAAATGATGATGCCCTCAAGAAGTTTAATACACATACCTAACATTATTTAATCCTCATAAAATTTGGTGAAATTGATAATGTTATCCCTATATCCTCTACTTGCTAATTTGTAAAAATAAATAACTCTTCAGGCTGTTCTAAAATTAAATTAAATCAAATTAGATAATGACTGGCCCCTGCTTCCAAATCCACTGTTCTTTCCACACCACCACACTTGTCACTACCAGGACTTTTTATTTGCTTTGATATGCCTCTTTGTTCTTCAGATACCATTTTAAATTAGCATTGCTTAAGAGTTGTAATACCTTTGTCTGTTTCCAGTTTCTTGTCCCCATGGCCTTTCCCCTGTCTTTCTCCTCCTATTAAAATCCAAGTCTTCTTTTCTGTCGTCTCATACCCCCAACCCCCACCCAACCCAAGGTATGTTTTGAAAGGGTACCTTATCACTGATCACATTGTTCACTTGTATTGGCTCATTCAAAATTGAGGTGTTGCCAATATGATAATATTAAGAGGTGGGGCCTTTAAGAAGTCATTAGAGCTCTTCCCTCTTGAATGGGATTAGACCTTATAAAACATGTCCACCACAACTTGGAATGGAACCATCATTTGACCCAGCTATCACACTCCTCGGTTTATGATACAGTTGACACAGCCACATCTATGTTTATAGCAGCACAATTCACAATAGCTAAATTGTGGAAACAACTATATGCCCTTCAATAGATGAATGGATAAAGAAACTGTGGTATATATACACAATGGAATAGTACTCAGCATTAAAAGAGAATAAAATCATGGAATTTGCAGGTAAAAGGACAGAGTTGGAGAATATCATGCTAAGTGAAGAAAGCCAATCCCAAAAAAACAAAGGCTGAATGTTTTTTCTGATAAGTGGATGTTGATCCATAATGGGGGTGGGAAAGGGAAGCATGGGAGGAATAGAGGAACTTTAGTTAGGGCAAAGGGGAGGGAGAGGTAAGGAGGAAAAATGGGGGTAGGAAAGATAGTGGGATGGACATCATTACCCTAGGTACATGTATGAAGACCCGAATGATGTGACCATACTTTCTGTCCTGACATAGTCTCTGTCCTAATTCCTAGGTCTTTGAGAACTTTTGCAAGATTTATTTTTTCTTTTCTATCAAAGTTAAACCTGTAATGCAACACAGGCATGTTTACTGTAACTTAAGTTTCATATATATAATAGCATCATCTTACCTTAGGAAACCATGTGGTCAGAATGGAGCTATTTTTAAAAATTCCCTAATAGGAATCCAATCATATCTGTAGCTATTTTCCATGCCTGTTCCAATTTTTAAAAAAAAATTTTTTAGTTGTCAATGGACCTTTAATTTTTATTTATTTATATGTGGTGCTGAGAATCAAACCCAGTCCCTCACACATGCTAGGCAAGTGCTCTGCCACTGAGCCACAACCCCAGCCCCGCCTGCCCCAATTTTAAATTAGCTAATCATGCATAGATTTTTACCCCCAAACTCTTCCTATCAGAGCTAGGGGAAGTACTTCCTTAAGAATAAATATTGGAGGACTGCCCACCCAGGTGTGCTTGCTTGCTGGATTCCCTTTGGGAGCTCACCCTTCTGCTGAGGTACAGTTTTGCCTTGCCAACCCACTTCTGAGCATGTGTTTGATATATTGCATCGCCTCTGTATTTCTAACACACTTTTGTTCAGGATGAGATAGGGATCTAGTTTCATTCTTCTATATATGTATACTCAATTTTTCCAGCACCATTTGTTTAAAGGGCTATCTTTTCTCTGATGTGTTTTGGACACCTTCATCAAGGATCAGATGATTGTATCTGTGTGGGTTTGTCTCTGTGTCTTCTATTCTATTGGTCTGTCTTTTTTATGCCAGTACCATCCTGTTTTTGTTACTATGGCTCCAGAGTATAATTTGAAATCTGATATTATGATGTCTCCAGCAGTGCTCTTTTTGTTCAGAATTGCTTTGGCTCTTCTGGGTCTTTTTTTTCATAAAAATTTTAATATATAAATTTCATTAGTATTTTGATAGTGATTGCATTAAATCTCTAGCTTGCTTTTCTTAATGTGGCCATTTTAACAATAATAATTTTGCCTATCCAAGAACATGTTTTATCCCATATTTTAGTATCTTCTTAAATTTCTTTCTTCAGTGTTTTAGAATTTTCATTGTAGAGGTATTTCACCTCCTTGGTTACATTTATTTCTTGTCATTTTATTTTCCTTCTTGAATGGAATTGCTTTCATGGTTCCCCCTTCCCACACACACACAGTGGATTCATTATTGATGTATAGAAAAGCTGTTGATTTTTGTATTCTGTACTTTGCTAAATTTTTTTAATCTGTTCTGAAAGTCTTCTGGAGAAGTTTTTTTTTACCTTCTGAGGATAGAATCATATTACCTACAAATAGTAGAAATGATAGTTTGACTTCTTCCTTTCCTATTCATATCCCTTTTATTTCCTTAGCTTGTCTAATTTCTCTGGTTAACACCTAGTACTATATTGAATAGGACAGGTAAGAGTAGATATCCTTGTCTTGTTCCTGATTCATGGAGGAACTGCTTTTAGTTTTTCCCTAATATGATGTTGAAATACTTTTTTTTCACTAGGTTTTCAGAGCATCACTCTTGATTACCATCCCATTTCATTAGCCAATTCTTCTGTCCTTGCTGACTGAATGTTTGGAGTGCCCTCAGATTTCATTTCTCACACCTCTTCTCCACTTATACTCTTTTGATGATGTCAGTGTCAATTTTCAATACCTCTATATGCTGTAAACTCCCAAATTTCTATATCTACCCTAATTTCTTCTGAAATTTCAGACATCTGCCAACATAAAGATTTTTATTTGGATAGCCAATAAACATCTTAAACTCAATTGGTTCTACACCAAATTCTTAATTCACTCCACTAACCAAATCTCCTCCCACAGTGTTCTCTCTATGTGAAGTGTTAATATAAATACTACCAGTTGCTTTAGTCAAAAATTTCAGTCAGTTTTGACTCCTCTATCTTTAAAATACATAATCTGGGAATATTAATTATTTTAAGCATTTTAGATATAATTACAATACTATGGTTGTTTTAAAACTTCTTTTAATGATATATACTGAAATAATTGTGGACTAAGTTATATGATGTATAGATGTTGCTTCAAAATATTACAAAATAGAGAAAATTTGTGGAAATATTGATTAAATGAAATTATTTATTGACAGTTGTTGAAACTGTGTCATATGTACATAGATGTTCATTATCTATTATTTTATCTATGTTTAGCATTTTTCAATAAGAAAGGTAAAATATAACCAGAATATGAGCACTTCTCGCAATCTCCATACCTACTCATATGGCACAGCTCCCCTTCTCTAACCTGGATTATAGCACTAGTCTTCATAGATTATCTCCTTTCTGTCTTTGCCCTTTTCCATCTATCCTCAACAGAGTAGCAGGTTAATTGCTGTTAAAATATGTCAGATCATCTCTCTACACAAGATACTCCAAGGGCTTCTATGTTACTTTGAGTAAATCAAAGTCCTTGCTTTTTCAACCAAGGCATTACAATCTCTGCCATCACTTCCCCTCAACCCTCACCTACCCTTTGCCTCATTCATTTTGTTTTAGCCATACTGGAATCCTTAATGCTCCTGGAGCAACAGAATTCTTTGGCCTTGGAGACTTTACACATTCTATCCTTTCTGCCTAGAGACTTTTCACCAAGTTCTACACATTGTTCCTTTCCTCATTTCCTTCAAGTCTGTTTTCAAATGGCACATTATCAATGAGAGCTTCCCTTGACCATCTAATTAAAAAATAGCAACACCTACCATCATTACATCTCCTTCTTGACATGGTTTGTTTTCTCCATAGTAATTATTACCACTTGTCTTAGAGGTATACATTTCTTTATTTTCTATCCCTCCCATACTATGTTGTAAATTAAATTCCATGAAAGTGATTTTTTAAAATTATCTTTGTTGTTGTAGTTTCAGTAACTAAAACACTACTTGGCACATAGTAAGTGACTGATAAACAAAGACAAGCATTGAGATCCTCATTTTGATCATGAGGAAAATGAAGTAAGCAGAAGTTATGTTACACCAATTGTGCTTTCCATGTTCAAAGCCAGTTCTTAATCATTATCTTCGTCAAACCTGTATGTTTCCTATTCCAGCTGCTGGGACTACTTCATGGGGTTACAATAAAGATTAAATATAATGAGCATCAATAAGCTTTGCAGACTGTTAGTTTCAACAGTTCTTGGGGTTTCCTCTCTAAGATCAAAGTCGGAAAGACACTTGTTTCTCCAAGGTTACTTTTACCTGAATGTGAAAATACAGCTATTCTCTGGAAGCTTGAATAAATTCCAGGTGTGAAGATTTAGATAGGATGTCTTACATTATTAACATGTAGTGTCTGACAAGTAATGGGAATAAAATATTTTAGTTCATGAAATGTACTACAGTTCCTGAAATATTCAGATGTGAGTGCCTGGCCCTGGCCTTAAGCACACCCATGAGATCATTGTTTAAATGTAACTCCATTTAAACAATGAAATGTTTCATCTCTCTGCTGCAGATATGTTTGAGGATATGTAAATATGTCAGGTGTTACATTTGAAAGTGTCCCCCAAAAGTTTCTGTGTTAATGCAGGAACATTCAGAGGTGGAATGATTAGATGATAGCTATAACCTAATCAGTCCATCCAAGTTTGAATGGATAATTAGGTTGTAACTGTAGGCAAGTGGGGGCAAGACTAGAGAAGGTGGGTCATTGGGTGCCTGCCCTGAAAGGGTTCATCTGCCCTGAGGCCCAACCCCATCTGTTTCCTGGCCAATGTGAGCTGAGCAATGATCCTCCACCAAGATGTTCTGCCTCACCTCAGGCCCAACGTGATGGAATGAGCATACCATAGACTAAATCTCTGAAACCAGGAGCTAAAGTAAACTTTACCTTCTCTAAGTTGTTCTTTTCAGTTATTTAGGTCACAAAAAGCTGACTAACACATCAGGTATAGTCTGCAAGTTAGCAAACATTGAATAATTTAATCAACTAATGATAGGATCTTCAAGGTTTTTCATGATACTGTTTTCCAATTTGCCAAAAAAATAGTGGTTTTGGAGCATTACATTACCAAATGAGAAGGACAATGATCTGAACATTTAGATATTTGGGGGATAATCCATGTTTATATCTTCCTTCCAGTGATCTGTAATGATTTATATATGAATGAGCATGTTAAAATTTGACAAAAGTCTGCAATTTGCTCCAGTTAGTAATGGGAAAACCAGTATGCTAGGTGAACTAACCCATCTAAATTCCCTTAGGGGCAATAATGAAACCGAATGATAAAAATTTTTGAACCAAAGTTTCTCCTCCAATTAGTAGTATTTGCCTTCCAGTGTCTGCTACATATAACTTACTAGATCATATTAGAATAATGTGAGATTGCCAATATCTGACTGGTTTTAACCTATAGAAATAGCAACTTCATATGGTTCAAATATTAACAAGAGAACACTTAAAAACCACAATGTACAAAATCAGAACAGAAATTTCTGCAAACTATCTTTTTTTATTTTTTTAGCAATGGGGATTGAGCCCAGATACATTTACATTCTAAGCACACAGTCTACCACAGAGTTACACCCTTGACGTTTTTTTAATGAAGGCAGTGAAATAGCAAAGAACCTCATGTCAACTATAGAGAAGGTGTCATTGTATAATAACACGAAATTATAGCACATGAATTTACAAAGCCTAATACTTTATAAATGCTATATGATGACAGATATGATTACAAATTGCCCATATGCAATTATATAAAAACAAAATGCTAATCCACCATCATAGTTTGATCCCTTCATCACCCTGTTACTGTGCTCCATAACCTACCATATTTTTAAAATTAACAATTAGTTGTAGATATTAATGGGATTCTTTGTAATATTTTCATATATGTAGACAGTATCCATTGATCATACATAATCATCCTTCTTCCACCCTCACCCTCACTCCAAGCATCCTTCCCAGTCCCAGGTAATCACAATTCTACTTTTAGGTTGACTTATTTTTTAAATTTCCACATAAGAGACAACATGTGGTACTTGTCTTTCTGTCTGACTTATTTCATTTAAAATGATATCCTCCAGTTTAATCTATTTTGCTGCAAATTACAGGATTCTACTTTTCTTTATTCTCTCTCCATACACACACACACACACACACACACACCATATTGTATATAATGTTCTACATGTGTATGTATATATATATATATATATATATATATGTATATATATATATATATATATATATACATATACACACACACACACACATATAACCACACCACATATATTTTTTCATCGTTTGTTGATAGGCACCTAGTCTGTAACTATTGGGAATAGTGCTATGATAAACATAGGCAAGCAGGTATCTCTTTTGTATACTGACTTCATTTATTTGAATATACACCCAAGAGTGGTAGAGCTGGATCATATGGTAGTTTATTTTTAGTTTTTTGAGGAACATCCATACTATTTGTCATATGGCTATACTAATTTACATTCCTAGCAACAGTATATGAGTTCCTTTTTCTCCGCATCCTCACCTGAATTTGTTTTGTTGTTGTTGTTGGTTTGTTTTGTTTTTGTTGTTGTTAATAGCCATTCTAAGTGGAGTGAGATCATATCTTATAATTTTGATTTGAATTACCCTCATGGCTAATGATATACAGCATTTTTTTCATATATTGCCATTTTTAATTCTTTTGAGAAGTACCCATTTTAATTTGATTTTTTTAATTAAGTTTGAGTTCTTTACATTTTCTGGATATTAACTCTCAGATAAATATCTGACAAACATTTTCTCACATTCTGTAGATTGTTAACTCTAATGATTACTTCTTTTGCTGTGCAGAGGCTTTTTGGTTTAATGTTATCTTGTTTGTCAATTTTTGCTTCTGTTGCCTGTGCTTTTGGAGTCTTATTCAGAAACTCATTGCCTGTACCAGTATCTTGAAGTGATTCTCCTTTGTTTTCTTCTAGTAGTTTCAGAATTTCAGTTTTTATGTTAAGGTCTTTGGTTCATTTTGAGTTGATTTCTTTTACCAGGTAAGAGATAGTTGTTAAGTTTCAATATTTTGCATGTGGATATCAAGTTTTTCCAACACCTTTTGTTAAAGAGGCTTTCCTCTCTCCAATGTATATTTTTGGCACCTTTGTCAAGAATCAGTTGGCTATAGATGTATGGGTGCCTTTCTGGGTTCTCTATTTGTTCCATTGGTCTATATCTATTTTTATATGATAACATGCTGTTTTGGTTATGATAGCTCAGCTTCATTTTTTTTTTTTTTTTTTTTTTTTTGCTCAAGATTGTTTTGGGCATTTGGGGTCTTCTGTGCTTACAGATGAATTGTAGAAATGTTTTCTCTAGTTTTTCAAGGAATAGCCTTAGTATTTTGATGGGAATTGCATTGAATCTGTAGACCACTTGGATAGTATGGACATTTTAACAATGTTTTACCAATCCATGAACATGGGAGGTCTTTCCATCTTTTAGTATCTTCTTTAGCTTCATTTATCTGTTTAATAATTTTCATTGTAAAGGTCATTTACTTCCTTAGTTAAGTTTACTCAGGGTTGGGGCAGTGTTTGTTTTGTGGTTATTGTAAATTATTAAATTATTTCTTTATCAACAAATGGGTTATTGGTGTATAGAACAGCTACTGATTTTTATATTTTGATTTTTGCATCCTGCTCCTTTTCCAAATTAATTTATCAGTTCTAATAACCTCTGGTAGATTCTTTACACTCTTCTATGTAAGAATCATATCATCTGAAAACAGAATTTAACTTCCTTCTTTCCTACTTGTATGCCTGTTATTTTTTCTCTTACCTAATTGCTCTAAAACTTCTAGTTCTGTACTGAATAATAATGTTGAAAGTAGACAATATTATCTTGTTCCTGATCTTAGAGGAAATATTTTCTGTTTTTCCTCATTCAGTACAATTTTGGCTGTGAGTTTGTCAGATATTTTATGTTGAGGTATAATTCATTGATACTGATTTGTTCGGAGCTTTATTGTGAAAGGATGTTGAATTTAATCAAATGCTTTCTCTTCATCTCTTGAAACAATCATGTGATTTTTATCTTCATTCTGTTCCCATAATGTATTACATTTATTGATCTGAGTATGTTAAACCATCCTTGCATCCCTGGAATGAAACAACTCAATAATGATAGTTTTTTTGTTTGTTTTTGTTTTTGTACTGGAGATCAAACCCAGGTATGCTTAACCACTGAACCACATCCCCAGATCTATCTTTTTATTTTATTTATTTATTTATTTTTAGATAGGGTCTCCCTAAGTTGCTTAGGGCCTCACTAAGTTGCTGAGGCTGACTTAGAACTTGCAGTCCTCCTGCCTCAGTCTCCTGAGCCTCTGGGATTACAGGCAAACACCACTGCACCTGGCTGATATATGATCTTTTTTATGTGCTCTTGAACTTGATTCACTGGTACTTTGTTGAGGATTTTTGCATCTATGTTCATCAAGGATACTGGTCTGTGTGTATGTGTCTTGTTGTGTTTTTGTGGGTAATATTGGACTCACAGAATGAGTTTGGAAGGGTACCCTCCATTTCACTCCATGGAGGATTGAGAAGAAAGGACTTCGGTTCTTCTTTAATAGTTTGGTAGGAATCAGCAATGAAGTCATATGTGGAAATTTCTTTTTTATAGACTTAATGATGATTCAGTATCACTACTTGTTATTGGTCTATTAAGATTTTTTTTATAACCTCTTGGTTCAATTTTACTAGGTCATATATGTTCAAAAATTGTCCATTCCTTTTAGATTTTCCAATTTATTAGCATATAGTTTTAAAAATAATCTCTAATGATTTTTTATATTCCTGTGTTACCAGAAATATAATGACCTGCATGATGTTTACTCAGTTTCCTCAAACTAGGGCAAGTGAGTCAGATTAGAAATATTAAAGGTATGAGAAATTTAAGAAATAAAGACAAGTCACAGAAATAAATGAAAAGTAGGGGGCATAGTGGGATGATCCAGCTCTGATGGGGACTGGATGTAACCACAAAATAGAGCCTGTGCTTTATTTATATGGGTAGGAACAACAGCGGGGTTCAGTGTGAAGAACTTCCTGAGGAAAACAGGATGAAAATGACAAAAACAACTTGGTTGGGCTTAGCAGGTTATAGCCTTCCAGGCTGCTGCGTTTGAACCTAGGGCTGTCTGAGACAATGGGCAGGGTGTCAGCATAAACTGAGCAAGCTCCAATCAGTGGGATTTCACTGAGAGTTCTCAGAAGAGCAACACCCCTGCCTTGAGATGGCTCAAACAAACCCATAATTCATTCACAGCTTCCGACATCGATGTCTCCTCTTTCATCTCTAATTTATTTATTTGGGTCTTCTCTTTTTGTCTTGGTTAGTCTAGCTAAAGGATTATCAATTGTGTTTATCTTTCCAAAGAACCAACTCTTTTGTTTCCTTGAACTTTTGTATAGGTTTTTTACCCCCATTTATTTCTGCCCTGGTTTTTGTTATTTCTTTCCATCCCAAGTTTTGGTATGTCTTGTTTATATTTTTATTTGCTTCAATTTTTAATTTCCCTTTGGAATTCCTCAATGACCCACTATTTATTCAAAATTGTGTTGTTCAGTTTCCATGTATTTGTGATCAGAAAAGATATAGGATATGACTTCAGCTTTGTTAAGACTTGTTAAGACATTTTGTGGACCAGTCTATGGGCTATTCTAGAGAAAGTTGCATGCACTGATAGAAAGCATGCATAATCTGTTTAGAATGTTCTTTAAAATTTTATTAAATCCACTTGGTGTATAGTTTAAATCTGATATTTCTTATTTGTCAGGGAGAGGAGTTTGGACGATCTGTCCATTGATGAGAGTGAACTGTTAAAATCCCAAACTATTATTATATTGGAGCCTATCTCTTCCCTTAAGTTTAATAGCATTTGTTTTATAAAATTGATATTTCAACATTAGGTGCATATTGATTTACAACAATCATACCTTCTTTATGAATAAATCTCTTCATAATTATATAGTGACCGTCTTTGTCTCTTTTTAAAGTTTGTCTAAAAGTCTGTTTTGTTGGTGCATTGTAATTATACATAATAGTAGAATTTTTGATACATATTTGTACTTAACTACAATATAACTATATAGGCTAGTGAATTTTGTCCCCAGCACCTCCCATTTTCAACTCTCCTCCTTCCTCCCCCTGGTCCCCTTCACTGTACTGATCACCCATCTATTTTCATGAGACTACCCTCCATCTTTTTTCCCCTGGGTTTTTATTTTCCTCTCTAGTTTCCATATATAAGAAAAAAAAATATGACCCTTGACTTTCTGAGTTTAGCTTATTTTGCTTCACATAATACCTTCATGTTCCATTCATTTTTCTGCATATGATTTATTCTTCCTTGTGGCTATAGAACTCAATTGTGCATATACATTTTCTTTATCCATTTATCCATTGATGGACACCCAGACTGGTTCCATAACTTGGTTATTGTGAATTGTGCTACAATAAACATGTAGCACAGTAATATAGCATGTATATCACTATGGTATGCTGACCTTAATTCTTTAGGATAAGTACAGAGAGGGATATAACTGGATCATATGGTAATTCTATTCCTAGTCTTTTGAGGAACTTCCAGTCTGATTTCCATAGTGGTTATACTAATGCCTTAAAATCTGTTTTGTCAAATATAGCTGTTTCAATTTGCTTTAGGATTCCATTTGTTTGGAATATAATTTTACATCATTTCACTTTCACTGTGTAAGTCTTTACTGGTAAAGTGAGTTTCTTGTAGGGAGCATATTGTTGGGTCTTATTTTACCCAGTTTGACAGTATCTTTTTTAAAAAATTATTTATTCTAATTTGTTATACATGACAGCATATGTATTTCAATTCATAGTACACATATGGTGCACAATTTTTCATTTCTCTGGTTGTACACAAAGTAGAGTCACACCATTCATGTCTTCATACATGTATCTAGGATAATGATGTCCATCTCATTCCACCATTTTCCTACCCCCATATCCCCTCCCTTCCTTTCCCTCCCCTTTGCCCTGTCCAAAGTTCCTCCATTTCTCCCATGCTCCCCCCTCCCACCCCCATTATGGATCAGCATCCACAGAGAAATATTCGGCCTTTGGTTTTTGAGGATTGGCTTACTTCACTTAGCATGATATTCTCCAACTCCGTCCTTTTACCTGCAAATTCTATAATTTTATTCTCTTTTAATGTGGAGTAATATTCCATTGTGTGTATATACCACAGTTTCTTTATCCATTCATCTATTGAAGGGCATATAGGTTAATTCCACAATTTAGCTATTGTGAATTGTACTGCTATAAACATTGATGTGGCTGTGTCACAGAAGCATGCTGTTTTTAAGTCCTTTGTGTATAGACCAAGGAGTGGGATAGCTGAGTCAAATGGTGATTCCATTCCAAGTTTTCCAAGGAATCTCCATACTGCTTTCCAGATTGGTTACACCAATTTGCAGTCCCACCAGCAGTGTATGAGTGTGCTTTTTTCCCTCACATTCTTGCCAATACTTATTGTTGCTTGTATTCTTAATAACTGGCATTCTGACTGGAATGAGATGAAATCTTAGAGTAGTTTTGATTTGCATTTCTCTAATTGCTAGAGATGTTGAACATTTTTTATATATTTGTTGATCTATTCTATATCAACTTCTGAGAAGTGTCTGTTCAGTTCTTAGCCCATTTATTGATCGGATTATTTGGGGATTTTTTTGGTGTTAAGTTTTTTGAGTTCTTTATATATCTTGGAGATTAGTATGCTATCTGATGTCCGTGTGGTAAAAATTTGCTCTCATTCTGTAGGCTCTCTCTTCACCTAACTGATTGTTTCTTTTGCTGAGAAGAAGCTGTTCAGTTTGAATCATTTCCATTTACAGATTCTTGATTTTATTTCTAAAAGAGTCTTGTTAAGGAAGTTGGAACCCAATCCAACATGATGAAGATTTAGGCCTACTTTTTTTTTTTTCTATTAGGCACAGGGTCTCTGGTCTAATTTCTAGGTCCTTGGTCCACTTTGAGTTGAGTTTTGTGCATGGTGATAGATAGGGGCTTAATTTCATTTTGCTGCATATGGATTTGCAGTTTTCCCAGCATCATTTGTTGAAGAGGCTATCTTTTCACCAATGTATGTTTTTGGCGCCTTTGTCTGGTATGAGATAACTGTTTTTATGTGGGTTTGTCTCTGTGTCCTCTACTCTGTATCATTGGTCTACAAGTCTATTTTGGTGCCAATACCATGCCATTTTTGTTCTATTGCTCTGTTGTATCGTTTAAGTTCTGGTATTGTGATGCCACCTGCTTCACTCTTCTTGTTAAGGATTGCTTTGACTATTCTGGGTCTCTTATTTTTCCAAATAAATTTCATGATTGTTTTTTATATTTCTGAAAGGAATGACATTGGGATTTTAATTGGAATTGCATTGAATCTGTATAGCACTTGGGTAGTATGGCCATTTTGACAAAATTAATTTTGCCTATCCAAAAGCATGGGAGATCTTTCCATTTTCTATGGTCTTCTTCAATTTCTCTTTAGTGTTCTATAATTTTCATTGTAGAGATCTTTCACCTCTTTTGTTAAATTCATTCCCCAATTTTTGTTTGTTTTCTTTTTTTGAGGTTATTGTGAATGGAATAGTTTTCCTAATTTCTCTTTCAGAGGATTCATCACTGATACATAGTAGTGCATTTGACTTATGGGTATTGATTTTATATGCTGCTCTTGGTTTTGATATTCTTTGTTCTTTTCTTCCTTTCTTATTCATGCTTTGCACAGCTTACTGTATTGATGTTTGATTCTTTTTTCTCTTTTGTGTAATTACTCTTCTACTAGGGTTTATACTTTCATATACTATCATGATTCTAGTTGTTTTTCTTTCACTTTTGAGTGCATGATTCTATTAAGCATCTTTTATAAGGCTGATCACATAGTCATAAATTCCCTTAGTTTTTCTTTGTTGTAGAAGATCTTCATTTCTGCTTCATTTCTGAAGGATAGCCTTGCTTGTTATAATATTGTTTGGCATTTTTTTCCTTTCAGAATTTACAATATGTCATCCCATTCCCTCCTGGCCTGATGGTTTCTGCTAAAAACTTTGCTCTTAATCTAATTGGGTTGCCCTTAAATGTGGCAAGGTGCTTTTCTCCTGCAAATTTTAAAATTCTTCCTTTGATCTTCTTTTGATAGTTTTATTATATGTACGATTAAGATCTTTTCTGATAATATCTAATTGGTATTCTCTATGCCTCCATATATAATTGTCCATGGCAATCCCAAATTAAAGATGTTTTCTACTATTATTTCATTGAATATGTTTTCTTAACCTTTATCTCCTAACTTTGAATGTTGCAACAATGCAGATTTTGTGTTTAATAGTTCCCAAAGATCTTTAGTATTCTCTTCATTCTTTTTTCTTTTGTTTTCTTGTTTGAATGGAATATTTCCAAAGAATGTTTTCAATCTCAGATATTTTCTTCCATTATTGTTAAGACTTTCAACTCAATTTTTAAATTTGACTTATTGAGCTCTTTTCCAAGATTTCTGTGCAGTTATTTTTCAGAACCTCTATCTCTTGCTTAATATCTTATTCCTATCCTGCATGTCTTCCTAATCTTATTTATTTATCTATATTTTCTTGGATCTTATTGAGCTTTTTAAGAATCATTATTTTAAATTTTTTGTCAGGCAGTTCATCCATTTTGACTTCTTTGGAATCTGTTACTAGAGAATTATGATATTTTGAAAGTGTAATATTGACTTGTTTTTCCACATTTCTTTTTCTTAATGTAGGGACATTAAGATTTGCACATCTGGTGGATCTAACATCTCTACCACTTATGGGATGGCCTTCAGAATCTTTCTCCTGAAAATGTGTCTTGGGGTATCACTTTGTATGCTTTTTATGCAATGTTAGCTTTATGTCAACTGGGCAGCATAGTGTGGTCTCCCTGAAGCTTCTTTAACTGTAATTAACAAATTTGGGCACAATGTGCACTATGTCACAGCTGGAGAAGCTCCACTATCTCTGTATGCCTTGCAAGAGTGAGGACACTCAAGCAGTTCAGGCAGGTGTGGTGTAGACCGCAGAGAGTGTGAAGTGCACATTGTGTAGCTACTCCTACAATGGGCGTGGTGGTCCCTAGCAGGTGATGGGGGTTTCCTCTGGCACTGTCTTATAAGGGTATGCGGCACTGACTATACCAGTAATAGGAAACAGCCTGAATCTATTTTCCTTTGAGCAGATAGTGGTTGCAAGCCTTGGTGCTTCATGAGGAGAAGTAATGGCAGGAACTATAGCACCTACACTGTGGTGCTCACAGCTGGTCCTAACAGCAGTGTATAGTTGGAAAAGGTGCAGAAGCAGCCTGTAAGGGGAACTGCATAGGTGAGATGGTAGCAGAAATTGCAGTGTCCCTATGTGCTGTTATTGTGGGATTTCCCACCCAGGAGCAGGACTTCAGTCTCTACTCCCCCACCTCCCGGCCCCAGCCATCTGCATCTGGGGGTACCATGACAAATGGGGCTTTTCTCTCCTGACTCCTTTAGTTAAAGTGCCTGACATGGAGCTACTGGGAACAAAATGCGGTTGAAGCTAGGCAAAATTCCTCTTGGGCCTTCCTTGACTGTTCATGCCCATGGGTGTGGAAGACAGGTGGGAAATTTTTCACCAGCTGAAGTGCCTGCAGGAACAAGTGGGGAGAGGGATTGCAGCAGGCACTAAGCCCAGTTGCTCTCCTGACCTTAGGCCAAGCATGCTAGGGGCAGAATGACAGCCCCAAACCCCAGAGCCCAGCCATGCTCAAAACCACCCCAGCATAACTCTGTGTTCAGTAAAGCAGTGAAACTACAGAGCTCTTTCTCTGCCCTGCGAGTGAAAGGCACCCGTGTATGTTGTGCTGAAGGGAAGGGAAGTAAGAACCACAAGAATGGCTGCCTTCAGACAAAGTTCCAGCATGAATCCATCTATAACCTGCCATGCCCTTGATCTCAGAGGGCAAGCTTCCTGATCTCCCACTTCTTAAGTGTAATACCCTTCATTCCCCTCTATGTCACAACTGTCCCCTATAATTTAGATTGCTCAGTGGATTTGAATCACTCTACTTAGCCACATTTTTTCAAAAGGTAGCTACTCATGTGGAATGTATGTGAGGTCCCAGAGATGGTATGTGCAGGGGTTTCTGACCCCTAAAGCAGCCCAAATTCAGACAATAACTCCCTTCTCAACTGCCTATAGCTTCCTAGGGGTTTTCTAGGAGATGTTGTGAAATCCTTTCCCAAAGCAAAACTATCTTGCAGATTTCCAGTTACTTATCTATTACGCTGCAATACTGTGAGGGTTATAAAACTTTACAATAGCTAGGTTTGCCAGCATCCATGCTGATAGTTTGTTGGAACTCTCTGTTTCACACTTACCCCTACAAGGATATTTTGTTTCTCTTACTGTGCTTTTGTAAGAGGCATTCTTTCAAATCAATGTCACAGGCAAAGAGTGAGAGGCAAAGATTGGGATGGAGATGAATTTCAAGAAAAGGGAACTCTAGCAGTGAAGGTAGAGGACATCTGAAAGGCAGATTCCTGTACTTGCCTTATGCTCAATAAATGGTAAATAAATGAATGGATGAATGAATAAATGTCTTACTAGTGAGTAGGTAGTCTTTTTCTGTGAATTATAACATCTTAGGTGATATCTCTAAAAAACATAGAACCATATAATGTGTTTTAACTGGAAGGAGCCTTAAAAGTATGTTATCTGGTGCCCATATTTTGAACTTGTAAAATTTAAGGCTTGAAATAAATTTTTTATCCCACTGTCTAATAGTACTAGGATTTTTAGCTTCTCGGTGTCAGGACTAGGACACTGGTTCACAGTGTAATACTCCTTCAGTTTTATCATAGGTTAAAGCATCTATCCTAGTATCATAAATAGCATAATTCTCACATTCTGAATATAGGAGAGTAGACTCATTTAGTGTTATAGTTGGAAGAGACCTTAAAGGTGATCTAGATTATCCTCTCTTTATTGAAGAGAAAACCATGATATAAAATATTGACTTGTTCCACTAAACCAGTTAGAGAATCAACATTCAAATTCATGTAACCAGATCCCCAAATCTAGTGCACATTCCACAATATGCTGAAGGATATTAGTATATTTAAACCTATTTGCTTTTTGCATATTGACATGGCATATGACCCTCTAAATGTGGACAACAGGAAATGTTTATTTATGTACAAGTACATGGGAAAGCAATTTCCATTCAACTTTTTAAAAAATTCTTACAAATAAAAAGGTTTTGTTAAATACATTCATTCTTTGCACATAAAATACATTCTTTTTACTTTTTCTCTCGGTATGAATTATTTCTTAATAATAAAAACTTAAGCCACAATGAACAGTCAGATGGTTTGGCAATTTCACAATCTTTTTTCAAGAAGGAAAAATTTTAAAGACAACATGTAAAAAAAATTGTATCTCAAAAACGTTTCACTGAATCCTAAAAGATTGAATGAGTATTCCATTCCACCATGATTTACTGCTATCCTTAAAAACAATGCAAAAGACTAGAAATTCTGTGATGACAATGCAATTTCTACAAGACTGAAGCAGTCTTCAAGAAATTGATTATCATATCTACATGACAGGCTCATAGAAAAAAAATTATGGACATATTGGAGAGTTAGCCACTATTCAAGAGTCTCCTAATTGATCAAATGAACTAAGATCATAAGTTGCATTCCCCAAGTAGTAATTTAAGAGTTATTTTAAAATACAGACAAATGACAAGATTTGTTAGGCTAATTGCTCTTAAGAGATGTAAACACATATGCCCACACACAAAAAAATTTTACATAAATGTTCATAGCAGCATTACTTATAATAGCCAAAAAAAATGGAAACAACCCAAATGTCCATGAGCTGATGGACAGATGTTATATATACATGAAATGGAATATTACTTAACCATAAAAAGAAACTATTGATTCATGCTACAACATAGATGAGCCTTGAAAATGTTGAGAAGCCAGTCACAAAAGGCCACATATTTGAGGACTATATTTATATGAAATGTCCAAGATAAGAAAATCCATAGAAACAGAAGGATTATTTGCTGTCAGATGTTGGGGAGGATGAAGAAGGAGTGACTGCTAATGGATATAAGGTTTCTTTTGGGGATGACACAAGTTCTAAAATTAGTGATGATATTGCACAACAACATAGTAAATACACTAAAAAAACATTGAGTTTTTTACTTTGCAAAGGACAAATTAATGGTGTGTATATTTATCTTAATTTTAAAACGAAACATAACTTTATTTTAAAATATTTTGTTCAGGTTTGTTTTTTCTCCCTGTCCCCTTTTTAAAATGTTGAGTGGGGGCTGGGGTTGTGGCTCAATGGTAGAGCGCTTGCCTAGCATGTGTGAGGCACTGGGTTCGATTCTCAGCACCACATATAAATAAATTAATAAACAAAGTAAAGGACCATCAACAATTTATTATTTAAAAAAATGTTGAGTGAATTTGCAATAAATCGTTTTTCTACAGAATGTTTTCAGCTAATTGCACTCAGGTCATCAGTGGCTTATATTTCTAACAGGCTTTTTGTTAAGTAAAAAAAATTAATACATGGACATAAAATATACATTGTACCGTTAATATTTGCATGTTAGCATTATAAACAAGTACTATGTTTATATTGAAGCTTATTAGATTCTATATGCTGATGTATACAGATTTTACTTAGATCCTATGTATAAAACCAATAGCCAAATATTAAGAATTGAGTTCATAAAACTCAATGACTAACCTGTGTTAAAATTGTGTATATTAAAGATCGACATTTTAATGGAAAGATAGAAGGGGGAAATCAAGGAATCTCTAAGTCTTCATAAAGCAGCCTCTCTAAATATTTTTAACTAGCTGCTGAGATCTCCAGAATTGTATTTTTGAATTTTATTTCATCCCTATACTAAAAGTCATGCATTAAAATGTGTGCAACAAAATATAGGGCACACTTTTCCCCTTTAGATTATCAAAACTCTTCTTAATTCTTTATTAGCTGAATTTTTTAGCAGAGTGGATTTTTTTTTAGCTGAAAACAAATTTTACTCATGCACTAGTACAAATACATTTATGCAGCTCCTTTATATACCATCAAGAGCTCCAACCATGTGATATGTCTAGAGGACACTTCAGTGAGTAGAAATTAGAAGCCAGCATTCCAGTCATTTGATTTTTTTTTTCTTTAACAACAGGGACATGAAAACCCCAAAAGACTTAAGGGGATGAGAATTTTTTTAATTGTTTAAAGAAATCATTTGACATTCATTTGTCAAATAACCTACAAGAAATTTCCATTAGCATTCTGTAATTACATAGAACAAGAGAATACTTATTCCTAATGATTACATTCCAGAATGCAATATGATTAGCAGCTGTTTTTCAGAGGGCTTATCAAATTTACTATTGTTATTGAATCAGGCATAATAGTGTAACCTTAAACAAAAGCTGTGCACCATTCAGCCAACTAGTAAATTATGTTATCTGATCAGATTCTTACCTTGTGTTTTTCTGTATATGAATTTTTGCTTTATTAGGCATTTGGTACTCCAACTTTTATTTCAGAACATAGTGCATGCATAGAAAGGGGGTTACCCTTTTGGGTATTGGTAATTACATTCATCAAATATTGTCTCATATGAAATTAACTCTTAAAGCAGATCCCAAAACGGGTATTCATGACTCCATTTTACCAAGGGATGGAAACAAGCCACACAACCAGAATTATTCTTCAGAAGCATACTTTGTTATCAATTATATAACTAAAGAAGAAAAATACATGTATAACAGAAGAGTTGATCAACATAACGATTAAGATCTAAATCTGATATCAATAAGAAGCTAAGAGTTGGGCAGGGGGTGTAGCTTAATGGTAGTGTGCTTTACTATCATGCATGAAGCCCTGGGTTCAATCCCCAATATTGGGGAAAGTGGAAGAAGCAGCTAAGAATTAACAAAAACTTTCCTGACATTGAAGGGAAGAATGATTACCACCTTAATGAGCTTTTACCATTATTTAAGTAAAGTTAGGAAAAAAGAGCAATAATAAGTTGCAAATGTGTCTCCTTAAAAAGAAAGGGATCAACCCATTTTTCTTACCATGGAGAATGGGATCAAAGAGGAAAGAGGTTTAAATTGCACTGTGAGGTATTTCAGTTCTAAGATTAAGTTTCCTGATAAGAAGGAGTTTACAACCCTGCAATTGCCTATTGAAAGAATATATCTTTGCAGAAGTATATAAAGAAACAGTGACAGTAATGCCCAAAAGCAGATCAAATAAGTGATTTTCTTTTAAGGAAATAAAAAATGGAAGTGTTTTCTTTTAAGCCAGGAAGGTTTTTTGGTTTTGTCTCTGAAGGATCTATGCTTGTATCACACCACCCAAAATCTTTTTTGAGTTTCTCCAGATGATCTTAAAGTGAATATCCTGCCTCAGCCTCTCACATAGCTCAGATCACACACACATGCCACCATGCCCAGCTCCAAAATCTTAAGTAAGGAAGACAGAACTAATAGTTGAGTGGTTACTGTTTACTGAGCACTCTGTTCTCAATTTATCTCATCTAATGTTCACAATAATGCTGATAGATCTATCATATATATATTTTTTTTTTCTCAAGATTATGTGCTTTGCCTAAAGTCACAGCTAATTTAGGCATCTTAGAGCCCCTCTCACCTAAATTAGTGTTCCCCTTCTATACATCTCCCTACCTCAGTCTTTAAAATGTCAGAGTCATCACCTACAAAGGATTTAATCAGGAACTAGAACACAGCATCTTCAAAATTCTGCTTTAAGCTAGTGGGAACGTAACATTTTGACTTGTACGTCTCAGTAGGCCAAATTAGTGGGGGCTAGCCTTTGTGTTCTGACCTCTTATCCAAAGGAGTCAGAGGAAGGCTTACCCAAACTCAAGTATGTTTCTCCCCATACTGATTCAAGACCAGTGACTTTTTGGTTTTTAAACCAATGAAAAGCTATTATTCAGCCTAGCAAGAGTACAAGTTATTTTGTAGGAGGAATCATTTGGGTGATAGGCTTTATTAGCAAAAATTGCTTAGAGTTATCTCATTTAAAAGCAAAGGCCTATGCTTTGTTACTTTATACATGGAGCAATTTGGCCTCAGGTTTTTAAAACTCACTTTCAAAAGAATCAAGGAAACCCACCAAATGTTATTTGAGATCCCAAGGACTGCTTTATGCCAATGACTCACCAGTCCATATCACGGAAGCTGAAAAACTTAATGTTGTTTTATTTTGTGGGATCTTAAATGGAAGATTCTGCTCTGTTAAAAATGCCTATCCTAAAATCCTGAAGAGATCATTATCATTACACTGATACAATTTCCATGATTCATATAACTTACAAAAATAATACCTTTTTTAACTCAACAACTAGTTTGTGGTTTCGACACTGGTGAATGGACTGGCAAGCCAATCCCAGCTGCAGATCAGCCTCTTGGCTTAACAACACATAATCAACCTCTTCCCAGAAGGGTGCATATATTTGTGGCAGAAGAACAAAGCCTTTTTAAGAAAAGTATTAGCCATGGGTCAAAAGATACTTAATTAAACATATTATGAGGAGAAAAGTACTGTAATGTAGAATTTTAAGTTAATAGTCATTTAGTCAAACTTCTAATCGATGCTTGAATCTTCTCCACATTCTCTGTGCTCAGTTCTTATCTGTGCTCTGCTTGACAGAAGGTATTGCTTGAAGATATTGTGGCCCCTTTCTCCCTGAAATAAAGCCTAAACCAGTGGCTCTGTAACTTCTATTCTGTGGGCCTTATTCCACCTTTTTGAACTACAGAGCATCTTGCTATAATAGACTAGTTGTATCCACCTCCCCCCAAATCCCTCAATTATTCTTCAAATGTCTTAAATTTTAAGTTCCTTCAGAAGCTGGTTATTCCTTGATTTGTTTTTAATTTCAAAGTATGGCTCCTAGGAATGATTATAACATTTCAACATCATGGGACATCAGAAAGAAGTGCCATTTCTCCTCTTCTAACATTACTATTTTAGTTAGTGGTTTGAAGGTATTTCTTAACTCAGTATGAAGAAATTATCAGAGTGTACAATGTAGCAGAAGGCAGCTTTCCTTTCAAATACAAAAGAGGCTCTTGTCAGAAATGAAATCCAAAGAAAATAGATCCTATATCTTTGCTGTTAAAATTAGTGTTTAACAATACTGCTTAGTCGGAATACATTTGTCAGAAAGATGAGATGCAAAATTTTTTTCAGTGCTTTTCTCTAGTTAATTCTAAAGTCTTACAGTTACATCAAAACACACCTGTCAGAACCATAACTGAGGAAAGTAACCAGTTGCAGTTAAAACAAACAAAAATTCTAGAAAAAAGAAATGGCAAATCCTAAATAAACCTCTTCCAGAAATGAATGAGGAAGTGATCCCTAGGTATATATGACCATGAAATACACAAATTCTATAAGGTTAAGAAATAGAACATGTCTATCTTTAAGGCCATTAATATGATACATGGAGGAAAAGAAGCAGTATTTTTTATTATTATTATAGATGACATCTCATTCTGTGGCTTAGTTTACCAAAAAAAAAAAAAAAAAGTTTAATCACAAGACCAGTTCAAAATCATTTGCAACTGGTTATTTTTGTTTTATTTTTTTTGTTTGTTTGTTTTGTAACGGGGATTGAACTCAGGGGCACTTGCTCACTGAGTCACATCCCCAGCCCTATTTTTTATTTTATTTAGACATAGGGTCTCATTGAGTTGCTTAGCACCTCACTGTTGCCAAGGCTGGCTTTGAACTTGAGATCCTCATGTCTCAGCCTCCCAAACCACTGGGATTACAGGCATGTGCCACCATGCCCAGCTTGCAACTGGTATTCAGAGTGAGTCATTAACTGAAATTTGATGCTGGATCTGGAGGAACTATGGGACAGCTTAAAGGATAGATGAGGCAAATAATTAACCTAGCACTGTGGGGGTCACCAGTGTCCTCCCAAGGCATGTATTCATGAACAGAAGAAGAGAGAGAGATTCCAGTTCTATGTTGAATCTGTTCCTTCCTCCAACAAGTCTAAAATGATCCTAATCCAAATACCTTATTTTGGTCAGTAGCGTCTACCTTTCTTACCAAATCCTAAATCAGAACTTGACATGTTTTCAAATCAATCAAATTGAGTTTCATTTTCAGTTATTTTCTTGCCACTTTACTCAGGGAGAGATTCTAATGAAAATGACCAAAAGATTGGAAAAAGAAAAGCCAGGAAAAACCACTTAACCCAAATAATGTACAGATATTTGGCCTTTTATAATCACAAATTAAATGTTAATATAATTCAACAGATCTAATGGAAGTATACAAAGGAGCAAAAAGTCTTGTGTAGGCAAAGGAAAAGGCATGAAATCCTTTGAGGATTTATTTATACAAAGCCATGTCATTGATAACAGCAAATTATGATTTCATAGATTTTCCCAAGTCTAATTCTATAACATGAAGATGTTTTCATTGGAAGCTAAAAAGAGTTTTGCTATATATTTAAAAACTTTACTAAAAGAAGGAAAAGATCTTACCAACAATGAAAGGCATGGACTCTGGTCTTATTTGTCAGAGTCAAGCCAAACTAAACAACAATAAAGAAACTTTTTTTGTTTTTTGTTTTTTAAATCTACTATTAAATAAGAATTTGATATTTTCCCCCTAAGGAAGGCTCATCTCAGCAAATATTGCCCTAACAATAAGAACAATTAGGCAAACCAGTAAGTTTAGGTCCTGGCCTAAGTTAAGATGACTTCATTTAATTGTATTTTTCTCAAGTTCTACTTGAAGGAGTAGTTATTGAACAACCACAAAAAAGTCCCTCATAGCACTAAATCATTTATTTGATATTTATTGCACCTGTCAGAGCTTATTCTCAAACTTGAGATACATTGGTGGACAAATGTCCATAAGGCCTAATCTGAAATTCACAGAACTAAGAAAAACAAAGCCCCACATTCTCATGTGTCCCTGTTGACAGGCCATGGATGGGTGACTATAAGCTACAGAAGACTAGAAGGTACCAAGAAAGAAAAAAGGCCAAGAAAACACTCTAATCTCATCTGACCAAAGGTATATGGAGAGGGTTAAGCCCTAGGGAATAAGATTTCCATAATACAAATATGGCCCAAGAAGCTGTCATTTTGGAACTAAATTAGTCCAATCCAACAAAGCCCTTTAAGTTTGCAAAGCAACTTTATTTTTAACATACTTGCTACTGTGAGATGAAGCTGGGTCATCATATGCTGGGGACATTGGAATTGTGCCAACAAAAAAGTAATAAATCCAGATTTAGGAACATTATCTTGCAGTTTAAAAAATAGGTTCTGCCCACCTTGATTAACTTATTTTTTGATACTTTAATTGCTGACTTAGTGGAAAAGATGAGGAGGGAAAGGCAATAATTATAAATTATTTAGATTTTTATTAAAGTTTTTTTTTTCTTCTGTAGAGACAGATTCTAAAATAAAGTTCAAGCTTCTGGGATCTGCTTTTCTTTCCCATAGAATCATGAAAAACACAGTGAGGCCAATCAGAAGAATCAGTCTCTTAATGATATATGTAATTCCATGTGCAAGAGATTGGTCATGCTGAAACCTGATACAGAAATGCTAAAAATGCTTTATCAATACTGTGTTCTACATGACTCATTTCTTTATAATTAAATAGCTTTCAAACATCAACATATCAGGACCGAGATTGTCACCATCTCCAGCAACAGCAGAATTACATATAATACCCTTATTCCATTACTTAGCATCAATCAGGTATGCTAAGCATCAAGCTACAGAAACATCTGACAGCATCAATAGCATTCAGGTTTAATTACTTTCCCAATTTGCATTTATATCAGTGAACAAATTGGAAAGTATCAAAGTATGGCACTGAAGAAACAGCAACACAGATTGAGCAGCACATCTTGCATTTTGAGTCCTCTTTTAAAACTGGCTAAGTAAAGGCATATATACCTCCTTTGAATTGGAGGAGTAACACATGCATATCAGGAAGGGAGAAAAAGAGGACCAAAAGGGAGACCAAGACAGAGAGGAAAAGAGAAAGAAACAGGAAGTTTCATGAGTCGGAGAGTAACCTTATTATAAAGAGATGATAAATGACAGCTCAACCTGCTTCCACAGCAGAATTTTTTTAAGGTTATTGAAGATACAAAAATGATTTGTTAGGCTTTTCATCTGTTGCTACTCGTACTTTTGCTAAAAATATCTACAAAAATCCTAAGCCTTGGTTTGTCCAAGAAGGATAGTACCAGAAAGTAAAAGATGTGACCTGTTATCAAGGACTGTGCTCTGCTTGGAATCCTGTTCTGCAGTCCATTAATCCACAGTATTTTGGTCATATCTTGTCTGTTTTCTCACACTATTAGTAATGTCTAAGAACTAATCTTTTATAGTAGAATATCATCAGTCATTTATACTTTTTTAATTTTCAAACTTTTACTTAAAGGGCAGGAAAGATTAGAGAAGAAAATTTAGAGATTTGAAGGGGAACATGAAAGAAAAAGTATTCTCTTCCTAGAAATTCATTCTAGAAAAGATAGTAATGAGACTTTGAAAAAGAGTGCCGATTCATGGAATTCCCCCATTTTTTTTTTTTTTATTTCTGTGTAATACATTTAAGGACATCAATGTACTAAAATGTTTGGTCTGTGAAATAGCAGAATCATTAGCACCAAAAGGAGTCATGGAGCTTATATATAATTAAAACAATGATTGTTTTTGTTGGTCATGGGTAAAGGTTTCATATAATTTTTACATCCGAAAGTTCTTGAAAGTGCCTGTGGACAAAAGAAATAACACTTTTCAGAATCTCCATGGGGTCATCATTATACACCACAGAGAGTACTTGGCCTTCCCAGTTTTGGTTTACCTGGTAGACAAGAAAACCAGGGCCACCAGAATATCATCATTGAAGCCCTAGAGAACAGCCCCCACATGCGCTTACTGATGTGCAGGAGGAATCCCTACAGTATGCTTCCCCCTGGACTGTGTTCAGGAATGCGCTTTTACTTGCTTTTTAAAAAAAAACAAAAGCAACATGCTCTGCAGATCATGGAGCGCCTAGTGCAATTTTCTTCTCACTCTAACTCCAGACTGCAAAAGGATGAAACCATTATGTGTTCTGCTAATGCTGGCCTGTGGACGAGGCCCTTGGCCTGCCATGCTTTGTAAGCTCAGGAGCCCACAGGAGTCAGAGGGTCCCAGAGCAGGAGCCACAGTCATCGTCTGATCTCCCCAGCAACTCGTGGCCCATCGGGGCAGCTGCTGATTCCTTTTGCTTCTCCTTGCCTCAGCTGTTAGTTGAAATTACAACAAGTCAAATAGCTGATGCTTTTCCCTTCTCCAGGGAGGGGTGAAGATACATTGTTCACCAGTGTGTTCTGTCTGGCTTCGCTGATAAGTCGGCATGCTAAGTCAAGGAAGAGTTTCTCCACATTATCAGATTCCTTGGCTGAAGTCTCCAGATAATACATGTCCTGAGCTTCTGAGAATTCTTCTGCTCTCTGCTGGGAGACCTCTCTCCTTTCAGCCAGGTCAATCTTGTTTCCTATAACAGTGGTATGATCAAAGAAAGAATCAACACTTGACTTTCTGCCAGCTCAGAAGCATAAAAATTAACTTCCAGATCTGAAGTCAAGCCAGACAGATGGGCTAGTAAAGCAAAGCAAATGTGACTGTGATTACTGGAATGTTTCGTTTAAAATATTAGCACTATTTATAATGACAAAGAACTGGAAACAACCCCAATGTCCATTAGTAGGGTACTGGCTAAGTAAGACTGTACATCCACACAGTGGAATATCTGCCCCTGTAAAAAGCCATTAGGAATATTTCTATATACTACCATGAAATGAAGACACTAGGATATATTAAGCAAAAAAGGCCGAGCAGAAAAATATAATTTACAACTAAGAAAAAGGGAAGAATATGAATATATATAAAACACACATCTTAATTTAAAAGATAATGGTTACCTATTTAAAAGAAAATAAAAACAGGGTTGAGAGGATAGGAATAGAAGTCAGGCCTCTCTGAATATACTTTGTTTTATAGTTTTGACTTCAGAAACTTACAAATGTTTTTCATATTTACACATTTAAAATTATACAATTAATACAAAGTATAATCCCTAAAATTGAAAGCAAAATTAAACAAAGATGGCTTCCATGTAGTGGTATAACCACACACAACTATTTCAAGTGAGTGTAACATATGGTAATTTAACCATATATCCTTAGGTATACATGCTGAAGACAAAGAATTAAAGGAAAAACTCTCAAACAGTTCCACTAATCATTTTGTCAATGGCAGTGCTGCTACTGTTACTATGAGGCTGCTATATGTATATTACGGGATAAAGCAAATAAGTAATTATTCTAGTATCACTGGGAACTAGAATTTTTGTCACAAGAAGGAAAAAATACAGATATAAGATTAATGAAGTTTAGTAAAATTTCTGCAATCCTGAATTATAAGTGGAAGTTTCAGTATGAATAATTCATGATGTATTTTATCTTTTAAAAGATAACAGATGTTTTCAACACCTACTCTCCAGGAAACCTGATAAAGATGATGTCAACTATTTTACCTGGCAACATCTCTTAAATGACCCAATTGATAAATCACTCTGACCTGGGAATTCTGTGTATGAATTATAAAGACCTACTGGAATGCCATAACTTGGGCTTCCTGAGTGTGCTGATTCTGTCCTAAAAATCAAGCTTGTATCGTTGTTATAAAACAAGATGGCTCCTATGGGGCACTGAGGCTTTTAGGCCAGGCAGATTCCTCACTTGTCTGAATTGAGCCTTGTTTCCTGACACTTGAATTGTCCAGGTGCAGGGAGAGTCCTGGAAAGCTGTGTGGACTACTATGAGAACTCCTTTCACTGAAAAGGTATGCCTAATGCTGACATGCCCGTAAGCCATAATGTAAGTGAATATGATGCCAAATGTAACTTATGAGAGTCTTGTCAGAATATTTAGTAGAGCCTAGTAAGACAACCCTCTTGTGCATGGTACAGAATCCAACATATGCACACACACATATCAGCCCTGCCCACTGAAAAGCCTAAAAAGAATGGCCAACCTACCAATAAGGGGAACTCCTAACATGTAGATTGTGGCCTCTAAATAGAAACTTACCATTAAAAAGAAACTATTTCTTAAACAAATGAGGTCTGGGGCAGAAAAATGCATGGATTTACCTGGAATACTTGTCATTCCAGAAAGCAAAAAAATTATCAAAGAATTCCTAGGGTCATATCAAAAGATTTCAGGAATTCATTTGAAGCAATTTCCACTATCAAAATTCAAACAATCAGTAATAATTGAAGAATCAATAATAATTACAAGGTAGTAGAATACACTAAATATATTAAGTCCACAAGTTCATATTCTATTAAAAATATAAACAAATTTCAATAGTTAATCAAAGGTCCTAGGGAATGAACTTATTACCTTGAAAAGCAGTGAATTTTTTAAAAAATCAGGTGTTCTTCTTTCTTATCCTAGAAGAACTGTACCTGAAATATCATATATGGGGTATTTTTGCTCAAAAAAAATCCCCTAAAACAAATAAATCTCATCAGGCCTCTAGATTTATTTACAAATCTGTGAGAAATGCAGGTGAATAAGGGACATGTCAAATGACACCACAAAGAAAACAACTTATCCTTATTAACTCTATAGGACAAATGCTTTAGTGATAAATTCCAAGAGAAAAAGAAATGGCAATGGAACTTATAGATAAAGGGAGAATTAAAAGACAGCAATAAAGTATAGGGATTTGGATTTGATTTAAACAAACTTACCAAAAAAATTAGGAATATTTGAACATTGAATTTTTGAGGCTACTAAGGGATTGTTAATTGTTTTAGGTGTGAAAATGACATTGTAGCTCAGTTTTTTTTTTTAAATCTTATCAAAGTCACATACTGATATTGTAAGGTAATGCAAAAATTTGAGACTTCTTCAAAATAATCTGGGTGGAAACAATGGACAGAACAGATAGGGAATAGATAAATAAGATTGGCCATGAGTTAGGTGATACTTTCTGAAGTTGAGAGATGTATTCATGGGATTGTGTATACTGTTTTCTCTGATTTGCTTATGTTTGAAATTTCGATACCAAAAATTTTTAAAGCCAATCACTTTCATATTGAACTAACTTATCTCTCCTCAAATTTCCATTTAACTTTTTTGGATAAAATCCTAAGAAGTAATGCTTGAACTTGAGGGCTTTCTCTAGAAAGGGCTTTCTGTGTAACACAGAAAACACAGGTCCAAAGCTACAGGCTTTCAAACACTTCATGGCAAGGGCTCACCACTGTACACAAGTGTTTTCAGTAGTGGGCTTGGAACACTAGCTCATAAAGAGGCAGGTACTTAAATAGCAGCCTGAAGGAAAAGTCCAGCAACTTGTTACAAAGCAACATGGTACACAATGTGACCTTGGACAAAGAATTTCACATCACTGAGCCTTTACTTCCTAACTTACAAATCTGGGATCATGACATGTAAAGTTCCTAATATGATTCCTGGCATCTACCAGTTATAATGCTTGTTATAAAAAGTTTACTTAGTGTACTGTTAGCTATAATTTGTGACTTAATGTTTCAGAAGTTCCTTACGCATTTTTTTTTAAAGTCGGGTCTTGTTAAACTATACAGCAATTCCTTCCCCAAAGGAAAACATTTACAACCATACAATTATTAAAACTTTTCATCACAACTAGGAGTTTTTAGTGATCTGGTTTTTACTGTAATTCCATTTTTAATGAGTATGTTTGTCACCACAGAAAAGCAAGGGTTGGTTTCTGGTTTTCCCCATGCTAGACAGAGGTTGTCTTCCTACAAAATGAAACAAACTGCAGCATTTTTCCCTTAGTGGACTGTTTCTGAAACAGAATTTCTCAAATCGGCAAAAATTTAAGAAAGGAAAAAAATTAATGAAAGTATTTTAGATAATAAATTCATTATTGGAGCAATTGCTTATTATCACCTTAGAAGAGATATTTTAGATGGGTGCGGTGACACATACCTGTAATCCCAACAGCTCAGGAAGCTGAGGCAGGAGGATCACAAGTTCAAAGCCAGCTTATCTTACAATATCAGTATGTGACTTTGATAAGATTAAAAAAAAAACTGAGCTACAATGTCATTTTCACACCTAAAACAATTAACAACCCTTAGTAGCCTCAAAAATTCAATGTTCAGATTTTCCTAATTTATAATTTTTTTGGTAAGTTTGTTCAAATCAAATTGTTCAAAGCAATTTAGCAAGGCCCTAAGCAACTCAGTGAGACCCTGTCTCTAAATAAAAAGTACAAAAACAGGCTGGGGATGTGGCTCAGTGGGCTGGGGATGTGGCTCAGTAGTTAAGTGCACCTGGGTTCAATCCCCAGTACCCCCCCCAAAAAACATTTTTCCCCTTTTTATACTAGCAGTTTCTACCACCTTGTAACTAGGTTTTTAAAAAATGTATAGCAGCCCACATAACTTTTGTGACCACCCAGCTTCTCCCCTAGAGCCCAGAGAAATCAGTAATGTTTTCTACTTTATTTTCCTAAACTATCATGATGAGATAGAACTGATTTTTTTCTCTCTTCAATTGCAGATGAACTAATGTTGGTTGCATGACTTATCTAGCTAGAGACTACATTCTTGTGGGCTGGGGTTGTGGCTCAGTGATAGAGTACTTGCCTAGCATATGTGATGCACTGAGTTCAATTCTCAGCACCATGTATAAACAAACAAATAAATAAAGGTCCATCTCTAACTAATAATTTTTTTAAAAAAAAGAGAGATTACATTCTTGGAAGATAGCAAGGCATAAGCCGTATGTGATTATAAATTTTCTGATGCCCACAAATCACTTTTCCTCCTCATTTATGCTTACTTACCCACTAACACAGTGATGACCTTGTTGCTGGCATATTGTTCTATCTCCCGCAGCCACTCAGGAAGGCAACGGAAGGATTCCTCACAGGTAATGTCATAGGTAAGGATCAAGGCATTAGCGCTTCGGTAATAACTCTGTGTAATAGAACGAAATCTCTCCTGACCTGCAGTGTCCCAGATCTGGAGCTGTAAAGGCATAACAGAAGAAGCAGGTTGGAGAAGTAGAAAATAAGAGAGTATTAGCTTGCTTTACCTTAGAAATGAGGATATCTTCTCCCAGATAATTTCATGGTCATTTTATGCCATAAAGAAAGCACTTACAATTTGTTGTTATTAATGTTGTTAGGTGTTTCTGGTTAGAAAGAGGAGGTTATTTTGTTTGTTTGTTATTGTTTTCTATGCTATTAAGAGTTCCCTCTTTGTTTAAAAAAACTTTATTGAGTATGTTCCAAGCTCTATTTATGCACTTTGTATGCAGTAACTCGATCTTCATGATAATCCTATAAGGTAGGATATGCTTTCTCACAAGAGGAAACATGAACATAGAGTATAATCACTTGCTTGGTGTCTCAAAGCTCAACAAGGCATTATGGTCCCAGGCTCCATGCTGCTATACAGGGTAAGCTGTCATTCTGTGGCTATTGGTATTTCAGTCAGCAGAGATGGGGGAAAAAAATCCAACCTCACCACTCTTTCCAGTTCAAAATTCTAATGAACATATTAATGTATTATCTTTGTTAATGAAAACAGGACCATGCCATGGCAGACAAAAATTTTCCTTCTACCACTTTTAAGCTCTATGACCTTAGGCAAGTCACTTAATTTCTTTGGGTATCTGTTGTTTCTTTGTACAAATGGGTTGAAAATAAACAACCTGCTGGGAGTTCACATTTTCTAAACTCATCTACTAGTTCTAAAACATAATAATGGATGGTTTTAATAACCAAATAAAAAAAGGCCGAATAGTTCCCTTGATTCTCTGCACATAGCAGGCAAGGATTAGAAGAAACCTGTTTTCCAGAGAGACTGCTGAGTATACAGCAAATCACAGGGCCTTGAGAAATAATGTTAACACAACAGTAATCCCTTCTGACTGTATATATTTCACAGGTCACAAGTGTATTTACCACCTTTTTTGTGTGTGTTAATATTTCAATTTTATTTTATTTTTAAAATCTTTTATTGATTTTATTTTTAAAATATATGACAGCAGTGGAATGCATTACAATTCTCACTATACATATAGAGCACAATTTTTCTTATCTCTGTATATAAAGTATGTTCACACCAATTCGTATTTACCACCTTAACACCACTTCAGGGAAGGCCTCTCCAATCTACAGAATAGGTCAGGTACCCCATCCCCCACTCCCATTCTCCCCAGTGGCACCTGACACATTGATTGGATCATCTAATAATTTAGTAGCTCTATTCCCCACTTGACTCAAAACTTCATGACAGGGACCATGCCATCTTTGCCACTGCAGACTAATTTAAATGTACCTCTGTATCCAAAGTCGGTTTTTTGTTTTTTTTTTAAAAAAGAGAGAGAGTGAGAGAGAGAGAATTTTTAATATTTATTTTTTAGTTTTTGGCGGACACAACATCTTTGTTTATATGTGGTGCTGAGGATCCAACCCGGGCCGCACGCATGCCAGGCAAGCGCGCTACCGCTTGAGCCACATCCCCAGCCCCCAAAGTCGGTGAGACAGATGGGTGACTAGCAGTCTCTGTCTAGTAGTAATCTTCAGCACAGACTCTCCTTTGATTTGAAGTGACAGCTACTCTTTGATACACATGAAAATCTGTGTAAGCTAAAGGCAAACATACAGATGGAGTTAGTTTTTGTTGGGACAAAGTTATTTCTCTTCTCTGCCTCAAACCTAGGGACATGGTTCCTTTCTGCTAGGATGTACTTAGAATAGCAGACAATTGTTTTAAAGCCACAATGAGCCTCTAAAACACTTGTGATTGGATTTAGATGCTGTCAGTCTTAAGAAATCAGTATGTTCTCATGACTGGCACATCTTGGGAACAGCTCTGAGCATTTTTCTGGAATAATGATTTTATGACCTTGCCAAGATATATGTTATTTTCTCAAAGGGGGCTCCCTACTTCTAGCCTGATAGTTGATTATTAAGGATGTTCATACTCCACTGTCTTTATCACTCAACTTGGTTTCATTCTCTGCAATCCACTTGCCTTATTTCAGCATTTACAGGACATTAACCTAGGCAGGGCACTGCAGTAGGCACAGGAGGATACAAGATAAAACACAACCCCCATCTCAAATAGCTCAGTCTATAAACAGGCCAAATCCATAGTTAATTAACTAACATACAATGTGATATGTTCCATTATAAAGGTACCAGAAAGATGGTTTCTCCTAATGTTAGTCTCATGCCTGTCAATATATTTTCAGTATTGCAGCCATGGATTTTCTAACCACTCACCTCCAGCATGGGTCTGCTCCACTGTCTACTCTTCCTTGCATACCACTTAACCTCTACTGTCTCACTGTCACAATAATGCAATGTTGTCCTTGGTTTACTAGTCTGTCTCCCTTACTAGACTGAGTTCTTTGAGGACCAAGGGTATTTCCCATTTGACCTCATAACCCAAGTGCTTTCCTAAAACAGTAGAGGGGGACACATTTGAATGAAGATTAACTAAATGAACGAAGGTTTGTGGAATCACAAAGGAGGGATTCATTAATTCTCCTTAAAAGATTGGTGGGATATAAAAGAAAATTCCACAGATAAAATGTTATCAGAGCCAGATGATAGTTAAGTTTTTAGTGGACAAAGATTTACCTACCATAGTGCTAAGCATAAAGCACATACTATAACATGGGTGGATGGGCGAAGAGCTGAAGGAATCAATACTTTTATGAGTTGCCTATCTATGCAACATAGATCTAATTTAAGAGAAATATAGCAAATTTTCTATCATAACTAAGGTTTAAACGTTTTAAACAAAGCTTAGAGTTTTGCTTATTACTCATTAATTTATGATAAGCCAAAAAATTCAATGTATAAGAGAAAACTCTGTATTCCAATTTTTTATTATGCTTAAATATACAAAAGAAAATTTATCATTTTAGCCATTTTTAAGTACCCAGGTCAGTGGGCTACAAATGTTTTAATTCTATTTTCTGCCTGAGGTCACTTTCGTGATGCATTCTACTTTAAAAGAAGGGCCTCTTCCTTAACTTTACCTCCAATGATTTAGCATGTATTCTCAGTAGCTACAAGAATATTTCTAATACCTCCTATTTCCCACTTTCAGTCTGGAAGCCATTCCTGAAAGACTGGTACTAATACGGAGGGACAAGGGGGCTGAAGCAGGAGAGAGAACCTGATTCACGGTCCTGCCACTTGCTGAGTGGGTGATGCTGCACCAACTGATAGTGAATTTTCTTTTCCACTGATTTTACAGGGTTCTGAGAAAGCCTACAAAGTACTAGCAAAAAGACACTAAAACATCACCAAGAAGAGGGACTCAATAAATGTCAACAAGTATGACAATAAGACAGACACTGTTTCCTTCTATTAATAGGTTATTTCTCCTATATCCACACATTAATGAGGCTCTTGAATTAATAAGGACGAATGTAGTGATTTCATATCTTGAGTCAATATACTGGGTTAGAAAAAAATCACAGGAGGATTGATTTGAGGGCTGGGGCTGTAGTCCAGTGGCGGAGTGCTTGCCTTGCATGTGTGAGGCACTGGGTTCGATCCTCAGCACCACATAAAAATAAATAAATAAAATAAAGGTTTTGTGTCCGTTTACAACTAAAAAAATTGTTTTAATTGATTTGACCTGGATTTAGAGGATTAGCCTACTCTCATTTTTTCATAAAGTTACAGAACCCTGAAAGAAGTATTAGGGACAGGAACTGCACTGCAAATACAAAGATGAATAAGACACAAACCTTGTTCTTAGGGAACCTGTGGTCTTGTGGTGGAGTCAGTCACCATAAAATGATGAACTCTAGAAATGTAGTAAGCTCTTAAAAATGAGGCTATGGTTTTCAGAAAGTAGAATAAATGGAATACCTAAGCCTAGAGATGTAGGGGGGACAAAAATAAGCTGCTTCTTTAACCCTAGGGACCATTTCTTATTCACCCTTATTTCTGCCCAGTGTTTGCCATAGGTAGGTACTAACATTTCTGGTCAAACAAATGAACTCACGTATACAATGTATAAATGGGAAACTCAGACATCTGGAAGTAAAATGCATGAAACAGTAGTTATCCTTACCTGACTCCAGTTGGCAACTACCCCATCTCTGCTGGAACAATAGAAAGCAATAAAAGGCTCTTTCCACTAATGCCTCTAGAGCACACTCCTGTCTCCTTCCTGTCCCCCCACCCTAGTTCCTTCTTCTCACCCCAAACACTATTTTCCCGACTTTCTGGTCGGCATTTACATGGATTTCACACCTTCCAGTTATCTTCCAGCACCCTGAGCTCTCCATTCACTATTGTATTTGTAGATGTTTCTGCAGTAAAGCTTCTGTTATCCACTCAGAGGCCTCAGCCTATAACTTATTTGTAATGGAAAGTATCTATGAAATGCAGCAAAAACATTATGGACCTTCTATGCCCTTCCCAAGGCTCTCAAAAGGAGGAGGTGGATGAAAATAACATGGACCCAAATTTGGAATGCTTAGGTTGGGATCTAGCTAGAAGTCTGATGCCAGCTTTCATCATTGAGCTGCTTATGGCTGGATTTATTACTTCCTTCCATGGGACTCACCTCTAAAAAACCTGACAATGGAATTTCGATAAATGAATGGCAGGTAGAACACAGTGCCTAAGATCAATATCTTTATCCTCTTTTCATGTAATTTAGTCTCATTTCATATTTATTTCCATCACCTTCCTTTCCTTGCTCCAAGGTGATGAGCCTTTTGTAGCTTCATTCCCCTCTTATCCCATAACAGGGGAGATGGCAGGGAGGCAGAACAGGTTCAAATCCTCCATTTCCCTTCCTGACTAGACAGCCATGAATAAGTAAGTCACCTATCTTTTTTTGAAGTCTGTAAAACAAGAATGATGCCACTTACCTCACAGAATTTATAGTAAAAATTAAGGTAACTATAAAAACACATGTAAAAGCACCTAGCAAAAGCACTGGCACATAGTAGGTACTCAAGAACACAATCTCTCTTCTCCTGTTACTGGAAATACCATACTTCTTTCAGGTATATCAAGCCACCCAGAAGTCACCAAATACAGAATAGGGTAGAGATCATGGATTCTTTCTTGAACCCCTCTTTTATTATCTATTACTAGGAACAAAGGTACATGGGAGATAGGATAGTTTTTAATAAGTGACTAATATGGCTTCATTACCTAAAATGAAATTTTTCATGGACCTGCTATTATAGGAGGCAGCATAGTTTATTGGCTCAATTCATGAAATCCAAAAAGAAATTTCTTGTTGTTATATCACTTCTGATATGACAGAAGATAGGACAAACTTGCTTTAGCCCTTTTTTTCTGTTCTAATCTGTAAAAATATCATCTAAAATCCCTTCCTCCTCCCACAAAGGGACTAGAAATAAGTGTCATAGTTGAATATACTGTTTTCAATGTCGGTTTCAATCAGATTTTTCCCCCACTGCGGATAAAACCCACAGGTACTTTACCACTGTGCTACATCCCCAGGTTTTTTTTTTTTTTTTTTAAATTTAGAAATAAGGTTTTGCTAAGTTGCTAATCCTCCTGCCTTAGCCTCCCAAGTAGCTGGAATTACAGGCATCTACCATCACACCTGGCTTTTGGGAGATTTAATAAATGTTATGAAAACATGACTACACAACTTCCCCTAAGCTTACACACAGCACACAAAAGACAAGTTGAACATTTAGCTTCTTACCTTTACTTTTTCACCATTAATCTCCACTGTCTTAATCATAAAATCAACTCCAATTGTTGCTCCTTGACCTGGGGGGAAAAGACCCTAAAGAACAAATAATTGAAACAACAGTTATGCCCATCCTTCAGGTAAATGAAATACTTCTTACATTTCATATTACCAGTACCAGGCTCTTCTTTTGGTTGAGCTAATTGGTAGAAAAAAGAATGTCGGCTGGTCTCATGGAAGCCCTGTTTAATTTAACATTGTATGTATGTTTTAAGAGGAAGAGAGAAGGGAGAACTTGGGATACAGAAATCCTGACAGAAGCAGAAACAGAAGGTGGATCAAAGAAATGGGTTGAGAAAGGGTGAAGGGGGAGAATCAGGAAAAGGCAGTGGGGGAAACCTGATTTTAATAAAGAAAAAGAAAAATCCAGGGAGCCACTGGAATGAGACTAGGATTGTTAGAATGGGGAGAAATGAATAGGCAAAATCAAGGAAGCTCAAAACTAGTTATCATGATTGGTCAACAAATATATGAAAAAAATGTTCAACATCTCTAGCAATTAGAGAAATGCAAATTAAAACTACACTGAGATTTCACCTCACTCCAGGCAGAATGGCAATTATCAAGAAAACAAGTAATAATAAATATTGACAAGGATGTGGGGGGAAAACGTACATTCATATATTGCTGGTGGGACTATAAATTGGTGCAACTACTCTGGAAAGGAGTATGGAGATTCCTCAGAAAATTTGATCCAGTTACCCCACTCCTTGCTATATATCCAAAGGACTTAAAATAGCATACTATAGTGATGCAGCCACATCAATGTTTATAGCAGCTCAATTCACAATAGCTAAGCTGTGGAACCAACCCAGATGCCCTTCAACAGATGAATGGACAAAGAAAATATGATATATATAACTGAACATTAGTTAGTCATAAAGAAGAATGAAATTATAGTAAATAGATAGAAGTGGAGACTATCTTGCAAAGTGAAATAAGCCAATCCCAAAAAACCAAGGCCAAATGTTCTTTCTGATATACGGATGCTAACATACAATAAGGTGGGGGAGAAGACTAGAAATGCATTGCATTAGACAAAGGGGAATGAAAGGAAGGGGAATGGAGATAGGAAAGATATAAACCATTAAACCAGGAGGCAGCAGACTTAGGATCTCCAGGTGACCTCAGACTAACCACCCTCCCTCTCTGGGCCTTGAATCTGATGAGCTTTACCTCAAACTGGAAATATAGCAGTTTCCAGAGGATAGGATATTAGCACAATTACATGCATAATGTAATTTACTATTGTATAATATTTCCTGTAAGCTTAGAGAGGAAGTTGTGGGTAGCAAGGAATTCTATCAGGAAAGAACTCTATACCTAGTCTCTCCCCCCCTTATTCATCCATATTCTAGAATGCCCAGAAATTAAAGCAAAATGGACTTTATTAGCTCTGACATCTAAGACTGGGGAATCTCTAATTAAGTCCATTTCCTGACAAGAGCTCCTTAATTAAAGTTTGAACTTAAAAGGCTGAGCTTCAAACCAAAAGAAAATGTTCCATTGCATTTCTGCAAAAAATGTAAATATAAACATTCATAACTTTACTTACAAATATTGAATCAATTTTCTTCTACTTTAGCTTGGCTCAGATACAAGGTTGCCAAGCTTCAAGTTTATAGCTCCAGCTGTTTTGCAGCCTAACAAATGCCAAAAAAATAAAGCCTTCCCAGTGCTTTTCCCCACCACTTTGTTTCCTAACCCTTCATGTCTCAAAAACAGCTGAATCCAATTCATTTTAACTGCTTACTAAATAACAAACAATCTTGTCTATGAAATATGAACTTTGGGGGTAGTTGAGGGACTGGGAGGATAATAAGTAGACAGAAAAGAAAAATGTGCTTGTTGGTAAAAATTATTGTTCAAGAAGGAAAGCATTTTCACCTTCAATGATAGGGTTTGTGTTTTTAAAGAGAATGATCTCAGAGGTTAGAACCCACAGGACATAGAAATATCAGGCTGAGAACTAAGAGACCCAAATTCTAATCCCATTCTTGTCACTAGTATGATGTGAGATCATAAGCATGTCATTCACTCCCTCTACATCTAAGGTTTTCATCTGTAAAATGAGAGGACTGAATTGAATCTCTGACCTTTCAGTAATGAAACAAGGTCAAGGGAACTTTTGATAAAGGGATTGAAAATTTATCTGTATCTTTGCAGTTCCACAGTCTTGTTCTTCTCTTAAAAGCAGAAAAGATTACCAATGTTAGACAGATGTAAAACAAGTTGGAGTTTCAATGTATCTCCAAGGTGGTTAACTGAGCCCCAGATGCCTGTTAGCTTTTTGCTTTTGATTTCACCAGGCCAAGGCTTAGTAAAAAGCATGAGTTATTTTCTGTTTCTTATCATGGGAAAAACCCTGACATTTCCAAAGTGACTCTGAGCCATAAAGCTGTTTGTGTTATCCAATCTGCCTCTCCAGTTTTCCACAGACTTCAGAGCTGAAAGGGGCCTTAGAGTTTATTGGGCTCCCTCATGTGGAGCTGGGAGACCTGGGAAGGGGAGGAACTAGGACAAGGACCTGTGTTTCAGCACGAGCAGTGCTCTTTCCATGGCACCATGTTGCCCTAGACCTTAGAGGAGCTAGTCTTAACTTTCCCAATGTGTACTTTAGCAAAATACAAGCTGAATGCATGATAGCCCAGAAAAAGGCTTCATTCTCCTTTTCATAGGAAAACACAAAAGGCCAACTTTAGAATGATTTCTGATTTTCGAATTTAAAACAGAATGTAATCTTGGCTAGTGAGTTTCAAGAAGGCAGCCCCAAAGGAAACTTGTACTTAGGTCATATGATAAGGCTTCAAACCAGAAAGGACATTCAGTTCAGAGAGTTCTTCACTGTTCTCATCTCATCCCCATTTATAAGGTTTAGAAAAATCAGCATATTTGGTTCTAAACCAAAATGATTCACGCAGTTTCTTGGGAGGAAATGAGGCATAGGCAGGGAGTTTGAGTTTAATTTGCATTAATTTATTTCTACCTTTGGATTATTAAGAACTAATCTATTTTTTATCCAATAAATTTTGAAACTTCATACTGAAAATAAAACCACTTGCTCCTTTCATATAGGGAAACAAAAAGAGGTGTGGGAGGGTTGGTATTGACCCCCACAGCCAAGCTCCCTTGAGGGGATTTAGAAAAAGCCTAGGCTACAAAACTGATACCACTTTCAAAGGGTGTGTTAAGAATGCACAGCCTAGAGGCTGGCCCTGGGACCAGGCACTCAATCCATAAGATTCCTCTAAGGCAGGCTAGACAGATAAAACCCACTCTGGGATTCTGAGTGCTCTTACCTGAGTGAACCGTCGGACTAGGCACGTCTTCCCCACACCAGCGTTGCCAATTAAAACAATTTTGAACAGGAAATCATAATCTTCCATACTCATTTACACAGCTGCAAGGCAAATACAGGCAAGAGTGAGAAAGGCCCAGAGAACCCAAGGTGCACCAGCCCCTTCTCCTCAGGAATAAGAAATCTGACTCATTTGAAGAGCAATTTAATGTTCCCCTCTGGTGACCCTGCCAATGAGAGAGGAACACAGGTGTCTAGTCACAGATAGACTTCATTCCTCCCAGCTACGTCATGCCACAGGAAGTAATGACAGATGTCCTTTCACTTGGTAACCTTTATTCCTCCAAGCAGTCAGGTCACAAGTCCTCAGTGATAAGATCCATTTTCTTTCAGTATAAGAGAAACATCACCAGGCAAGTAGGGAGTGGTGCAGAGAAACAGGGACAAAGGAGAGTCCATCCAGAACTTCAAGGATGTTTATGTATTGTGCATGGCTCTGGAAAAAGTACTAGCAGCTAGGAGACTGAAGGGACTGTAACTATGAAGGACCCTTTTGGTCTCCTTCAAGTCCTGGGGGTCTTACCAGTGGAAGTTATAGTCATCTTGTCCTCCGTTCCCACCTCATTCCTATATACGTTCTCCAACCACACAGATGCTAAAGGGACCCTGAAGTGCCTATCTTTTCATTCTTCTGGGCTTTGGCATTTATGAGTGTCCCCTGTCGGGATGCCTTCCCTTCAACATTATGAAGCCCTTCAAGGCCCAATGCAAATAGCTATTTCTCTCTGAATTTTTTACTAATCTTACTTAAATAAGGCAAACCACTTCCACCAATCTTCTGTCCTAAGACTTCACTTCCTATACACAGTTATTCAAATATCTGTCTCATCCTTGAGGGAAGTGACTATGTCTTTCAATTCTATATTCCCACCCTCTGGGACCGAGTTACCCTTCATAAATTTTTACTCTATAGAAGGAAAAAAATAATGGGCATATTGTTTAAGTATAGGCCTTAGTTTCTCCAACTGTGCTGAAAAGAATACTGTAAACTGTCTACTTGAGAGGACATTTTTTGAAGATTTTAAAAACAACCTCTCAAAGAGCCTTGGTACCCTATCCTGGTGAAAGCAAGTTACTTATTAAGTGTTTCTATAGTACTCTATCACCTGGGAGGTGGGCCACCTCAAAACCAACCAAGGAAAGTTAACAACAAAAAAGTTAAATAAATCATAGAATAGGTCCAGTAGACTCTAGAGGGAGAGGCAATGGATAGACAATGAGCCCCTGGGGTGCTTGAGAGAGTTAGAGAAGCCTCAAGGTCACTCCTACCAGGAACTAAAGCTCAAATGGCTACAGGCAGAGAAAAGAGCCCCAGGGGTTGAACCTGTCAAATACTGCTAGGGAAGTAAATCCACTGCATACAAATGTGGTATCCAGTGGACTTAACTAGCTCTTGATAAGATGACTGGCAACCAAGCCAACACCCAGGTGGCCGCTCATAGGGTTCTCAGTTCACTTAAATTGTGGAGGAAAATCTCTCTTTGTGTAAGAATCTGAGTCCATAAGCAGTGGTTTGTGCTGGCCATATGTCTGGCACTATGTGGCCCTTTATGTATATTTCCATTTGTTTCTGCAGTCCAGAGGCTGAATTCTCAGGTAATATACAGTGTTAAGGTATATTACCTGAGCAAACTGAGATTAAGGAAAACCAAGGGGGCCCGAAATCATAAAACAACCAGACTTCAAGTTCCAAGACCATGTGTGTCACCAAAAAAACTATGGAGCTGAAGAGACCCAGGTTCAAATCCTGCCTGTGCTGCTTTCTAAGTGACCATTTTCCAGAGCTTCAACTTCCCTATTAACAAAATGAAGCTTATATCACTTATAACAGAATAATGATGCGTGAAGAAATGAATGGAAACCTCAAGGACAGGACCAGGCCCTTAGTCATCCAAACTCCTTCTCTTGACTCACAAGTTTTCCATCAGCTGGTTTCCTCCTTCACTGCTGGCCTCATCTCTCACCAGCCTCCTTATAACACACACTTGAAGCTCACTGGATTTCTTCTCTTCCTTAAATACTGTAGGATTGATTTTCTCTTCAGATGTTCACACATACGTCTGCCCAGAACACATGACCTAATTTCCCATCCCCTCACCTAGTCCAGATAACTTTTACTTCCCCTTTAGGTCTCAGCTGAAACATCCCTTTCTCTAGTTACTTCTCTAACTTGACAGGGAGCAGCTTGGGCCCCCTATGAAGGTTCTCCTGACACCCTCTTCATCTCCTATGATAATACCCACCACACTTTACTATTAAATGCTTACCTCATATTTCATCCCCATCCATAAGCACCTCAATACTACTGACACATTCATGACTGTGCAGCATGAGGGTAATGAAGTGAACTGCACCCTGATCCCAACCTATCAGCAGCAGCAGCAGCAGCAGCAGCAGCATCTCACTGGATATAAAGTCATCTAATATCACAACTTTGGGGTAGACACTTGACATTCCTAAATTACAGCACAAGCGAAGCGAAATAAGAAGGCACTGAGGTTCCACAGATGCTAACTAGTAGGGTTGAGATTCAAACCCAGACAACCTGGCTCCAGCACCCACATCTTTGAACCACTAGATAGTGCCTCTCACTATACCTGGCTCAGAGTAAGACCTCAAGAAAGATGTGATGGATTGAATGAGGGAGGACAAGCATTTTTATAAATGTGATTTCCCTTTTCTCCTCCCCTCTAGCTTCAGGCCCAAAATTCTACCACATTATAATAGTTCAAGTAAGAAACAAAGTCAAACTCCTGATAAATTTCAGGGATGTGAGATGTCAGTTAAAACTCACTGTTAAAAAGAAAAAGAAAATAAAACTCAAGGATATGCAAGGTTAGCAGGAAGATGAAGCTGTGTGGATCAGGACTCACTGCTCCCATGAGCAAATGAGAAACAGGAAACACCGGACTGAGCTGCATTCTTTTCCTGTGTTTTGCTTGTTTGATGCACATTTATTTCTACATCTTTGCCTGATGTCAAAAGAACAAAGTAAGAAATACAGAGAATTCCAAAAATAAAGAACTCAGAAACAGTGCTCCTAAGAGAAAGTTATCAGTGCCCAAACTATGTATCTTTATGAAGAAAAGAAAGAGGGGCTCTGTCAATGCTGTGTCATGTGGTTACCACCTGGAGCAAACCACAGAAAAAAAGACATTTCCCCTTTCTAAAAGAAACTTACTTTCATGCTTTGTTGAATATGTTTCAGTTTGGGGTTTTTTGTTTTTGGAGCTGGGGACTGAACCCAGAGGCTCATGCATGCTAATCATGTGTTCTACCACTGAGCTATACTCCTAGCCCAAGTATTTTTTAAATGAACCTCTGAAGAAAATGGTTGTGAGTTTAAAACTGCAGGCTTAAGCTGGACTGTGAACTCCAGATTACCTGCTTTGATTAATGTTCTGTTTCTAACAGAAAACATGTGACTGTATGATTACACGACTGGTGTGATTCTACATCGTGTACAACTAGAAGAGTGAGAAGTTGTACTCCACTTATGTATGATGTGTCAAAATGCATTCTACAGTCATGTATAACTAATTAGAACAACAACAAAAACTTCTCTTAAAAAACAATCATCTTAGCTGGATACAGTGCTGCATGCCTGTAATCCCAGCTACTTGGGAAGCTGAAGTAGGAGGATAACAAGTTCAATGCCAGCCTTGGCTGCTTAGCAAAATCATGTCTCAAAATAAAAAATAAAAAGGCTTGGAATGTAGTTTAGAGGTAGAATATTACTGGGTTCAATCCTCTATACCAAAAAAAAAAAAAAAAAAAAAAAAAGACAAATATTCTAAATAAAGGGAAGAAGAAACTTTTAAAAAGAAAGAAAGAAAACACATCTGAATTAAATGTTCATAGATTCTCTGGAAAAACCAAGCTTTGAGTAAGCTCTTCTGTGTAGTCCATAACATAACAAACAGCCCAGGCATCAAGGAATCATTTTGTGATGAGAAAGTATCGGGAGATACCCATTCAGAAGTATACTAGTTATAACCAACCCTAAACTGACAACAAAAGTCACACCTTGTCTCACATTTAGGAATGCCAAGTGAGGATCAATCAAGCACATTACGAGATGGTCTTCTGCCAAATTCTGGGGATTTCCCACTCTGTTACTGTCAATAATAACAATAATAGCTAACACTTATTCAAAGCTTATTATGTACCAAGTACTGTGTCACATGTAGTTATGCATTTAATCCTCACAACTCTATGATGTAGGTAATCTTTTTAAAATTTTTTTATTCTAATTTGTTATACAGGATAGCAGAATGCACTACAATTCATACTATACATAAAGAGCACAATTTTACATATCTCTGGTTGTATACAAAGTATATTCACAACATTTGTGTCTTCATACATGTACTTTGGATAATGATGTCCATCTCATTCCACCATCATTTCTAGTCCCATGCCCCTCTCTTCCTCTCCCACCCCTCTGCCCTATCTAGAGTTCCTCTATTCCTCCCATGACCCCCTTCCCTACCCCACTTATGAGTCAGCCTCCTTATATCAGAGAAAACATTTGGCATTTGTTTTTTTGTGATTGGCTAACTTCACTTAGCATGATATTCTCCAACTCCATCCATTTACCTGCAAATGCCATGATTTTATTCTCTTTTATTGCTGAGTAATATTCCATTGTGCATATATACCACATTTTCTTTATCCATTCATCTATTGAAGGGCATCTAGGTTGGTTCCACAATTTAGCTGTTTCGAATTGTGGCTATAAATGTTGATGTGGCTGTGTCCCTGTAGTATGCTGTTTTTAAGTCCTTTAGGTATAGACCGAGGAGAGGGATAGCTGGGTCAAATGCTGGTTCCATTTCCAGTTTTCCAAGGAATCTTCATACTGCTTTCCACATTGGCTGTACCAATTTGCAGTCCCACCAGCAATTTATGAGTGTGCCCTTTTCCCCACATCCTCACCAACACTTATTGTTGTTTGTATTCTTAATAGCTGCCATTCTGACTGGAGTGAGATGAAATCTTAGAATAGTTTTGATTTCTCTAATTGCTAGAGATGATGAACATTTTCACATATTTGTTGATTGATTGTTTATCATCTTCTGAGAAGTATGTGTTCAGGTCTTTGGCCCATTTATTGATTGGGTTATTTGTTTTTTGGTGTTTAGCTTTTTGAGTTCTTTATACACCTTAGAGATTAGTGCTCTATCTGATGTGTGAAGGGTAAAAACTTGCTCCCAAACTGTAGGCTCTCTATTCATCTCACTGATTGTTTTATGTGCTGAGAAGAAACTTTTTAGTTTGAATCCATCCCATTTATTGATTCTTGATTTGTAGGTAATCTTTTTATCATCACTAATTTACTACAGAGGAAACTGGTATACCGAGATATTATCCTAGATATAGCTAATTAGTGTTAGGATAGATACAAACCCAAGTCCATCTGACTCCAGAGCTTTACTGCTTCTCAAACAGAATACTGCTGCCTCCTGTCTTGTGATTGACAATATCACTATATCGGTCACTGGGGCTGGAGGCTCAGTTGAACTGATCCCCAGGCTCCTTTGAACTGCAGGATTCTAGAAATCCCCCAGCTCTGAAAGCATCACTCCTACATTGATGGGGATGCACACTGGTTTCACATCACATGATGCTCCTCACTGTGCCCCGCAGTCCAGGTCTCCCATAGGAACTAGAGTTAGACTTCCCTTGAATGCCACTCCCACAATTTAGTCACCAATCATCTGTGTAATTAAGTACCAGGTACAGAGGAATAAACAGGAACACCACTCAGATGAACAGGTAAAATCTCAAATATAATCACCACCATAGTTCTAAATAAATGGATATATGCATGAGATTCAAAAAGGAAAAAAAAATCAATGAGGAAAAGAAAAAAATTAACTTCAAGACGATAACAGGAAATGAAAACTAGTATGAAAAGCTTAAAAGGAAGAAAACCATTCTAAGCAATATAAATTTGGTAACATAAACCAGTTTTTAAAAACGACTACATTCACTGTTGCACATCTATGTATTTCCCCCTTGCCCTCTGGGACTCAGCATAAGTCAGCAGCCAGGTCCCCTCCTCCCACCTCTAACCCCAGACTTTACCCTAAAAACATTGTGAACACTTGTCCCTGGTTCAAAAAACTGTGTGTCTCAGGCACGTTCTTTTCCCTTCCAGAACTTCCACTTGGTCTGTAAATGGAGAGTGTTGACACACAGGTACCATGGGCCCTTCCCATGACAGTATGTGGCACTGTTCTTGCACACCATTGAGGCTGCAGAGATGAAACCAGGAGGCCTGCATCTGCTAGAGAAAAGTTTCTATATTCATAAAATGGAAATAATAAACATTAGAACCGGGACTGGGATTGTGGCTCAGTGGTAGAGTGCTGGCCTAGCACACATGAGGCACTGGGTTCAATCTACAGCACCATATAAAAATAAAAGTATTGTGTCCATCTACAACTAAAAAGTAACTATTTTTAAAAATAAATAAAATAAACATTAAAACATATATTACTGAGTTGTTTGAGAGGCAAATAATATATGGAAAATGTCCCTTTAAAAAATAGAATAAAAATTTTTTAGTCCTTCTGTCAAGTCATCTTTATCAACTGTAGAAAATATAGACAAATATAAAGAAAAATGAAACCATCCATAATCTTTCCCTACCCATACCTCCTCCTGGGTATAAATAACATTTTGCTATACATCCTTCTAGTCTCTTTATTTATATACCCTTATAAGTACGTATATTTTATTATAAATTTTTGGATTTAAAAAAAAAAAACCAGCATCATAGGATCATGTAAAGTTTTTTTTTTATATATAAATTTTGTGTTTTCCAAAACCCCAAATCAGAACTTAGAGTCTGCAAAATAGAACTCATTATCAGACACCCTCAGCATTCTTTCAACATCTGCTTCTATAACCCTAACTACTCAAGAAGGGAGGGTTTGTGGAAGATGACTTCACAGTGACATAACTTTGAGGAATGCTAAATACTATAATCCAATCCTGAAGATTTAAAATGTTCTGGATCACAATTAGAATAACTTATACTCCATTTATATGTGTCAAAATACACTGTGTTTGGTATATCCAAAAAGATTTTTTAAAAAAGCAAATTTTCAACAAAAAATAAAATGCTGTGAAAATTCTCATCATGAATGAAACTGGCTTTGTTTAGTTCATATTTACAAAATACGATTTTAGCTGAGAATTCTTTTCTCATGTAACGCCTTTCAATATCCCTTGCTATATAGGGTTGCATGACACATGAATATGTTAAATGCTATTTTGTATTACTTAAAATCAGGGCTGCCCAGGCTGGGTTGCCAAAGAAAGTCAAGATATCACTTAAGTTTCAGTTTCAGATAGTAATAAGTAAATTTGAATATGTTTGTTCAATATGTTGAATGAGATAAATGAATGACTTTTTAAGATATAAGTGTAGCCAGGCACAGTGGTGCATGCCTGTAATTCCAGGCTCAAAAGGTTGAGGCAGAAGGATCGCAAGATCAAAGTTAGCCTCAGCAACTTAGCTAGGCCCCAAGCAACTCAGCAGAGTCCCTGTCTCTAAATAAAATATTTAAAAAGGGCTGGAGATGTGGCTCAGTGGTTAAGCACCCCTAGGTTCAATCCCTGGTACCAAAAAAAAAAAAAGAAAGAAAAAAGGAAAAAAGATATCAGTGTGATCCAAATATTACATAAGACCTACACACACACACAAAAAAAAATGTTGTTTATTTAAAATTCAAAATTAATTAGGTAGCCTATATTTTATTTGGAAACCCTACCCAGGGAAATTGATTAGCTAGGTCATAGCAGAAACAGAGGCCATAAATACACACCACTCCCATAAAGAACTGTGAAAGGAGATGAGTAGGGCATGAAAAACAAGATATCTCTACCAATCTAAAAGAGAAGCAAACAGGAATAACAAAGGACAATAAACAAAATTTCTAGAAGGCAATACTAGGCTGGGCTTCCTTAGAATCTGAGCCAGACTTCAGGGGCTGGGTTTAGACCAGTATACAGTGAGCTGCTCCATCCTTGACAGTTCTAGAGCACTCTGGACCTTCCTCTGACTACGTTCAGCATGTGCATCTACCTGGTGAAGGGGACTGTGCCCTGCATGTCTATCTTACCCCTACCGTCCTTAAAGGTAAAGACTGTACGCCAACAAGACACTGATCTCTGCTTACTCTATTGCTGTGTTCAATTAGTATACATTGAACTGAAAACATTTGATCCATCTTTCACTCTAACGAGGTTCTGTCCCAGGAAGCTCATTATTGCTTAATTACGAGGAGGCAATTACTAACCATTACTATAATCAACTGCTGCAAGCTCACTTGCTTTACATCAGCTGCTAATTTCATGTTATTGCAAGTTAATTATTCTCCTTGGCCATGGATGTCAAATACCCACCTGCACCATGGCTGCTCCTCATTCACCAGACTATAAACTCCCAACATTTTGTTATATGGCTCTTTATAGTTTACAAATGCTTTCACATGCATGCTCTAATATGGATATCCCAACAACTTCATGAACTACTTCTTATTCACTATACAGGTAAGGAAACAGGGATTAGGTAATGAAGTGACTCACCTTAAGTCACACACAAGTGAGATGCAAGGTGACAATCCTGGCCACCCAGAACTTCTCTTTTCTAGAATACACTATTTTCCCATGTTCCTAGGACCTTGGACCATGATTTGAACACACAGGGTGCCAGAAACAATGCTAAATGTTTTTCATATATCATCTTATGTAATCCTTGCTCTAGCCCTTTACACAGGCATTATTATTCACATTATATAAGTGAAGAAATTGAGGTTCAAAGAGGTAAATTTATTCAGAATCATACAGCTCATGAGTAGAAAGTGCCTTGATTCCAAACCTAGGTCTTTCTGAAAAGAAGTTAATTTGGAATTAAGTGTCCCTCTTTATACTAAAATAAACTCTAAATAGATTCAAGGTTTGAATCTTTAAAAACTGAAAGCATGGGGCTGGGGTTGTGGTTCAGCGGTAGGCGCTCGACAAGCATGTGAGAGGCCCTGGGTTCGATCCTTAGCACCAAATAAATAAATGAAAAATTGGGGCTGGGGTTGTGGCTCAGGGGTAGAGCACTCGCCTAGCACATGTGAGGCCCTGGGTTTGATCCTCAGCACCACATAAAAATAAATAAACAAAATAAGAGTGTTGTGTACAACTGAAAAATAAATATTTTTTTTAAAAACTGAAAGCATGGAAATACTAGAAAAAAATGTGTGCATGTGTGTGTATAAAATCTTGAAGTGGGGAATTACTTAATATCAAGTCTAAATTGCAAAATAAATGATTAATTTTACTAATTTTAAAATAATTCTGCAAAACAGTAAAAATGAACTAAAATATCTGTAACACATGTATTTAAGTCTAATTCCATTAATTGCATAAAGAATTCCTATAAATAAAAAACAATAACCCAATAGAAAAATGGACTAAGGACATGAACAGAAAGTTCACAAGAAATAAAACAGAACTTTAAAAAAAAAGATCAGCCTCACACATTAGTAACTGCAAACTAATTTTTGAGCTATAAATTATAATTAAAAAAAATCAATAAATGGGACAGAATCAAACTAAAAAGTTTCTTCTCAGCAGAAGAAACAGAGAGCCTACATCCTGGGAGCAAATTTCTACCCCTCACACATCAGATAGAGCACTAATCTCTAGAGTATATAAAGAACTCAAAAAGCTAAGCATGGAAAAAACAAATAACCTAATCAACAAATGGGCCAAGGACCTGAACAGACACTTCTCAGAAGAGGATATACAATCAATCAACAAATCATCATCTCTAGCAATCAGAGAAATGCAAATCAAAACTACTCTAAGATATCATCTCACTCCAGTCAGAATGGCAGCTATTATGAAGACAAACAACAATAAGTACTGGCGAGGATGTGGGGAAAAAGGTACACTCATACATGACTGGTAGGACTGCAAATTGGTGCAGTCAATATGGAAAGCAGTATGGAGATTCCTTAGAAATCTTGGAATGGAACCACTATTTGACCCAGCTATCCCTCTCTTCAGACTATACCCAAAGGACTTAAAAACAGCACACTACAGGGACACAGCCACATCAATGTTTATAGCAGCACAATTCACAATAGCTAAACTGTGGAGCCAACCTAGATGCCCTTTAGTGGATGAATGGATAAAAAAAAAAGTGGCATATATACACAATGGAATTTTACTCAACAATAAAAGAGAATAAAATCATGGCATTTGTAGGTAAATGGATGACATGGAGAAGATAATGCTAAGTGAAGTTAGCCAATCCCAAAAAAACAAATGTTGAATGTTTTCTCTGATATAAGGAGGCTGACTCATAGTGGGGTAGGGAGGGGGGAGCATGGCAAGAATAGATGAATTCCAGATAGGGAAGAGGGGTGGGAGGGAAAGGGAGGAGGCAGGGGATTAGCAAGGATGGTGGAATGAGATGGACATCATTATCCGATATACATGTATGAAGACACAAATTGGGTGTTAACCTACTTTATATATAGAGATATGAAAAATTGTGGTATATATGTGTAATAAAAATTATAATGCATTCCACTGTCATGTATTTAAAAAATAAAATCAATTAAATAAAAAAAAAGAAAGGACATTTTTCATCTCAAATTGGGGCAAACTTCATTCTGTACCGGGATACAGAGAAATGAGGCATTTGTGTACTACTGGTAGAAGACAACTCAACTCAAATATGATGCAACAAACCCTTGCTCCAGCAATGCACTTCTAGTAATCTAGCATATATCCATACTCATTGATACACTGATAACTCATACCTACATGTGAACAAAGGAACATGTAGTAGGATGTTCTGCATTTGTAATTACAGTTATAAAAATCAACCTAGAATTCCCTCAGCAAAAAAAAAAAGAAAGAAGAAGAAGGATTATGGCAACGATAAATTATGGCATATATGTCAATGGGCCACACAGTCTGCTTTGGATGTGTGCAAGGTGTATTATGTGAAAGAAACAAGATGGAAACAGAGTGTGTATAATATAGAAAAAGGGTAAGAGCATATAATTCTACATCTGTTGATTCATACGATATTTTTGGAATGAAACCAAAAAAACTAGCAAGAGTGGTTTCCCCCGGGAAGGCTGTAAGATTTAGCTTTTTCTAGGAAAGAAGAGAACCTCTAACTCTTGAATTATATTCTACCCTTCCATTCACTATCCAGTAGTGCTTGAAAGGAAGACAGTTTTCCTAATATAGTAAGAAAGGCCTTTTAAAAAATCAGTTTGGGGAATTCTGTTTCTTATCTTTCTCTTTGTCTGCCCTCTTGGATCCTGGATCCAGGGAAAAAATATTCCGCCAAAACTCCAGTATTGCCTTTCCTAGTTCATTGTGTATACCATTGCTTTCTCTGTTAAAGCATGCCGAAGTACAGCAGCTCCCTAAAAAGGAAGATTCATTCTTGGAGACCAACATCCCTTAAAACCAAGTATCCATTATATAAAAACCAAAACCAATGGATCAAACAATAGTTTATTTGTGACACTAATTTAAAAATACATTTGTACAGATTGGAAATTGCTCTCACTGCCCTTGACATAAAATCTTCCTGAGTAAACATGAGGAGTCCGTCTTTTTCTCCCACTTCACAGAGAAGGCATTTGAAACCAAGAAAGTAACTATAGCCTTAGGCCAGTGGCACATAAGCAATGAACTACACAGGTCCTCTGACTCTGAAGCAGGACTGCTGCCAGTACAAATAAAGTCCACAAATAAAAACCCCTACTATGAAAGACCACGGGCATAACCATCATAGGTGGCTGGCATGGATTCATGCCATGATTAGGGGTGGAATAAGGACAAGGGAACTCAAAAGCAGCCCTTAGAATATTTTTAAGACATGCAAAGAAATAAAAATGAAAAATAATAATACCATATTATTTTTAAAAATCAAGACAATAAAACACTTTATTTTATTCTTGGTATATATTATCTTTTATATTCTCATATTTCCTGGAAACACAAAATAGATTTGGGATTACAAACATGTAAGAAAGATGAAAATTAACCTATGAAACAGCATTTCATCAGCATTAACCAAAGCAAAAATCTGAATTATCTTCCAGTGTTTTCACTTGCTATAGTGAAAACCACACAGATTTGGTTTTCCATAGACAGTTGGCCCCAAAAAAGGGGCTACTGCTTAGGACCCACTTGGGCTCCCACTCAGTTCCCCAGGCAGAACCAATTTGTTTTGTACCACAGCACCTAGGAGCAGGTGCTTGTCAGAGAGACTTGCATGCACCTGGAAATACTGGCATTTTCTTTCCTGGGGAAAGGAAAATGGATACCCTTCCCACTTGCTAATCCCTCTCCAAGTTGGGGAGCTTCTGTCTGTAAAATATGTTTGTTGAACAGATCTAAAAATGGTACTTCCAAATCTAACTTGCTGTTTCCATCTTTTGCACAAGCAGGCAAGGCTCCCTCTGTGGTCCTCCTTCAACAATAACAATACCACTGTAAAGAACTCTGGGGTTTTGCCCCACTGCCCTCCCATCTGTGTTCTCTAAATCAGGGCCTGTGTCTAATCTTTCTTCTGCAGAAGCTTTTCTGTGACTGTTTGGCTGGACCAGAAGGGCCCCCTTATCAGCCTCCTCAGTCTCCTCCCACAGACTGAGCACACAATGCAGCCTGGCCAGGCAGACAGAGGTCAGGGCCAAGACCCAGAACTGGGCTCAAGCATTTCCCCTGATGGTCCTCGCCCCAGCAACCAGAGGCCTATCAAGGACAGAGGTGTCTCCTAGCAAGAAGACTGTCCAGTGAGACTGGATGCTTCCCTCAGCTGTTCAAATACATTCCCATTGGAAGTAGGAGAAAATGTCAAAGCAACATAAGAGTCTACATGCTCTGGCACCCAAATGGATGAAGATAAAATACAGGAATTCTCCCAAGTTTGTGACAGTTCTTAGGACATTCAAAAGAATGACTATTCGTATAAAGCCCAGACTTTACACACACTGGCTCATTTCATCCTTAAAACAGCCCTATTAGGTAGGATTTTGTAGGTACTGTCACTAAGATGTAAGTTTTTACATCTACAGATGTAAAAAACAGAGCACTTGTAGTTTACTAAGGGCTTTCCTGTGCATTATCTTGTTTGTATCCTGGCAAATTCCTGTGGGGAAGGCAGGATACAAATTCTTCCTCAACATGGCCTTCCAATACACACACACACACACACACACACAACGCATGCTCTAAACCACCTGTTGCCAAGGCCTGCAAATTTTTTTTGTCAGAAATATTGCTTGAATGCCCTCTGCCCCCCACCACCGGTTCCTGCTGCACCAACAAGGCTCAGGCCTTCATTGGCTCTCACCCAGCCAGTCTACTAACGACTTCTAACCAGGTTCTCTGTGGTCAAATGTTTTCCCAAAAGTATCTGCTGATTCTCAGTCTTGAGGATGAAGTTTAAATTCCTTAGGGTTAGTATGATAAGGCATTTTTTTTTAAGTTGGACACAATATCTTTATTTATTTATTTTTATGTGGTGCTGAGGATCGAACCCAGGGCCTCGCACATGCTAGGCGAGCGCTCTACCGCTGAGCCACAACCCCAGCTCCCTGATTAGGCTTTTTATAGTCCAACACAATTTACCTTTCTCCAATCCCCACATCCTGTAAGCTCTATTACATAGATTTTTCTCTTTTCTCCAAACACCCCATGTCCTTTCTGGCTTGTAGAGCTCTGCACATGCTCTTCTCCCTCCCTAACCTATCCTTTCTCCTATTAAAAAATTCCTTTTTATCTTTTCAGAAGCTCAGATGCCCTTTCCTCCATAATTTTTTCCAAATCCTACCATGTAGAATGAAGGTCTTCTTTATTTTTTCTTTTTAGTTGTAGATGAACACAATGTCTTTATTTTATTTATTTATTTTTCTATAGTGCTGAGGATGGAACCTAGTACCTCAAACATGGTAGGCAAGTGCTCTACCACTGAGCTACAATACAACCCTAGCGCTGAATGAATGTCTTCTTTCTCTGTTTCCAACTACCCTCTGTAAATAAAATAACCCCAGCACCCATTACACATTGTACTTATCCGTCATCTTTAAACCCTAAATTCCTCAAACTAGAATTCAACAACTATTTATTGAAGAAATAAGTGAGAATGGAAAATTTTTTAAGCAAAAATAGGAATCGTTTTTCGAAGAGCTCTAGATTTCAAAAAGTTGAAGAAATCTAGAATTCATGTAAACATGTACAGGCCACAGTTTAAGAACTGGGTGGAAGATACAGATGAGTTAAATTTACCAACAGATGGAATCTGAGGGAGAGCCTCAATAAAATAAATAAATAAATTCTAGGATTCTTATCCTAGGAACAACATGCCCAGGGACCAAAAAGCAGAGGTCCAAACTTCATTTAAGATAAATAAACGATAAATGGCCACTGATTACCTAGTGAAGGCAGGAATGACATCCAAACATTAACAGGTGAAAAAAAAAAAAGTGAAACATAAAGAGCACAACTTCTCGCAATGGCAAGTTTTAAAAATTCATCAGAAGCCTTAACAAGGTATTGGAGTATGGCTCAGTGGTAGAGTGTTTGCCTAGCATGCACAAAGCCCTGGGTTCAATCCCCAACACCACATAAATAAATAAATAATCCTGAGGTGATTCTTAAAGAAAAAATAAAAAGCCTTAACAAAGTGACCCAGCAATCCTGCTTCTAGAAATTGTCCCAAAAATCATTCCAAAATGTGCACAAGGATTTATTCACAAGAAAGTTAATTCTGATAAAACTCAGACTAGACCCCCAAGATAGAGGAAGGACTAAAACCTCCATCTAAATGTAGATAAGTGGCCATGCCTCTCCACTGAGCCACATGATGTAATATTATGAAATAAGTGCTTGGAAGAAATATATATATATTAGTGCTGGGATTGAACCCAGGGCCTTATACATGCAAGGCAAGCACTCTACCAACTGAGCTATATCCCTAGCCCCAAGAAATACATTTTTAAAAAATCCTTACCTCCGAGTGGTGGGAACTGTGAATAACTTGCCTCATTTATACATTCATATATTTTTTAAATTTCAATAACATAATTTATTCACTAAACTTGACTTATTTAAAAACAAAGCACATTATTAAAATATAATAAATGCTCAACAGCCATGAAAGAAACACAGGGCAGGTACATATGTACCATACTAGTAACCATGAAAATTCAAACAGCCCTTCCAGAATGTAGAACTTACCAAACACCACAACTGAGCTCAGACTTTTCATGCAGTGAATTTACTGTTGAGAATTCACTTTAAGGAAAGAAATTAAGAAACTCAAAATGTTAAATGTACAAAAATTCTCATTACATCTTATCTAAAAGAGTTAAAGAATTGAAAGCAATACAATGTCCAAAGAGGGAGAGGCGAATTCAGCATAGAATATACGCACCATGGAATTCAGGGAAGCTATTAGAAATGCCAATTATGACAACTATGCAGAAATATTAAATAATGTTGACAACAGGCTGTAAAATGAAAAGAATACACAAAACTGCATTTGTTAGGGCTGCAGCTATGGAAAATCAGTGTATATATGAACAAGGGAATTCAAAAGTAAAAACATATGCTGTGTAAGGATTATGGGATTCCAGGGAGCTTTTTATGTTTTAAGTTTTGTCCTCATTTTTCTTTAACAAATGTTTAACATTTTGCATGTACCACAGACACATTTTTTTTTTAATTTGGAAAGGAGAAAATAGATTACCAGTAGGAACACAATCACTGTCAGCATTTTGATGTGTTCCTCCTTTTTCCTATGTACTGGGTGGTTTGGCTTCATTTTTATCATCATTGTAATTATATTAATATTTAAAGTTGTTTCACAATCATTTCTATCTTAAAAATGACAGAACTTGGATTGATGATGTAACTTAACATGAGCTCTATATGAGGACATAGCAGGGGTTTGCTTTAAGGGTCATCAAGAGTACCCACATAATGTCTGAGTTTTTTAGAAAAAAATATATATATGTGTGTGTGTGTGTATATATATTTCTTAGAAAATATGTATTATATATATATATATATATATATACATATATATATATATACTATACATATATAGTAGTTGTACACGACACCTTCATTTTATTTATTTTTTTAATATTTATTTTTTAGGTGTAGATGGACACAACACAATGCCTTTATTTTTATGTGGTGCTGAGTATCGAACCCGGGTCCCGCCTGTGCTACGAAAGGGCTCTACCGCTGAGCCACGATCCCAGCCCCATTTTATTTATTTTTATGTGGTGCTGAGGATCAAACTCAGGGCCTCACACGTGCTAGGCAAGCACTCTACTGCTGAGCCACAACACATTGTAATTATATTAATCATTGTAATTATATAATGTCTGTTTTTAAGCATAGAACAAATAATGTGCTCTTGTGACGAAATAGATGGACTTATCAAAGTTCCTAACATTATAGATGATCCTTAGGTTATATCAGTAAGCATAAGCCAAGAGCTTGGAGAGTACTGTGTCACTAAAGTTGATGTAGTTGAAAATTGAGGATTTTTAAAAATTTATTTATTTACTCTAATTTGTTATACATGACAGCAGAATGCATTTCAATTCATAGTACATATATAGAGCACCATTTTTCATGTCTCTGGTTACACCCATTCGTGTCTTCATATATGAACTTGGGGTAATGATGTCCTTCTCATTCTGGCATCTTTCCTACCTCTGGCGCCCTCCCTTGCCCTCTCTCCCCCTTACCCTATCTAAAGTTGCTCTATTTCCCCCCCAGTTTCCCCCGCCATCCCCATTATGAGTCAGCATCCTCATATCAGGGAAAACATTTGGCATTTGTTTTGGGGGATTGGCTTACTTCACTTATAATATTCATAATTCATAATATTCTCCAACTCCATCCATTTACCTGAAAATGCCATGATTTTATTCTCTTTTAATGCTGAGTAATATTCCATTGTGCATATATATTCACGTTTTCTTTATCCATTTATCTACTGAAGGGCATCCAGGCTGGTTCCACAATTTAGTTATTGTAAATTGTGCTGCTATAAACATTTATGTTACTGTGTCACAGTAGTATGCTGTTTTTAAGTCCTTTGGGTATAAACTGAAGAGTGGGATAGCTAGATCAAATGGTGGTTCCATTCCAAGATTTCCAAGGAATCTCCATACTGCTTTCCATATTGACTGCACCAATTTGCAGTCCCACCAGCAGTGTATGAGTGTGCCTTTTCCCCCACATCCTTGCCAACAGTTATTACTGTTTGTATTCTTGATAGTTGCCATTCTAACTGGAGTGAGATAAAATCTTAGAGTAGTTTTGATTTGCATTTCTTTAATAGCTAGAGATGTTGAACATTTTTTCCACATATTTGTTGATTGACTGGGAAGGATTTTTACTAGACATTGAAAACAGAAAGATACAATGATGTAATAAGTTTCAGACCAGAAAAATGTTAAAGGGAACAAACCTGCTTTCCATCTCTAATGTTCGTTTCTCCTGTTCATCTGCCCTTCACTGAAGCCAAAAGCTCATAGCAGGCAGCAGCTGCTGTGCTCAGCCTGCTCCCCTTATCTCTTCTGGCTCCCCCCTTGCACGGTCCTTACTCCATGCTGTGGCCCAGTGCACTGCAGATTGCCACACACAGACCTAACATGCATCTGTGCCACATGGACTCCTAGAGAAACAAGGATGGGGGGAATAGGGAAAACACTACCTAAGCAATGCACTGCTCTGCTGCCTGTGAAATGAATATGGCCTGAAGAAAGTGAGGAAAAGCTGAGTATTGCCTCCAAGGAGGGGCTCCATGGCTGCAGAAATGTGAATCTGTAGTGCTTTCAAACAATAGGGTTCTTCAACACAAACCGACTATTCATTTATTACGTGCCTGTCTGCCAAGGACTCTGCCTTCTGTTCCAAGAACAGAGGAAAAGCTGTTGTGTTGGAAAAGCTATGACATGGTTTGCCACCACTAAGGGAGCTAACCTCCTTAGAAGTCCAAGAGAAATGGAACTTGGCATTTGTTGCTTTAGATGCTTTTAGACACGAACCTCTGTTCAAGATGCAATGTGACTCCACTGCAACCTTTCTGAAGAACTAATCTGATCGTGTCATTGCCACACTTAAATCTCCTCAGTGGCTCCCAGCTGCTTCCACAGTCATCTCTAAAAAGGAAGCACAGTGCCCTGGTTCAGACGGTGAACTCTGGAGTAAAACTGAGTCAGAATCCTACCTCTGCCCTTTGGGAGCTGAGTGAGACCTTGGGCAAGTTTGATCCTCTTGGAGCCTACGATTCTTTATTTGCACACAGGGATTTTAACAGCTTGTACCTCCTAGGGTAGATCTGTGGATGAAAGGAATACAATGAAGCACAAAAAAGGAGAGCCTGGCATATAAGAGGGGCTCAGTGTTAGATGCTGCTGCTGTGATTGTTACTGTTGGAGAAAGTTCAAATCCCCTAGCAGGGCACACAGAGCACCTGTGACAAGCCCCTGTATGCTCTCCAGCTTTGCTTTTCATGAACTTGTGCCATCACCTCTGCCAAGCTCCCAGAGGGCAGACTGAGATAGGTTTCTCCCATCACGCATTTACTCACAGGGCTCTCCTCTTCTTGACTGGTGTGAAAGGGGTCTCTGAAGACTCTCACCATGTGAGTTAGTCGCTCCTCACTTTGTGTCTCCTGTGTCCCTCAGAGAGTCTTCATAGAAGCTTTATATGCTCCTTGGTTTATGTATCCTGTTTCATCCACTAGGCCTTAAGGACAGAGTCCCTGTGAGTTCCTATCTGCATATCCATTGCCTGGCACTTCAATAGACTCTAAATAAATGTTTATTAAATAAATGCAAAAGAAAAACTGACTAGTACACAGTAAAACTAGGGATGCTTTTCAGAGAACCTGAACACTAGGAAATCAAATCCCCAAACACCCCAAACTGTTACCAAAGGAGAGTTAATTGGCAAAGACCATATAACCAAAGAGAAGAAGAAAGTGATGATTTCCCAAGAGAAAGCTAAGTCTTGTTATAATGCAGTGACTTTGTACTGGGAGAGGGGAAATAGAAGTGACAGTAAAAATAGTTTTAACCTAGCTGATATTGACTATTCATTAAACAGTGCTTTTTAAAACCTTCTTTGGAAAAAAAATCTAGAATCATAGTTGACTGGGAAAAGGAAAAGAGTGCTAGTTATTTAAATATAAAATATAGAGGACCCAGAATGCAAAAAAGAAAGAAAACGAATCTTTGTTCAAAGTCTACAATACTTAAAAATAAATACAGTTTCTACTTATTAAACAATATATGCTAGACACAGACATATTTACTCTATGTGCATTATCAAATTAGTCAATGTAAGTCCTCCACAATTCTGAGACGTAAGAATTAGCTTCCATTTTGCAGATGAGAAGAACACTCTCAGTCACGCTATACCTTTATACTAAGCATTTATTTACTCTGCGCAAGTCACAGACCCAGAAGCAGGGCACAGGATGATGAACAAGCAGACAAGATCCCCGCTCCCATACAGCATAAGAAAGCAGCAATAAATGCCTGGGGAAATGTAAGTATACATAAGTGAACAAGAGAACTATCAGATAGTGACAGGTGCTGGTAGAGAATGAAAATAGGACGCAGGGATTATTTTAGTCTGAGTTGCCAGAGAAGGCCTTTCTGAAGTGGCTATATTAAAGATGAGATTTGAATAAGAAAGCCACACATGCAAAGACTGGAAGAATATCTCAGGCTGAAAGATCAGCTAGTGCAAAGGCCCTCTGGTGAGAATGAACTGGCGTGGTCAAAGAACCAAAAGGAGACACAAGGCTGAGTGCATCATCAAGGAAGAGAGGGCAGAAAGACTGATGTGGGGCAGGTCACGTAGATCAGGAAAAGCCAGCACAAGGAGTTTGGATTTCATTCTGAGTGCAGTAGGAGGCCATGGGGTGGGATGGGACAGAGGGGGGGGGGGTGTTAAGAAATGTGACACAAACCAATTAACATTTAAAAAAGACTTCTCAGATCTCTACAAAGGAGGATATTGTGGAATAGTATAAGTATAAGCAAGGAGACTAGTTAGAAGTCTACTGCAAGTAGTCTAGTTGAGAGAGAGTGTGGCTGGGCCTAGGGTGCTAGTAGTGATGAGGAAAGAAGAGAGAAATTTGGAAAAAGTTTTGAAGACAAGACAGAACTTGCTGAAGGACTAGCTGAGGATGGAGAAGAAAAAAGGAAATGAAAAGCAATGCCTTGGTGTTCGGGCCCAAGTATATTGGGGTTGATGGCACCACTTACTGGAGCAGGGATTAGAAGAACAGAAGTCTGAAGTGGAGGCTGCTTCAGGGGTCCTCTTTTGGCTGTGTTAAGCTTGAAATGCCTCCTTAGACATCTATGTGGACATGAGTCTGAGGCTCCAGAGAGAGACTGAATCATTAGCAAATGGATGTCATTTAAGGCCCCTGGATTAAGAGAGGATATCTACGGAGAGTGAATAGAGAAGAGAGGGGCCCACTTCAGAACCTCAAGTATCCCATCCATTAGAGGCTGAGCAGAGCCTAGAGAGGTGGGAAGGAACCCAGGAAAGTAGAGTATCACCAAAAATAATGATCAGCTTTGTCAAATGCTGCTGAGAAGATAAGTAACAGATAAGTAACCTTAGATTTGACAACTGAAGGTCAATGGTTGACAGAGACAAGGACAGTACTGGTAGGATAATGGGAAATTATTTGAGAGGGAAAAGTCAAAGCCAAAACCATAGACAATTTATAAGTTTTAATCAGAAAAGGAACAGAGAAAGGAGGAGCTAGTGACAGGTGGATACAATGTCAACAGATTTGCAAATTAAAAAATGAATTTATTTTGCAATATTTGGAGAGATGAAATTAGAAAAGATTTGTGAATTTGGAGGAGTTGGTTTGTCCTAGTAAGAAGCACTAGTGCATGAGTATTTACTACTGAGGATTATCCAGTGGTGAGGGTAAATTTAATGATGACAGAGAGATGGAGGTTGTACCGGAGGTTAAAAACAACAACAGCAAAAAAATTGGTAGGCAAGTTTCTGGAATACTTACTAATCCAGGTCTGTTTTGATTCCTAAGTGTATCTTCTTTCTGTCACATCATTAACTTTAATATATACAGCAGCATTTGCAAAAGATCCCCACTCCAGGCTCTGAAGATAATCAGAACAGAGTTGGAAGGAATCTTCAGAGAACTTGAGAGAGCCAACGCAAACACACACCCCCTTCTCACTTCTATGTGAGCAAGCTCTGTTCCTCATACAGACTTCTATTATTGCATTTTCTCTCAAATGTCACTTATGTTTGCACATCTGGCAGGGGTCCTACAGCTAGTAACTACTTAGCTGTAGGACCCTCGATTGTTGCCCTTCTATGTTCAGATTGGGTTTGAAGAAAGGATGGGACACTAAGAAAAATCACAGTGCAATATATGTGATAAAACTATAGGGAATAAACTCTCCAGTACTTAATAAAGCACTAAAATGATTTTTAAAATACCATTTATGTACTTATATTCAGCAAAACTGAAGATGAAAATTATAGTACATGATCATTTTGCTTCTTTCCCCTATGCTTGGCTATCTCAGGTGGCAAGTGGTTGGGAATGTCCTAGGAAATGGACTTCAGTCTCCTCCTCCCCAAGCCTCCTCTGTTCTGCCACAGGGCAGCACAATCCCACCCCCCTCCTTTCCGCAGCCATTCTTTTCCTAGCTTCCCATTTCCTGTCCTAGGTTGCCTCTTCCTTCAGGGCAACAGAGATACCATCTCCCCCTCAAAATTCTTCCTGGCCTCTCCTCTGAAGCTTTATAACATGAGGTTACAGCTTTTGATCATATTAGGTTATAAAACTATTCTGATTCAAATATCAGAGTAGGAGTAAGAATACTTTTCAGTAGGAAATTTAATGTAATGTTGGCCACTGTCACTTTGAGATTTAAAGAAAGATTCAGATGGATTTGATTTGAAATTATGGCTGTGTTCCATCTCTTACAAACTTAATGACTTTGGGACAAGTCACTCTCTGAGCCTTGGTTCCCTCAGCTAGAAAATGGGAATAAGATTACCTACCTTAAGGACTACTTACTATGAGATTTAAATATTTTTGTAAATAATTTGCCACAGTACCTGGGACATTATAAGTGCTCCATAAATATTAATTCCCTTCCTTCTAATGACTTTGTAAATGTCAGTTTTATCTCTTCAATGAGATGTTCTTGGAGACTGATAACAATTTACATATTTCAGTAGATTGTCCACAGTCCCTAGCACACAGTTCAAAACATTGTAGACACTTCTTTTTTTGATCATAAGTAAAATGATGATTGTAGCTACACCTCACAGCACACCAGAATCTTCCCAATGATGATACCTGGTAAATTACATAAAAGTAGCCTAAAGAGTTTCTTAAAAATAAAATTGCTACATCCCTTTCCTAGATACTCTGACTAAGGAAGTCTGTTTTGTTAACTTTCAATAAGTGAGAAAAGGCTTTCCATTTTAATTTAGATATTGTTTACTTTCTCTGTTTTCACTCTTTAAGTTTCTTATAAATATGATTTATTTTGTAATTTTTAAGTAAAAAAAGAAAAACTGGAATCAGAAGTAGAACCTAGACTATTACAAAGAGGTTCTTCCATTAGTAATCAATAATCAAAAATATAAACTAAGTAAAAGCATTCCCTGGTTACAAAACTAGATAAAGATGAAGATGGTCTTATAGTAGATGATCAGTTTGGTTTTTGTATTAGACACAATAATTTTGTTGTCTCAAATATTTCTTGGAAGATAGATGCTTCATTTGGAATTAAGTATAACAATGTCTGCAACTGACTTTCAAATGGTTCAGCATACACACACACACACACACACACACACTTGAGAAATAAGGTGAAAATGTTAAAACTCATCTACTCAAAGATTGTTGAATATTTGGATGTTCATTTTATTACTCAATTTTTAAGTATGAATAAAATTCTTTTTCTTTTACTTTTTGAGGTGCAGGGGCTCAAACCTCTTGCATAGAAGTCAAGCACTCTGCCACATATCTATACCCCCAGACCTGAAATATTTCATAATTACATGTTGGGGGATAAATAGTCTCAGGTGATCTGTGACAATCTGGTTTAGGAACCACTGCTTTTACCTAAGAGATTTATTCCTAGAGTTGTGAAAATAAGAATTCTGATATGTATGATATATTATAAATGTTCTAAAGTCAACAATATTTAAAGGAATCTTATGTCACTATCTCTTCATAAAACATTATCTCCCAATTAATGTTCATAAACCTACAAAAGTAGACTTGAAATGTCAATTAGTGAAAGAAGAGGGACACATAAACAAAAAGCCTGAGAGTTGAATTTGACTCCTCTATGCTTCCTAATACCTGCCAAATATTTATCAAACCAGCCCCTTCTCCCCTCCTGTCTTGCCCTAGCCCAGGGACAGACTTCATCCTATCTCACCTATAGAACCTGTGAGAACTACAGGTGATTGCCCCATCTCTGGCCCTACCCAGCTCAGATTTACTCTCCAACAGGTTGGCACATGCTAGACAGTTCGGTCTTCCGTTAAAAAGCCTACAGTGGCTTTCCATAGTTTTTGAAATCAAGTCCAGAAATCTTCAAACTCCTCTCAACTTCTCCAGCTGTATTTCTTACACATCTCACACTTGAAGCCCCAGTAACACTGAATTACTCACGGTATTTCTTACCCTTATGCTTTAGTTTTCTGTTGTTGCTGTTGTTCTTATATTTGTTTCAGTCCCTTCTGCCCCCAAATGTTTCCTCCACCTTGCTTAGGCACGGCCTTCCTCCTTTCCTGAATTTGCCACCTTCTACCTCTCTCCTCCCACCTGCCACACATAGCTTTTCTATCTGATTCTCCCATAGACCTTGAACATAGTTTCATTACTGCAATTATTCCAGTGTTCATAATTATTTATTTTACAGAACTTTCCACTCTATAAAATGGGGGCTTTGGGAGGAAATGGCTGAGTTTAGTTGATTGATTGATTGATTGAAGCCCCAGAACTTACTTCTACTTTGTCTTTCTGATGCTCTACTTCTTCATTTATAAAATCGGAAGAATATCATCTACTCAAAGGTTAGGATTAAGTTTCAGCATTCAACGCTTACCACAGGCACACAATAGGCCTTAAGCACATTTGATTCGCATTCTCTACATCTCCTGTTTTTGCTTTCTAGTTCCGCCCTTCAGGAGCTGCCTCTTACATGGGCTGGCTACCTGTCCACGTGCCTGAGCAGTGAGAGTCTCAAGCTCCAGACCTCTCTTAGGCTCCCTGTCAGAGCCTCTGGACTCTAGGATGGCTCACCAAGGGAACAGTGCAGGGCTGCAAAACATTTCTTGAACACTTTTGTGCAGGACACAAAAGGGAAGAGTTAGGAAGTGACAAAACACATCCAAAGAACAGGGAGAGACAGGGAGGCAATTAAATGATGCAGGAAGTACAATTCAAAAAAGGAAAAGATTCTGTATCTCTGTAAGTAGATAGGACATCCTTGGGAGGAAGCACCATTTGAACAGGACCACAAAGGATGGATTCAAGCTAAGGAGCCGTTTCCGTAGTTACACTCTTGCTTTTACATCTCACAGATGAAAAAAAAAATCAATTTAGGAAATGCTGCTTAACATACAGCCCTCTCAGAGGTTCACAGTGCATGATAACGAGGCTCTGGGAAGTCTAGAAGTAAGGGAACCCTGTTTCACTGTGTTTATCCAACATGCCAAGTTTGTTTGACCACTACTTCCCTATTTCTTTCCTCCTGAAAGATATGGTTAGCATCTTGAGGAATATACCTGAAGAAACAAAAGGTTAAGTGTTATCCTTTCAATGTTATATATTTGCATTTATACCAGGATCTCACATGGACAATATGTTAACATCAGACTTTTCAAGAACATAATTGGTAATTTCTAAAACTCTCCTGACATTTTGTCCAAAGGGGAAGAGCAGTGGAACACACCGCAGAGCTAAGTAGCTGTCTGAACAGAACACATTCTCTTTCCCTAGTATAAAGCAGAGTGCAGAACACAGGCCTTTCTCTTGGGGAGGGGAACAGCACATGTCCACTGGGTCCATTCTTTCTTTGTTAGGATGTTTACACTCAGAAAGCCGCCCTCCCTCCCTCTCCAACCTGCTGACTGGGTAAAAAACACCAGACTTGAAAGCAAAGGGGACAACGTTGTATAACAAGCCAACAAGGCATATTTTGCTCTAATTTTACCAAATAATTGTTCTTGAAAAAAGACAAGAAGGAAAGGGGCATTGTATGCTTATCTGTCTCCACCCCCAGAAGCACAATGCTGAATTATCCTTTCAGTGAGGTTACAAATGTCCACTGGCAGTGAGGTCCTGTGCTCATGACACAGTGAAAAATAAGTATTCCCAAGCCCTGCTTCACAGGCCAACAGGGTAGATAGATAGGTAAACAGACCGCAATGCAGCAAATGGTGTGCAAGCAAAAAATTCTATACGAAGAAGTGAGGAGAAATATCAGGGAGGCACAAAAGCAGGACTCCTTAACTTTGCCTGGACTTAAGAGTCAGAAGAAGCATCATGTTAAACCAAGAAGACTTCTCTTAGTTCTTAGAAGATTAAAAGGGAGTCTCCAAGGCAAATACATACTCACATATGTACATGCATACATAAAATAGGGTTACAGAGTGGAGTAGAATAGGACAGGATATGGCAAGATTGAAAAATAAAGATAAGTAGCCACCTTCCAGAGAAGCTGGCACACAGAACAACTGCATCTGACTTCACTTATTCCACAAGCCCCACAAAAACTCAGCAAAGTCTTTTATTCCTCACAAACACAAAGATAGATGAGAAAAGAGAATGGTATCAAACTCTGGAAGTATGGGAAGCAGATAAGAAGTAATAAATGACTTAAGAAACGCAACAAATCTGTATCCTAAACCAAATGCAGGGGAAGCTGAGAATTCAGCTGACTGAAACCACTGAATCCTTAAAAAAGCACAGGAACTGGCAGTACCTTGTACTCCTAGGGCAGGAACAAAGGAGGCTACGATAAAGAACGCAAGAAGGAAAACAGCTCAAGAAGTTAGAGCTCTAGATGCCTCCTCCTCACAGAATTCTGCAGGCTCGTCTCTGGAGAGCATAACACAGAAATGTTTAGTATTTGCTTAAAAGAATCTAAGGAAGGCGACTGGTGGATACAGATGAAACAAAAACATCCATGCACTGGTAACTGGTACACATGGATGCTGAATACATGGCAGTTCATTGTACCACAATGAACTCTCTACGTTCGTAAACCTGGGGATTTTCCCCAATAGAAAGTAGAAATGTCTCTGGTCTGGGGGTACCCAACAGAGTTGAAGAGGAAACATACAACAAAGATATGGCATTAAGGTGTACTGAAGTTATAATGCAAAGATCACCCTATTCCTTCTCCTCTTGACCACCAGAGCATCATCAGGTAGAATCTTCCTCTGCAAGGAAAGAGATGCAAGCAAGGAAAAACCTGAAGGTGCAGAACCAGAGCCCACAAAGATCACCCTGCAATGAAGCTGAGCTAATCATCTACGTCCCACATTCAAAGTGTCCTGACAGCATTTTAAAATAATTTTTTTGAAATATAATTCACAAAGTACACAATTACCCTTTTAAAGTACACAATTCAGTGGTTTGTAGTACAGTACAAACATTAACACAATCAATTTTAGAACATTCTCCTCTCCCTATGCCCATTAGCAGTCACTTTGCACCCCACCCCCCTGCCCCAGGCAGCTACTAATCTATTACCTGTCTCTACAGATTTGCCAGTTCTGGACATTTCATATAAATGAAGTCATATTCTATGTGGTCTTTAGTGACTTCTTTCACTTGCCTTAATATCAAGGTCTTAACAGCCTCTTTCCTCCCTTTCTTAATCCGGAGCAACACAGCCAAGGATCACATTCAATGTGACATTTTCTGAAAGTCACTAATGAAGATACAACCACAGAAAGTGCAAGAAAAGCAACTCAAAGGAAACAGATACCATGGGTGGTGGGTGGGGAGAGTACCATTAATGTTCTCACAAAAATGAAATAAAACTACATTCATGAAACAAAATTAGAATACTATTAAAAGGAAATACTAACCAAAAGAGCTCTTAGAAATTGACAACATAATAGCAGATTAAAAAAAAGAAAGAACTCAATGAAAGGATGCCAAGATAAATTTGAGGACATCTTCTAGAGAGCAAAATCAAAAGGCAAAGATATGTAAGGCAGAAGAGAGAAGAATATTCTAGAGCACTACACTAGTACAGGGGACCAATAAATGATTAATTCTCAAGAAAAAATGAACAGAAAAATAAAAGAAAAATCATAACAATATAGTTTAATAAAACTTTGAACTTAAAAATGCAGGTTGCGGCCTGGCGTGGTGGTGCACGCCTGTAATCTCAGCTGCTTAAGAGGCTGAGGCAGGAGAATTGAGAATTTAAAGCCAGCCTTGGCAAAAGGGAGGTGCTAAGCAACTCAATGAGACCATGTCTCTAAATAAAATTAAAAACAGGGGGCTTGAGATGTGGCTCAAGTAGTAGCGTGCTCGCCTGGCATGTGTGAGGCACTGGGTTCAATCCTCAGCACCACATTAAAAATTTAAAAATAAAGATATTTTAAAAAATTAAAAATAGGGCTAGGAATATGGCTCAGTGGTTGAGTGCCCCTGAGTTCAATCCCCAGTATCCAACCCCCCCAAAAGAATGCAGGTTGCTAGGTTGAAATGGCCCTGAACAGTGTGACATTTCCATGAAATTCCAGAAAACTGAAAAAGAAACATCCCATAAGCTGTCAGGAAAAAAGAATCTATATACGAAGAATCAAAAATAGAACCCTTCCAGCTTGTCTACAGTGACAATGAAGCAATGCCATTAAAAGGTAAAGGAGGAGCTGGGGTTGTGGCTCAGGGGAAGAGCGCTCACCTAGCACATGCAAGGCCCTGGGTTTGATCCTCAGCACCACATAAATAAATAAAATAAAGGTATTGTGTCCAACTACAACTAAAAAATAAATATAAAAAAAAAATAAAGGGAAGTGACTTCCAACTACAGTACAATACCCAGGTAAAGCACATCAAGAGTGAGGACAGAACAAAGACAAGTACACAAGCTCTCAGAAAGTCACATCCCAAGCACGTGTTTTAAGATGCTCCTGGAGCATTTCCTTCTTTGGGTGGCATACAAGGAGCAGGGGATCTAAGGCAGACAGGCCAAGGACCCCAACATGACTGCCACTTGGAGAAGCCAAGCAGACTGGAAGCATAATTCAAGGCACACACATGCTGCAGATGGCCATCACCAACAACCCCACTGCTGTTAGATACTCCCTTATGTTGTATTTCTAAATATTTTAAATATATAATTATAAAATTTTCAAACATGCAAATATGGACCCCCATACCCATTAACCAAATTCAACAATTGTCAAGAACTTGGCATATTTACTTACCTTTTACCCCTATTTTTCTATTTAAATGTTTTAAAACAAATTCCACTTCATACTATTTCATCTTTATATACTTCAGAACCCAACTCTATACTGAAGCCCTAACCAGTTCCCAAAACCTCAGAATATGACACTGGTGTTTTAAAGAAGAGGGGATTAGGATGCACACAACATAGACACCAGGTGAGGGGAAAGCAAAAGGGCAACCATCTGCGAGCTCAGGAGAGAGGCCTCAGAGGAAAGCAAACCTTCCGGCATATAGATCTAGGACTTCCCGCCTCCAGAACCCTGAGAAAAACTATGTTGAAGCCAATCAGGGATTTTGTTATGGTAGCCCTAGCAAACTAATAAAACATAGATTATCCAAATCAAAACAAGGTTCATACAGTACATTTGGTTATAATTCTCTCTTTATTCTCCCTTGAGACTGGGTCTATGTTGCTCAGACTGGCTTTGAACTCCTTCCTAGGTTAAAGCCAACCTCCTACCCCAAGCTTCTGAGTAGCTGGGACTACAGGAGTGCATCACCATGCCCAGTTCTGGTTATAATTCTTAAGTCACTTTTACCCCTATTTTTCTATTTAAATGTTTTAAATTGTTTCTATTTAAATGTTTTTAAATTTTTTCATGCCATTGACTTGTTGCAGAAGCAAAGTCAGTGTCCAAAAGAATGTTCCACAGTCTGAACTTACCTGCTTGCTTCCTTGGAGTATAATTCAACTTGCTGTTCCTTCCTCCATCTTTCCAAAAAATCGAAGTTAACTCTAGAGCTTGATTATATCTAGTGGTCAACTTCTAGTTAGAATATTCCACAGGTAGTAATGGATACTCTCTTTTTAACCTGACAAAGAATGCCCAGGTTCTTGGTCCAGAGGCTGTTCTGACTATTTGTTTTGACCACATGTGGCTCACCTCTTCTTGCTGCCTGTCTGGATTGGCTGATACTTTCACTTCACCCTACTGAGGAGTTTTGCTTTGGCCTTCTTCCTGAGAGCTGGAGGTGGGCTACTCTCTGTGACCACATTACAATCAGATGTTGAGCTGAAGCCCTATCAGATACCCTAATAGTGGTAAGCCTTATATTTCCTCGCATTTGCTCACAACTTGCCCACTTACATCCTCTTTAGGACCTTTTGTAACTCCCAGGAAGCAAAAAGCCAGACAAGACACACAGTTTACATCTTATTAATAGTGGCAAGGTTGCCCTTTTCTTTTCTTTTTTTTATATTTATTTTTTAGTTTTAAGTGGACACAATATCTTTATTTTTTATTTTTATGTGGTGCTGAGAATCGAACCCAGTGCCTCGTGCATGCTAGGCGAGCGCGCTACCACTTGAGCCACATCCCCAGCCCTGGTTGCCCTTTTCTTACAAAGCTTGCTAGGTTTGTGCTTGCTTCTGTTGTTAAAAAATTAAACAACATTTGTTTTAGTAATACAAACATGGGTGGCTAAAGCACAAAGAAAATCAGGGAATGACCAACACAAAGGTCAAAGTAAACATCACCTCTGGTAAGGAGGATACATGAGCCGCTTCTGGGTATCCATAATGTGCAGTTTACTAAACTGGAAGGTAGATACATAATTTGCATTTTGACCTTCTTCCTTAAACTGTAAGTGTATATTTAAAACACTCTTGGGTATGTATTGTATATTTCAGGTTAATTATTTTTTCTGTCAGCAGTCTGCAGTGGCAAGGACACAGGATTTGAAGAAAGAGTAACAGCAGAAAAGATTGAAAATGGGAGTTTACTCTGAAGGCAAATAGGTACTTCAGGGACACTGTCTTGGGTGTGTCATCAGGGGACATTTATACCCAAGATCAAATGGCTTCTTCACAATCTATCCATCAGGAATGATAGGGAAAAAGCCCTTCTTTCTACTAAGTCACCTAGTGATGAAATAGCTGATGAATTAAGCCTCTTACTCAGAAACATAATAATATGGTTTTGATGTATTTTTCCAGGGAGAGGAGTTCCAGCTTGCCCGAGGTAACATACTTGCCTTAAATTCACAAATGACACAAAGCTGGGAGGGATGCAGAACAAATGTTTTCGATGACAGAAGCGGGATATATCTTGGTGAGCTAGAATGACAGGTCAAATCTAGCCCAATTTATAATAACATCTCCAATTTGTTGAGAACATATGACATGCCAAGAGCTTTACATAATTTAACTCATTTAATCCTCACAATCACACTGTGAAGCTGAGACCCAGGAACATCACTTGCCCAAGGTCATACAGAAAGTTAATAGCAGAATCATGATTAAACCTAGGTTTTCAGACTCAAGTTTCAATTTCAAGAAAGATTCCTCCTGCAACCAGAAATTAACATTTAAAACTAAGTCTTCTTTAATTCAGTTTGCCATCCTCAGAACTGCCCTCAAATCCAACCCTCTTGGGTATATGAAAGTATCAGCACCTCTGAAGAATGATCAGATCAGGCTAATTTCATTAATATGACACGTGGGAACCCTGTGACAGCTGCCAGGGAGCCTCCATCTGCCCTTAAGAGCAAGCTGTAACAGGATTCTCTCTGCTACACACTCCCAGCTTAGCTATGTCTGCCTCCTAGTCTGAATTTAAGATTTTACACATCTCATGCTCTGCATTTATAGACGGGGGTCCCTCATTGCAAAGATTACTGAGCAAAAAACCCTCAGCCAGGCTGTTCCCCACCTTCAATATTCTCTTGTCCCAGATTTGATGGGTGTGTTTAGCTGGGAGAAGAGCATATAAACAGCTCCCATGCACAGTCATATCCAATGGAGCAATCTCGAAAGACAGCCAGAGAATTTTAATGAAAACCAGAAAACCCCTGGCTGCTAAGTCCAACTGTGATCTGGGCCTGCCAGCCCCTCCCTCTGCATCTCAGAATCCCTGAGCCAGCTTCCTCCCAAAGAGCAGGGAAGAAAATCCATTTTGCATTCAGTAACGCCTTTCACAGTCACCACTTTCCAGGGTTATTTAGGTTAGAGAAGGGTTACATGTTAACTGCAACAGGACCCAGGGACCCTGAGAAGCACAGGGTGTGGCTGCAGCAGATCTGCACCAGCAGATTATGAAACAGTCATAAAAAAAAAAAAAAGGCTCTTTCCTTCTGCCAAAGCTGTCTGCCCACAGCTGCATACAAGGCTAGTGGGGAATCTTAACAAGTTTAAAGGGGCCGTATTTCAAATACTTGAGAACCAAAGGGGAAGAAATGAGTATTTTGAGCACTTACTGTGTATCAGGTGCTCTGGTCTCATCTCACCTTCACTATGAGACTGGAATTCTAAACTGCATGTGCCAGATAAGAACACTAGCTCAGAGAGGTTAGAAAACCTGTCCAAGACACACAGCTGGTAAGTGGAGAAACAAGACTCAAAGTTCAGTATGGATGAGGGTTATCAAAAATACCAAACTCGAAATCCTGACTTGCCTCATCCAATAAAAAGAATGATCATTTACTGAACATTGGCTATGTGCCCAGCACTAAGCTAAGATTTTTACATTCATTATTTAATTTAATCATTAGCAATCAGATAAGATAGGGGTCATTATTATGCTCATTTTAAAATAAGCAAACTAAGCCTTAGGTATTAAGCTCAGCCGGAGGACATGATGTTACCAGATTTGAACCCCGGGTTATCTAATTGAAGAGCCTCTACCTTAAAACACTCAAACAGCCTACAGCAGGAAACTATTTAAGCCATTCCACCAAGCAAGCAAAGTTATCTTGAGATTTCTGCTTCCCTTCTTGGCAGGAAAATCCAAGTTCTAGGCTTACCTTTCAGTTCCTCCTAGCACCCTTGGTGGAGGCACAGAATCTCTGGGATAGCTGATAGCTACATTTCTAGGTTTCTAGGACCCTACATGTGTAAAGGAGAAGGTTACTATCATGATACTGGCTCCCCTGAGCAGAGGCAGACAGCCCCTTTGCAGGCTCTGCTCCACAGGCCCATACAGCCTCACAGCAGCCCCCACCCCAACAGCTCACAGGCCATTTTGTATTCTTAACAGGAGACCACGTGCTGCCTCCTGGAGTAACTGTGATTTCCCAGGGGAAATGACTGTCTAGACAGAGCATCTCAATCCATCTTGGGAAAAAATGGGCAATACGATGTAAGGATTGATCACAGATTTTGGACTCTGTGTTCAGCACCCCAGTGAAGGCTCTGGGCTTATTGCCTCTGGGTTATCAAACTGAGCATCATCGCTTGATGTGGATACCCCAGTTGAGAACAGTCTTTCCAGCTGCACAAGTGTGACCTGAGGGGCATCTAACAACCAGGCTTATGGATGTGCACAAAGGCATATCACACCATTCCATTAATCAGGATGAAACCTGATAGACCAGTTTTATGCATGTTCAGAATTAAGCACTATGCTTTGAGGTGGACTGAGCACCTAATACGTGCCGGATACTATAACATTAATTAATATGTCTTAATTAACCTTCACGACATTCTGTGAAGTAAATAGGATTGCTATTAGGCAAATGAGGCAACTGAAATCCAGAGAAGTAATGTAATTTGCTGAAAGTCACACAGGAAGTGGCAAAGCTCAAATTCATATCCGTTTTTAGCATGACCCCACACACTTTCATTCAGTCAATACTAAGTCCACTCATTTATTCCTCAGATATTTATTGAGTACTTTCTATGAACCAGCTACTGTGCCACTCAGAGAATGTAACTGTTCACATACATGATAGTTCCAGTTACTAAAAATCTTGTTTTCTCATAAGGAACAATGAGCATGTAGATTGGAAGGATAACTAAGATGAGTGATCAGGGCAGGCCTTTCTGAAGAAGTAGTATCTGGGCTGAGACCTGAGACATGAGAATGAGTCAGTCATTTGTAAGCCAGGAAAAGAAAAGTGTAGATAGAAGTAACTAGAAGTACAAGAGCTGGATGCAGGGAAAAAGTTTTGGCATGTCCTAGGAGCATAAAGAAGACTGCTCACCAAGGCTGAGTGAGCAACAGGGAAGATGGAATGGTTCAGATGAGGCAGGGCCTTGACCAAGGAAAAGAGTTTAGATTTTGCCCTAAGGGCAATGAGAAATCAAAGGAGAGTTTTAAGCAGGAGGAAGTGGAGCATGACTGTAGTCCTAGCTACTCCACAGGCTGAGGCAAGAGGATTGCCTGAGCCCAGGAGTTTGAGAGCAGCCTGGACAACTTGGCAAGACCCCATCTCAAAAACAAAACAAAACAAAAAAATTTTTAAATCAGAAAAACGACATGATATAATTTGTGCTTTAAAGGGCTAAAGTTGATTGCTATGTGAAGGAGGGACAATAGGGAGGAGGCAAAAGTTGGAATCAAGGAAGAGATGATGGTGGCTTGGACCAGGGCAATGGCAGTGGAGATGGACTTCATATTGGGGGATAGGACTGAAGAGACTTGCTGCTGGATTGTACGTGTATGGTGAATGGACCAAACTCAGGTTTCTAACTGAACAACTAGGCCAATGGTAGTACCAATGGTAGAGAGAAGTTATGAATTTAGACTTGAAGCTGCTTAACCTAATGAAAAGGAGGTGGTTGGGGGTTAAAACAGAGTAAACTGCAGGGACCTAAAACAGATTCTACCTACTTCATGTGGCTATCGCTGACAAATGGTGGCCTATGTGCAAAAAGCAAACAGAGGAAAGGAGCTCAGGTTGATGTGGGAAGCACTGTCTTATGGTCAAAGCTATGCAAAGAGAAAGCAGTGAGCTGCCTTGGGAGTGGAGGCAGAAGGAGATGAGGACTTAACCTTCTTTGGAAATATTACAGAATAAAGCAGATGACCTTGACTAGTAGATTGAAGTTCGGTATTTGGGTGGGCAGAACACTGCCTAAAATCCTTCTAAACCCTGAAATTCTGTAGTTTTATAGTAAAATTAATTTTATCTTTTGGACTAGAGTTTCTCTAACAGCACAGAACTTCTTTAATATCTCTTACCTCTCAGAAGTCAAATGAACACAAGGTCAGCTAATTTCAGTCACTATAAAGTGATTCCTACTTCACTTCTAAGTGTCACGTGAGATGCTCAGAAGCTTTACGGTGTAAGGGAAAGGCACAGTTATAGAACTGGATATTACATATCTGCAATTTATTAGTTCTGTATCCTCTGGCAAGTTATTTAAATCCTGTGAGTCTCAGTTTCTGTCTTTGAAATATGGGGAAAATCATGCCTTATTCAGGATGTTTGCTGTAAGACTCAAACAGCAATGTCTAATATATTCTGGTAATAATAATTATCATCATAGCTAACATCTATTACTATAGATATAAAACTATATGCCAGGCATATGTTACATGCATATATTTCATCAAATCCTTAAGCAATACACAAAGTAATAATCACTATTATTATCCCTGTTTTGAAAATTACAAAACTGATTTCCAGAGGCTACAATAAGTCATATAACAAGCAGTTATGAAAATTAGGTAAAAAACAAATAAACTTCAATAAAGGTCAAAAGAAAAAGAAAACCATATTTCAGCAATTTGAACAAAATACTATTGAATTTAACAATTCAATTCACTGACTAGATACTTAATAAATATCTATTGAATATATGAATGAATGATTCCAACAAACATTTGTTGAATTTCTACCAGGCACAGCATTAAGAAACTGGCGTTTCAGATCATTTACATCACTTTAATTGAGAGTTGCCATTAAAACCACAATCTTCAAATGGCAGATAAACTGCCAATATAAAAAGTCCTAAGAAATGTCATTCTCATATACAGCCCAAAAGAAGTCAGAATTACTATTGTTCTTTCCCATGGAAGTCTTTCAATTAGAAGATCATTCAGAACAGTAAGCAGCAAACCAAGAGCACACAGAGAATGGAAGCCAAGGGAGCAGATATCTCAAAGACACTCAAAGAGTGATCAAGTTGGAAACACTATTTTTAGCTTAAAATGATATTGATTCTCTTAGATCTTTCATTCAAGGTGTCTTTGAGATATCTTTGGACATAAATGTCCCCCCACAGACCCATGTGTTAGAGGTGTTATTGGGAAATGGCAGACACTTTAAGAGGTGGGGCCTAGGGAAAGGTCTTTAGATCACTGGGGCATACCATTGAGGGAGACTATAGACCCCAGACCTTTTTGATCTGTGGCCATGAAGTGATGAGTTTTGCTCCTGCACACACTCCCTCCGTGATATGCTGCTTTGCCACAGACCCAAAAGCAATGAGTCCAATCAATCATGAACAGAATATCCACAAGAGTGAGCCAAAATAAACCTGCTGTCTTTGTGAGTCTCAGTTTCTGTCTTTGAAATATGGGGAAAATCATGCCTTATCAGGATGACTTTTGTTAAGTGATAAAGTATTCTGTTATAGTGGTAAAAAGCTGACCAATACAGTAAGATTTCCAAAGGAACAGAAATTTAAGAGGACAAAAGCTGAATAAAATGATAGTCTTAGTAAATAGGAGCTTCCTAATGGCTGTCACTGGAATTGGGGGGGGGGGGAAGAAACCAAGTTTCAAAGGGCAATTAGATGGATGGATTAAAGAGGAAGATGAGGCAAGTTTTAAGTTTGGTAATAAAAGGAAGGAGAGGGAAAAAATAATAGCCTGGTGAGAAGCAAAAGGACTGTGGGCAAGGAGCCAAAAGAAGAGGAAAAGCTGAAGACAGAAGACAAGTGGAAAAGATACCGGAAAGAAATAGGAGGCCAGACTCCAGGAAGTGGAAAGACACAAGACAGAATGCATAAGGAAAGTAGAAGTGACCTTCTACTCTGAGACAGCAATAAAAGAGAAGAGACTCTGACATATGGACATTGTAAAAAATTATTCTGAATCAAACTTGGTAAATACAAAGATATTGGGCTAGGGTTCTAGCTCAGTGGTAGAGCACTTGCCTAATACATATGAGGGACTGGGTTCAATCTTCAACACCACATAAAAATAAATAAATAAAATAAAGGTATTTTCATCCATCTACAACTAAAAAAATTCTTAAAAATACAAAGAGTGATCAAGCGGGATAACACTATTTTTAGTTTAAAATGATATTGATTTCTCTTGGATCATTCATAAATTGGCATTGAAAAGAACAATAGTTATTTGGATTTAAGTTCTGTACAGTTCAAAACCAGGCTTACTGAGATATTAGTTATAGTCAGTTTCTTAACCTGGTGCTGGTTATACTGATAATGTTATTTGAAAACTTCATCAAGCTATACACATGATATGTGCAGTTTTCTGTATGTATATGATATTTCAATAAAAAGTATTTATAAATCGATCATTAACTTAGAATTACCATTCCTCTACTATTGTTTAGCATTTAAAAGAATAACTCAAGAAAACTATATGTTCCTTCAGTCAGGCAACATTCATTACCATTCTTGCAAATTCTCTATAATACTAAATGAGATATCTAGATAAGTAGTAGGTATCTAATGAATATATATTCATGTAATTGTAAAAATGTTAACACCAAATGTCCAGACTTAAATCTATCTCCAGGAAATAATATACTTACTGTCGCCAATAATCTGGACTAGCTAATAATAATATATGCCCCCTCTTGTGATGCAATAAGAAATATACAACATTTTGCCCAAAAGTTTTACCTGCATACAATCATGGAGAAATAGACAAATTCAGACTGTGAGATATTAAGAAACTGGGCTTATAAATTTTTAAATATCATAAAACACACACATGCACACACACACACACACACACACACAAAAAAAAAAAACTCCTTATAGACACTTAAGAGATTTAAAGAGAATAAAGAAAAAAAAAGAGTAAAGATAGATAATAACTAGATTTAATGTATAATCCTTAATTGCATTCTGGGAGTAAAACATACCAACAGTTATATTATTAACATTATTATTATTTGGAGAATAGGGATGTGACAGGTTATTTGCAAAAATGGCTTCAGTTATTCATGCTCTTGTATCCATGCCCCTCAGCAATATGACTTTTTAGCTCCTCCCATCAAGAGGAACTTGTGACTTGCTTTGGCTAAAAGACTACTACATAAGTGGTGCTGTGCCAGTTCCAAGTCTAGGCCTCAAAAGGCTTTGCACTCTTCTGCTCGCTCTCTCTTGGAACCTGCATGCAAGCCATGGGAACAAGCCTGGTCCAGCCTGCTAGAGGATGCGAGACCTCTGGAGCAAACATGAGCCATCTGAACTGAGGCCAACAGACACCAGCCAGCCCCTACTTGATCCAGCACTGACTGTAGATGTATGAGGAACCCTAGCCAACCAATTGATCCTGAGCCATCTTAAAGATACACCCAAATGACCCACTGAAGTATGAGCATTAATAAGTGGAGGTTGTTTTAAGCTACTAAGTTTGGGCATGGTTTTTTTACACAGCAAAAATTAGACGATCAGAGATAAAATTTCAAACACAGAAAATTTCAAACATAGACCGTGCATTTGACAATATCACAGAATCAATGTTAAATTCCTAGAGCATGGGAATGGTATCATGGTGATGTAGAAGAAAAAAGAGTTAAAGAGTACCATGATGTTCCCCCCTCCAAAATGTGAATATGCATTTATCTTTCTCTAAAGACAAAGCAAATGTGGTGAAATGCTGACAATCAGTAAATCTAAGTAAAGGGGTTTTGAATGTTCTTTGTACTCATCTGTTTGAAATTTTTCAAAATGAAAAGATAGGAAAAAAACATATGCCTCTTTGCAGAACATGGTGATACAGAATATTTACCTGATATTTACCAGAGGATGTCACCAGGTCGTAAACAGACCCTTCTTATCCTTTCTTGCCAGCCTCCACCTTCTTACTGGAGGCAATGAACTACTGCTACTGAGGGGGAAGGGTAACAGATAAAAACTGCAGTACACAGGAATATACCCTGATACAGTCATGAGAAAAACTCATTAATAATAAAGGAGTTTTTAAAGGTAGGTAATAATAGCAAGCAATCACTAAGTGAGATTTTCTTCCTGACATAATCAGAAAAAAAAATGTGTAAAGTTGAATGAAACATGAAAAGAAAAAAGCTTTGACAAAAAACATGGGTAGCTCTTTGAACTGTTCTGTTAGAAAACAAATATTCATGTTCCTCTATTTAAGGGATTTCTCAATGGCCTACAAATGAGAAGAGTATCTTGTATTACATCTCTTCCCCCTGAAAATCTCTAGAGAATCTTACCAATACAACCTAAATCTGTTTTTTTCACAGCCTAATGAAAGCCTTCTTCATATAACTTGGATTCCCCCCGCAAATAATATGAAGCAATTATTAATGCTGTCTATTGACTTATATGAACAAACTCAGGGGCCTAGGTTCAAAGGATACAACTTTCTGAACTAAAATTCAAGCTTCTTGGTTTTATTATGCCGTATAGAGAATCTCTGCTTACAATGAATGGCAAACAAAGCCCACACCATTCTTTATACAAAAAAAATAGTAACCTGTGCACAGATTTTTTTTTTAAGAACAATCTCTATAAATCTGTTTTTCAAAGTGTTTTACTTCAAGAATCTCCAGTGGAGCAATCCTATGCATTACTATTGTCAGGTGAGAAAAACATTCAACTTACAAAAGAAAGGGAAGAAAATGTGGCAAGATACTATACATTTTATGAGTTGCTTGTTCTCATTTGTCAGAACTAAAACATGAATGCAGCAAGGACAATTGTTCCAGGCATTATTTGACTTGAAGCCAAACCCATTCCTGATTTCTTAAGGAATTCCTCAGTTCTCTGCCTCACAAACTCCAGGATGCATCAGGATATAGTTTGAAACCACAATCTTAAAATGGCTGTGCAAAAGGAAGAAGTTTACCACATGCAGAGAGAACCTTCCAGTTGCCTACCCCAATTTCAACAAATTCAGAGAAACCAACCAGGCTCTCATGTCTTCAAGGAAACTCTGATGTTCAAAGAGAATTCTACTGTCTATTAAGTCTCAAAGTATTCATAGACATGGTTTAAAAAAAAAAAAATCTGCAGAGCAGTAGACTTTCCTGGCCCACATCTACACACGTGCCATTCTGTCTTGTAAGAGGACTAGACATCAGTGGACTTAAACATGGGTCTGGCTCAGTCACTGAGTTCCCATGCACTGGGCATCAGGAGTATCAACTGTTTAGAGAGGTAGACACTTATTGGTTCATTTTTTTTTTTTCATTCTACAAACACTTACGGGCAAATTTTACAATGCCAGGCCCAGAATGAGGAAACAGGTAACGGGGACACAGCCCTAGCCCACAAGTCACTCACAAACGAATGGAAAAGCACCGTCTAAGCACTTAGCCAAGTTGGAATAAAGGGTTACAAACAGGTAAATGGTTAAGCACTTGAACCTGGGCCTGAATCCTGACTCTACCACTAACTGGATGGATGGCCTTGGACAAATTTTACTTAATCTATCCAAGCTTACTTTCCCCAGCTATAAAATGGGGATACATGGAGGTATCATCAGACTTAAATGAGATAATGTTACTATATATATCATACTAAGCTTTAGATAAATGTTAGCTGTGATTATTTATCTTTATTATTATCTAGGTAGTTATACCATGTACTTTTTTCCTTTTTGGTGGGGAAGGGACTGGGGATTGAACCTGGGGGCACTCAACCACTGAGCCAGAGCCCCAGTCCTATTTGTATTTTATTTAGAGATAAAGGACGACTGTGTTGCTTAGTCTCTCACTGTTGCTGAGGCTGGCTTTGAACTCGTGATCCTCCTGCCTCAGCCTCCCGAGCCACTGGGATTACAGGCATGCTCCACTACACTCACCTACTACTATATACCTTTTTAAAATCTAGAATCAACTCTGAGATTCTATAAAGTGGCTGCATAACCCAGAGTTAATATATTAACATCTCTAAGTCTCATGCTTTTTATCTGTTTAACCACAGGTTATAGCTTAGTGATCCTAAAATTCTCTCAAGTCCTACAATATTAAAAGGGTCTATGATCAATCTTGTCTGGTTCCATGTGTATCTCAATGTCACTGCTCACATAAACTTGTGCTACAAAGCTACTGCCAAACAAACCATCTTTCTCTGGTGGCTGCCTGAATCTTTCTCATTTTGGTTCCTTAAATCCTATTACCTATCCATGTATATATGGGATGTACGCAGGCTATTAGTCCCAAAGAAAAGAAACAAGCAACTGCAGGTGAAGCTTGGTACCTGTCCCTCTAGTTTAGGTTGGGCAGTGGCTTCCAAAACATAAGTGGGGAGGGTACAATGAATGAATGGGTTCCTTCATTCACCCACTGAAGAGTCCACCTCCTCAGGTAGCAGTGCCTTCCTGTTCTTTTAATGTATCCACTATTTGTCTCTACATGACACTTTCCACATTGCCATCTTATCAGCCTGCACCAAAGCTGATTGAGAACTGGACCCTATTGTACTGAATTTTGCATCTTCAGTCCTCAACAGAGTACCTGGAATGTGGTAGATACCAATAATGTAACAATTGACTAAGATTCATATCCCTGTGGACCAAACTATACATTTGCAAAGTGCCTACTTATTTTGAGCTGTGGGTCTGGACTTAGGATCCTTTACTAAGGGTCATCAATCCAGCTGTGTCAAGGACTAATTGTGTGACCTGGGGGGATGGGGTCATTTCCCCCTTTGGCCTTCAGTTTCCTTGTTGGTAAAATGAGGGGAATCTAATAAATCAAGGGTTGGCAAACTGTGGCTCATGGCCAAATTCAGCCTATGCCTCCACCCCTGCTTAAATGGTTATAAAGACAAAGTATAGTATCCATCAGAGACAATATGTAGCCTCCAAAGCCTAATATTTTACTTTCTGGCATTTTACAGAAAAAGTTTATTGAACTCTAGGTTCAATTATCTCTATGGTCCTATCAAAGCCTGGCATTTTACCATTCTAATTCTGCTGGGTTTCCTTGAATCACATTCTGATTCTACCTCTCCACACATTAGTATTTCCAAGTCAGAAACAATACCCCAGACACAACAGGAGCTCAACTGCTATTTGTTTAATTGAATAAATGGATTTGCAGAACCAACCCTAAGAACTAAATTCTCCACCAAGACAGTAAGTTGGGTCAATATTTATCAAATGCTCACCTAATAAATGCCCTCAGGATGGATGCCACAGTGATGATATACTGGGCCTCTGGATGACATGACCCGGAGCTCAGATAACCAAGATCAGGACACACCTTGTTTCACCAAATAAAAAATACCTGTAGCCATCCCCTGAACATCTCAGAGTTCTTTCCAGCCTCTTCAATAAACCCTCTGGGCAAATTATAAAGTATCTAGAAGAAGCTATCAGAAACACAGATTATCAGAACAGATTATCTTAAAAGTCATGGACAAGGTAAAGAAATCCTATCCACAATAATGCTCATAGGGTAATTTTGCTCATAACATTGTTTCTCTTTCTGCCTGTTGTTAAGAATATATAATACTAAGACAAGGTATTTATTTTTGTCAGTACAGTAAGCCAAGCAAAGTCTAGAATATATGATCCTATTAACACTAATAGGAGAGCAAGGTAAAAGAGAAAATAAAGCTCCCTGCCTTGACTCACACTACACATTTTTACAAAATAAACAGCTGGCAATTATTCTTTTAATGTTCCTCCTTGGTACACTGATAAATCATTGCTGAGTACAAGCCTTTTGCTGATTTCAAAGGATGGTTTTCTTTCCTTTTCCTTTGCTCCTCCTCATTTTATATGCTCACAAGAAATCCTGAAGAGGGCTCAGGTGCCTTCCCCATGCTTCCATCAAGCTTTACCTTCTACAAGTGCAGTGACCTCCAACCACATACTCTACTCAGGCTGTTTCCTAGAAATCACAAAGTTGATTGGCAGATTCTACCCTTTGCCCTTTTCCCCAAAGAAGATCCTTAGAGCTCTCTTTCTCGGGGGACCAAAGGGAAACCTGCCTCTTTCCATAAGGCCCCTATGCCCAAGGATAAGGTAGATGTACATGACTTACCCACTTCCCAACTACCACCACTGCCAAGTACCCTGCTCTGGACAAACTGGCCCAGAAAGTTAAAAAAAAAAAAAAAAATCCTCAACATCTCAGAGTTCATTTCCAGCCTCTTCAATAAACCAGAAAAAAAAGAGGATAGTTTAATTTTGGATTTTTTCCCCTGATTCATTAGGGAAGCTTTTTCTCATTGCCAGAATAGACATTGGCTCTCTCTGCTGACCTCCCTATGAACCTCAAACAAATCTCTCTGCTTCCCAGAATCTTCTTGTTTTCGTTGTGAGTTTAACCAATAAAAATGGGTTCAACCTTAGCTGGTATCCTTGCTTAAGAGATGAGAATTCCATACTCTCTGAGCTTTGGGACCCTCTGAGGCAGGGTCCTGCCATAGCTATTCTCTGATCCCAGGCCCAAACAGCCTCACCCACATTTTCTCCAAATTCCATTCCTGTAATCTCTGCTGCTGGGATCCAGCATGACCCTGAGTCAGCACACAGCCCTTCTTGGCTGACCCTGCTCTTCTGCCTGCTGGAGCACGTGACCCAGCATACCCACTGGGCCTGAAAGAACAATCACATGGTTAAAAAGAATCCTTTTTAAGGTATATAATTAATATTTAAGATGCAGACCGCCTCCATAATAAAATCTGATTATCTCCTCACTTTGTTTCTATAAAAGTCATCTCAGACTACTCATTAATGTTTGCACCAAGAAAGGAGACCCACATGTGCCTTTTGAAGGTCAAGTTTAATAGGAAGTATGAGGTGATTCAAATAAGCTCTGGAAAACACAGTGGCCTAATTAGTGATTATTATCAGGTATCTTGGGAAACAACTACGTATTAATACTCAAAACAGATGACTGTGTTCTCTTTAAGTAGGGTACAATCATCTTAACTGTAAGCATGGAACAAACATTCTCACTCTTCAAGATCATTCCCCTATTTCAGGAGCCCATGGTAGCCTGTAGACTTTGACAAGAGGACCTGTAACTCTTCATTTACTCACTTGTTTGTGTGATTGTCTCCCCACATCCCACTTCCCTTACAACTCCATGCTATAAGTCCCTTAAGTATTCTTTCTTGAGTATAAGTCCCTATCGTATTCTTTCTTGCGCCCTCAGTTTCCAACAAATTGCCTGTCACACAGTTTGCACTTCATAATACTAGCAGGAGAAAGGGGAAAAGGGGATACTAAATGCTGTGGTTTGAGTATTCTGTCTCTCCAAAGGTCTGTGTGTTGGAAACTCAGTCCTTGGCTGATGGTGTTGGGAGATGGTGTGGCTCTTTAAGAGGTGCAGCCTAGGAGGAGGACGAAGGGGGTACAGTCCTGAGAAGGTATCACTAGTCTCCCAGAGTGAGTTCTTATGAGCACCAGTTGTTATGAGAGCCTGAGCCCTGATAGCTCTTTGACTTAGCTAGCACACCCACCACTTCCATCATCCATGGGGACCATGCCACAGCCTGAGCCATGCTCTTTGGACATTCAGCCTCCAAGACTGTGAGCTAAATAAACATCCTTTTCTTCATAAGTAAGATGCCTCATTAAGTTTTAATTAATGAAAATCAGACTAATACAGTGAGGAGATAAAGGGGAGAGATAGTAAGAGTTAAGCAGTAGAACCTGACTCTGTCTTAGTGACTGTTACCTGGTTTTTGAATTAATGAATGGACTAAAGAAGCAAAATGAGCACTAGTACCAAAGCATGAAAATTCAGATCTTTGTTGTGGAGTAATAATGTCATTTCCATCGATTCTCAAAACTTTTTTTCATTACATGTTGGTAGCTTGGAAATGAAAATTGATGGCATCTTAGCATTGTGTTATAGTTTATTTAGAACCTGAGTTTCTCTTTCTTTGTCAGTGGTGCATCAAATAGTAGCACATGTTAAAAAGAACAGTATCCTAGATACAATGAAATACAATTATCTGGTGTGCCTATGGCAAGGAAGGTTGGAAAGATCATTGTAAAACTGTAATATTTTCCCTAAGAGGAGAAACAGAGAGGTAGACCTGTCTAGAGGGTAGCAAAAGGGATAACTGCATCTCACAATGCCTCTCCCTTGCCTAGGAGCAGTCCAAGTGGGGTTCCAGAGCAAGAGTTGTGGCTCAGTGGTAGAGCGCTTGCCTAGCACATGTGAGGCACTGGGTTCGATCCTCAGCACCACATAAAAATAAATAAATAAAATTATAATACTGTGTCCAAGTGGGGTTCCCACGGGCTACATCTATGCTAAATCACTCAGTCCTTCTGGTTAATAGTGATTGTCTCAGGATGGTCACATGATCTGAATGGAGCCAGTCATTATTCTTTGAGATTTCCTACTTAAGTCAGTTCTTCTCTGGAGTTAACAAGAGTGAGATTTAGAGTTCAAGAGTCAATTGGCAACCATGCTCCCTGCTGTGGTAGGAGAGAAGCAAAAACAGAGACAGAATCTTGGCAGCTTTTTGAGACCCTGTGTAGTTCAACCTGGCTAAATGCTCACCAACCTTTTCTTTTTTCTTTTTTTAATTTCTGGGCAAACAGGCCACATTTCTCAACATCTTTTACTGTTAGGTGGGGCCACACACTGATTATAGTCATAGAATGAGGACAGAACTGAGATAAGCCACTTCCAGACCTGGCCCCTGGAAACTTCCCAAATAAGATCCTCCAAACTCCTTCCTAGACTGCAGGTTAAGAAAAGAAAAATCAGAATGAAGGAGAAGCTACAAGATAGAAGGTTCCTGAAACATTAAAATCAGCCTAATCAGGAACAGCCATGCTGGATGAATAAGAGAAATAAACTTTATTTGTATTAAGCCCCTGAAATTTGGGGGCTGTTTGGGCAGTTTTCTACTCTAATACCTCCTGGTTTCAGCTGATTCATGCCATAGTTACATAAAAATCTCAATATTCATCCCACAAATTCCCTCCTTATCAGTCAGAGTCTTTCATTTACAACTCAGAGTTCTAACTAACATCCAAGAATGAACAGCAGTCATTTGAAGCAGACGTTAGAAGTTTGTAACAAGTATGTAGGGGAGATCTAAAGATATCTCAGAACAAGGTAATAATTTCAACAAACTGATGACAATATACAAAAAAAAAAAAAAAACTTTTCGGTTTCCAGGGCTTCTAGTTTTAAGCTCACAAAACTATGGTAAACTACTCTCTTCCCCATTCTCTGCATTCCCAGAAGCCTGCAGGAAGTCCTAATTGCCCTGCCTTATGCTTTACCTACTAAGATGCCCTCTGGAGTTCTCAGTCATCGAGAATTCCAACAAGCAAGATAAACCTCATCTATCATAAATAGCCAGCCATAAATAGCTGTCCCAGAATTTATTGGGAAATGGATCCACACACAGATCCAAGAATTCAAATTATTACTTTGGAGTAAATAAATAGTTCTGGGAGTGAGTGTACAAGCTTGACCAGAGTTTTCAAAGATGAATATTCATCAAAGGTTCTTAGTAGCATTTACAAGGTTATAAATGAGAAGATTACAGAAATAAACAAAGAATGATGCTATGAAAGTCTCCCTGGGCAATGATGAGATTTGGCAGGAACTGGGACCAGTGATGACAGAGTGGGTGTCCTGCAGTGTCCAGAGAGGCTTCTCATGGAGCCAATCTGGTCTATCACTACAAGCACCAACATTTGTAATATATTCTACAGGCTTATAATAAAGCCCTTTTATTCTACACATTCAATTATTTGACTCTCAGAATAAGAGAAGGAAGCTGGGATCATCATCAGACCTTCATTTATAGCTGCGAAAACAAGCTCAGGCAACTCAATGCTCACAGCCCCAGAACATGTGACTTAGGCCAAGACTCAAGTTCCATCTCCTGAACTCAGATCCTCTGTCCATTTCACTGTACCCCAAACTCTGGAACCCCAGGACAGAGAAACAGCCTGGAAGGAGGAGACTTTCCCCATTTTTGTAATTCATCAACCTATGTTATAGGTTGGTTTTCCATGTTTCATACGTCATATGTGGGAACTCCCTAGAGGGTTAAAAGGCCTGGGACAGATGCATGGCCTCACTCCAAAGCCAGCCAGAAAAACATGCCCACCAGGTACCTTGAGAGGGAAGGAAAGACCCTGAGGCAGACGATTAGAAGTGCTCAGACCTTCATGTGACCCAGTGAGGATCTTACAGGTGAAGGCCTCTGAGAGCCAGGTGACAAGGTCTCTAAGGACCCCAAAGATAGAATCTGGAAGAAATAAGTTGAAACTCTCCTTTGCTGGGGAGAAAGATGGGATCAAACACATATACCCAGCTGGCCTCAATCAGCATTCTCTCAGATATTGATAAGTCACTTCTAAGAGACAAATTACCAAGACCAAATACTATATACTACCTGGGAAAGAAATAAAAGGGGAGGGGTTTCATGCTTTAGTAAGAGCCATGTATCCCTGAGAGTTGGTGCTCTACTACTTCAGACGGATGACCCAGGAAGCTGGAGGAGGTATTTATCCTCCAGTGTGTTAGAAAAATTTGAAGAACTGTCCTTCATGACTAATGTGACCCTCCTGCATGGATGGGGGTTGGGGTGGGACCTCATGCTCTGGCACAGTTCCTTCAGAAATACAAATGTCTAGGATCGCGAAGAAGGCTGGGGTAGAAGAAGGGGCAAAGGTCTTGACTTTGACACACCTGATTTTGAACCAGTCTTTTGCTAGTCCCAATATCTTTGAGCTCAGTTCCTGTATCTGTAAAGCAAGAATAAGAACATCCACCTTACAGGATTATGGAAATGATAAAATAATAGCATGGTGCCTGACTTACTAGCTACTCAATTCCTTAGTATTACAATTCTAATACTCACTAATTCTAATTCCTAGTAATTCCTAGTCCTTAGTAATTAAGAGAAAGATCATACATCTCACCCAGAATCTTGGCCATTTTGCTTGCATCTTTAAAGCATAATAATCTATGACTTTAGTTGTAAATGTCTTAAATAACTCTTGGCCCTTGGGCCTCTTACTAGTCTGCTCCAGGCTTCCTAAACTCCCTTAAACATAATGTAAGCACCAGATCTCTCTTTAACTCCATAATCTTTCTTCAATCTGAAAGAAAATCCAGGGTTGGGCTTGTAGCTCAGTGGTAAAGCACTTGCCAGCATGTGTGAGGCACTGGGTTCGATCCTCAGCACCACATAAAAAATGACTAAAAGTGTTGTGTTCATCTACAGCTAAAAATATTTTTTAAATATTTATTTCTTAGGTGCAGCTGGACACAATGCCTTTATTTTATTTATTTATTTATTTTTATGTGGTGCTGAGAGGATCGAACCCAGGGCCGCACACGAGGTAGGCGAATACTCTACCGCTGAACTACAACCCCAGCCCCCTAAAAATATTTTTAAAAAAAATCCAAATCTTACATTCAGTATATAACTGCACTTAACTGTCAAATTCAATTAAATTTTTCACAAAATGAAAGGGAGTTTTGAGTTCAACAAAATTTTAGTAAACTCAATTATGTAGTATGTTTACAACCACAGGAACAATAGGAAGGATTAGGTTCTTGTGGTCTAAGACATGGTGAGGTGCCCCTCCTCTATGCTCCAGTATCCTCTGTACATACCACTACCAGTGCTATGACCATAATGTCTCTGTTTCCCTCAATAGCCTATAATCTCTATATAGGCAAGAATAGTGTCCCACCAAATCTCAACTGCCAGAACCCAGCAGCAGAATACCTGGTATATAGAAGATACTAAATTAGTGTTTGATGAATGAATGGGATTTTTAAGAATGGAAGAAAGTTTAGAAATAATCTGCTTTAATACAAGTTTTCATTCACAGATGAAGAAGCTGAGCCCCAGAAATGTCAGACAACTCAGACAAAGGACCATTAAAAGAAGCAAGAGGACAAGAGGTGGCAGTCATCTCCAAACTGACTTTGAGTTCAAAACCAGACATCACTCCACACTCACCCACAAAAGGAGGCAGTGTAGCTAAGTTGACATAGCATGGGCTTCAGGTCAAGTCTTGCTTTCTGCCACCTACCAGTCATATGACTTTGGGCAGGTTTCATCTGAGTCACAACTGCCACATCTGTTAATTGAGCTATTAATAACTCCAGAGTTGTTGGGGATATTATATCTGCTGACATAGATAAAGTGCCTAGCATAGCACCTGGAAGTATGTGCTAAATAAATGTTTACTAAATGAATCATAAGTGACTCCCTATCCAGTGTCCCACAATTTCAAGAACTTGATTTAGACTTTGTTCTTAACTCTGCCTACGTAGAATGTGGCTGAGTTACCCACAATTATAGAACCATACACTTGGAGATGTATTTCTTGTGAAGATTAGATCTCAAAACTGCTCTACAACTTCGCTCGCTATTCCCTTCACCTGAGTTGCCCTTCCTACCTTCCTTATTGCCACGAAAATCTTACTGTCTTTTATTTCCTGGCCATACTTACCCTGTCTAGGAAGCCATCTCTAATCCCTGTGACATCACTGGTCATTCCTTGCCTCACTGATCACATTCCAACACATAGTAAAGGGTGTATGTTTTGAATGTTTGTGTCCTCTCCAAAATTCATGTTGAAACTTAATACTCAGTGCTAACAGTAGTAAGAGGTGGGATCGTTAGCTGAAGATTAGACCATGAGGCCTCTGCTCTCATAAATGCCTTATGGAAAGCACTTGGGGCAAGTTCACTCTTCAGCATGTGACAACGCAGCAGCAAGGCACTATCTTGGAGGCAGACAGTAGCTCTCACCCAATACAAAACCTGCTGGCACCTTGACCTTGGCCTTCCCACCCTCCAGAACTATAAGAAATAAATTTCTATTATTTATACTAAGTCTCAGGTGTTTTGTTACGGCAGCACAAACAGACTAAGACAAGGGGTATATCTGTTCAGCTTTTTATAATTGTACAACTAATCTCCAGAATTTTTTCATTTTGTAAAAATAAATCTCTATACTCATTAAAACTTCCCATTTCTTTCTCCTCACAAGCCCTACTCTACTTTGTTTCTATGAGTCTGCTAATCAAGATACCTCATATTAATGAAATCATAAAGTATTTGTTTGTGATTGACTTATTTCATCAGGCATAATATCCTCCAGGTTCATCCATATTAGAACATGTGCCAGAATTTTCCTCCTTTTTAAGGCTGAATGATATTCTATTGTATGTATATATCACATTTTGTTTATGCATGCATTTTGAGCTGCTTCCATCTTTGGCTAAGGTGGATAATGTTGTTATGAATGTAGGGGTGTAGGATGTATCTATCTTACCTCTAACTGAGTATGAAATCCTTAAGGATAAAAACTAAGTCTCAATCATCTCTATAGTTTTCAATGTGCCTGACGTGCTAGGCACTCAGTGAATACCTTTCAAAATAAGATAGGACTCAGTTCTGAAGGTAAAGTGAAAAAATAATCATCTTCCATACAAAATTACAAAATGCACAGCAGAAAACTAACAAAGTCCATCAAGATCGTCTTGATTTCTGGTCCTGAATCTGCCTCTTACTAGTTCAATGATCTAAGGCATGTAACTTAAGCTCTCAGAGATACGTTTCCTCATGTGGTTTTTGTCACGATTTGTCATGTGGTTTTGTCATGATATGACTTATGTAAAGCAGTCAGTACAGCGCTTGCAACATCATAAAATTTTTAAAACTTCAGGATTATTATTATAAAGTTATATAATAAAAGTGATTTATTGTACAAACAGCCATTTCACTTCCTGGCCATAACTTCAAAAGCAAAAAGTATAAAGAATCCTAAGATCAACCAATTTATAATAGTCAAAACAGAAGGATAGTCCTTCAGTAATAACAGTGAATCCAGATGGATTCACTGAATTTCGAATCTTGAGTTACAGTTGCAGCTCCAAGAGTTGGAAGTTTTTGTTATTTCAAAGAGACAAATTTAAATGTCACACTAAGGATCATCTCAGCAAAGTAGCCTGTCCAAGATCTCATAAATGATGTAAATCAAGATTGATGTTATATTTTTTTTTTGCAGTTGGACTAAATCTATTTAGAATTTAATCATTCACATATTGAGGCTTTCGGCAGAAAGATGAAAAATAAATAGATCTTTATTACTATTTCAGACAGAAGTATTTCTTTCAGCCTCTCTCAAAAGAAATTGAACTCTCTATCCCCGTCACAGTTCCTCTAGGACCTGAATTCCTTTTGAGGTTACTACATGAATTTTCCAGAGTAGAAGCACTTCTTTCTTTCCCAAAGTTGCTTTTAGAAAGCAAAATTCTTGAGTATTGAAAGGAAAAGATTATTCAAGTTTCTTTTGTCTGTCAAAATAATTTAAAATTTGACATAGCGAATTAAAATGGCTAAGACAAAATCAGAAATGTGAGTGGGGTGGGGGACAGAGAGAGGAAGAGGAAGAGAAAGTAAGAGGCAGTTACCCAAATGCTAGAACTGGCCTGAATATGGCCCACATGCAAAATGACCATAAACCCTAGCTTTCCTAGTACTATCACAACTTCATGTGAATTACTATACTGAGATGATTTCTTAAATGGATAAGTAACTGTGATTTGATGCATGTGCTTTTGTAAGACTTTGCAACTAAATGAATTTGCAAGTAAAGAAGAAAACTCCTTGTCAGACCTGGAGTCCCAATTATGGATTCAGAGCAGCACTGGCATTATATGCCACAGTGGGTCAATTTTAATTTGCCTCCCACATAATAGCTAAGCATTATTATCAGCCTCACCCATAATAGGATGTCGACCTGTACTTCCAGGAAACAGGTACCATGCTGAGACCTGGGCCTTGTTTAATCCTCACAATCACCTTATGCCCTAAGTATTGGCATCTCCCCTTCTTCTATTTTTATCTTTTTGCTTTTAATTAATTTCAGACTTGCAGAAAGCTGCAAGAAAGTTACTAAGAATTTATATATACCCTTCACCCGCATCACCCAAATGTTAAAATTTCAGATTTTCTTACATTCTCTCCCTCTCTGTATACAGATATTGCTTACCCCTAACTAAATAGTATTTCCTAAAACACAAAGACATTCCCTTATATTTTCACAGCATAATCATCAGAATCAGGAAATTAATATTTACACTAAATTATTCTCCAATTTCAACGCTTATTCAAATCTTACCAACTGAGTAAACAACGTTCTTTATGTCCAAAGAAAAATAAGTTTTCTCTGGCCCAAGAATCAGGACCATGTGATACATTTAGTCTTTATCTGTCTTTTAGTCTCCTTTAATCCAGAAGCACTCCTCCGTATTTGTCTTTCATATGACCTTGACACTTGAAAAATAACAGAAAAAAAAAAAGATAATAGAAAAACAATGTTGGGCTGGGGATGTGGCTCAAGAGGTAGCACGCTTGCCTGGCATGCGTGCGGCCTGGGTTTGATCCTCAGCACCACATACAAACAAAGATGTTGAGTCTGCCGAAAACTAAAAAAATAAATAAATATAAAAAAAAAAAAAAAGAAAGAAAAACAATGTTTGTAGACTGGTTCTCAGTTTGGGTTTGTGAGATGTTTCCTGTGATTAGATTCAGGTTATGCATTTTTAGTAGGAATGCCACAAACTGATATGTTCTTCTCAGGCTTTCTGCCCATTATTGATGTTAATTTCCATCACTGAGTGAAGGCGGTTCTGCCTGCTTCTCTCCCATAAAGGTACTACTTCCCCTTTGTAATTTTTAAGCATCTTATGAGGAGCTACTGTAAGGCTAGACATCCCCCTATTATAGATAAGGAATAGGATCCTTGAGAAATTGTGACTTGTCCAATATCACATAGCTTGTATGCACCAGAACACAAATTCAAACTCCAATTTATGGGCTCCCATACTCGAGCTTCTCAAAGCATCCCTCTGCCTTCTAGACCTGTTACCAGTGGTTGAAGCAGACTTGACTAATGCCCTCACAGTGTTTACTGAAGAAATTAACACGAAGACATCATGGTCCGCAGAATTCTGGTCCTAAGAACAAATATGGTCCTAGTTACAGTCTTTATTGCTGCTACTAAAGCTCAATAAGTCCTGAGGCTAGCACTTATATCTAAGCTGTCTACCCTCTGGGCAATGAAGCTGGGAGCATGCTAGAGGAGGAAAAGTCAGGTGGTACTAAAAAAAAAAAAAATGAATATGTGTGTCCATTAGGACACCAGGCTGAAAGGGGAAAACTTGGAGTTTGTCTATACCCTGGGACTCTCTCTGTGTATCCTGACCCTTCAGCTGGCCACCTGGAAATTTCTTTCTGAGCCCCCATTTCTTTCTAATTTTTAAATGTAATATTATTTTGGAACAGATATATTGTTAATATACTGATATGGTCAAAAACAATCTATGTGACACACCCACTAGAATGGTTGTAATAATAAAAGTAACAGATAATACAGTGTTGTCAAGGAGGCAGAGAAATTTGTAACTCTTACACATTGGTGGTGAAAAACAATTTGGTAATGTCTCAAAAGGTCAGAGTTGACCAAGAAAGTCCACCCAATAATTAAATAATTATATGTCCACCAAGAAAGGTGTATAAAATATTTATAGCAACATTATCCCTAACAGTGGAAAAGCAGAAACGATCCAAATGTCCCCCAAATGCTAAAAGGGCACATAAAATATGGCATGCCTATATAACGGAGTATTATTTGGTAATAAAATGTTAGGAAGCACTGATACATGACACATCATGGATGAACTCTGAAAACATTATGTTAAATGAAAGAAATGTACAGAAGACTATATATGGCATTATTCAGTTCATATGAAATATTCAGAATAGGCAAATTTACAGAGATAGGAAGTAGATTACTGATTGCCTTGGGCTGGGAGGGTGGGAGTGAGGAAAATGGCCACTGATTGCTAGTGGGTCAAAGTTTCTTTTAGTGGTGATTAAAATGTTCTAAAGTTGATTGTGGCTAAGACTGCACAACTCTACGAACACATTAAAAGGCAGTAAATTGCATACTTTCAATAGGGGACTTGTGCACTATATGTGAATCATATCTCAATAAGATCATTTAAAAATCAACACTACATAAAATAATAAATCTTGATATTTCAGTACACATACATATACACACATACACTATCCACCTCTTCCACTCTCTGTTGGAAACCAGTTTTTATATCCTTCCATGGTTTCTTTGTGAAAATTCAAACATATTTATCTATCCCCTACTTCTTTCACAAAGTGTGCACTGTTCTACACTTCCTTCTTTCACTTAATATATCTTTCGAGATTGTATTCCATATCAGTACTTAGAGAACACCCTGATTCGTTTTTATAGTTTCAGAGCTTTTCCTTTTGTAAACATATCCACTTACTTAACTAGTTTCCTATTGTTGCACACTTAGAGGTTGTTTGCAATCATTGCTATTAGCAACAATGATGCAATGATTGTTCTTTTATTTTTTTTAACTTCCTTTCAGCAAGTGACATTCTGTTCCTGGACGCCAGGAGGCAGTGTGGAGTAGCAGGAACCACTTCAGAGTCAGAACTGGATTTGCAACTGGTCTTCTCTGTTAACTAGCCATGTAATCCCTCACATAGGTAGTTTTCTGGGACTTAAGTTTCCTCACTTGTATGAGTAAAATATCATCTACTTTATCTGAAAGCTTTAAGCTAGGCTCCCCTGGCTAAATTTGGGAGAATCTAAATATGAAAAGGCATAAGGGGGAGGAGGGTGTGTGGAGAGGATTGATAATGGATTTTAACACATTGAAGTATAAAGAATACATGAGTCCAAGTGACATTTTTTTTTTTAATTGTGGAGCAGGTGGAGGGTCAGGTGGCAAACACCTGTAGTCCCAGATATTCCCAAGGCTGTGGCAGGATTGCAAGTTTGAAGCCAGACTCGGGAATTTGGCAAGACCCTGTCACAAAATTAAAAATAAAAAAGACCAGAGATATAGTTCATTGATAAAGCAACTGGGGTTCAATCCCTTCTGTGGGTGGAGGAAGGGGGGGAGCCTCAATGATCAGATTATAAATATAAAATGAAAACATTAGAAAATTATCCTTTTATAAATACCAATTGACCTATGCCAGGATTACGAATAGATATTACAACCATTGGACGACTATTCAAATAACTTCAAGATATCACTTGACAAATAATTTTATAATTACAAAGGAGAAAAGGGTGCCTTTTCAATAGAGAGAACTGGCCTCATTTCACCAGTGATATTACAAACAACGTCATGTGTCACCTATCAAGCAAGAAGAGAGATATAGCTAGTAGTGGTGGCACACTCCAGTGTGGAAGGGCATCTAGGTTGGCTCCATAGCTTAGCTATTGTGTACTGAGCCTGGGGTCGCGCCCAGTGCTACACAGACCTGTAATAATCCCAGTGGCTTGGGAGGCTGAGATAGGAGGATCGCAAGTTCAAAGCCAGCCTCAGCAAAAGTGAGGCACTAAGCAACTCAGTGAGACCCTGTCTCTAAATAAAATACAAAATAGGGCTGGGGATGTGAATCAGTGGTTGACTGCCCTTGAGTTCAATCCCCAGTACCTCCCCACCCCACCCCACCCCAAAAAAAGAAGAGGAGGAGGAGGAGGAGGAGAGGATACAACATTGCTAAGAGAATTGTTACCACATGTGGTTAACCTGAATCTGAAGAGAAAAACAATTGGATAATTCCAATTCCAGTCCACAAAACAACGAACTTTAGATCTTCAAAATTTTCAAGATCATAAAAGACAACAACAATAAAAAGCAGAAGTACTATGTTATATTAAAGAAAACTAAAGGACACAAATTGTTTAAGTAATTTTTAAAATTTTTTTAAAGTAATAAAGGATATTAGAAAGACTGGGGTAATCTGAAAAAAATATCATTTCAATGTAATGATGTATAGTTTCATGGAAGAATGTCCTTATTCTTAGGGGATACATGATTAAGAGATAAAGTATGGTGATGTCTGCAACTTAACTTTCAAATGCTTTATTTAAAAAAAAAAGTGTGTGTGTTGATGTGCAGAAAGAGAAAGCAAATGAATTTAGAAAAAAAAAGTGCAGGGCTGGGAATGTGACTCAAGCGGTAGCGTGCTCGCCTGGCATGCGTGGGGCACTGGGTTCAATTCTCAGGACCACATAAAAATAAAATGAAAATGTTGTGTCCACCAAAAACTAAAAAATAAATTTTAAAAATTCTCTCTCTCTCTCTTTAAAAAAAAAAAAAATTGCAGGGGTGTACTACTTTTACAATTTTTCCATAGGTTTAAAAGTTTTCCAAAATAAGTTGGAAAAAAATAATCAAATAAAACATATGAACTACCTCACATCTAGCTAATGCTATGGCAGTGCAGTAATACTTCAGCAAATCCAACAGGTCAGCAGAAAACTCCCTGGGTGCCTGGTGGTAGCACAGAAACAGACCCCCCAGCCAGTCTTGACTTCATGAAGTTATAGCTTCAGTCAGAAGACAAAGCAAAAACAGGAAGCAGCTGGAGAAACAGTATAGTTTTTGGTTTCAGAAAATTTAACTAGGGTCTACATCTGCATTTTACTTATTTCTTTATTTACTGCTAGGTAACCTAAAAAAAAAAAAAACACATTATTAAGCCTGAGAATTGTTTTTTCATTTGCATGTAAAAAACACAGCTAAGATCTACTGCCTACCATTGAGAATGAGACAGCAAACACAATATACCTCCATAAAGCATCTTTTATTGAAGACCCTCATTAAAAGATATCAGTCTCCTAGAATGAAAGTAGGGAAGAATTCCACCTTTGTTTTTGTTTCCCTATCAGAACACCCAGGGCCTTGTGTTTAGCCTGTCATTAATGACCTATGACCCTCATAATTTCTTTCCCAGGTCTGCTGTTAGGGCAGAGTGAGTAGCTGATAGCCACTCCTAAGCTCACACCTACCATTCCATGGGGGGGAAAATGCCAAAATATCTGTTTTATTATTGCTTCTACTGAAATTCACAAAGATGAACATTCAGACTTTAACCGCCTGCCAGATAGTTTTTAAATGGAGATTAAATTCCCCCTTTCCAATGTGGCTGTGTGACTGAATTGCAGAGGAAGTGAGCAGAGCAGGTTATTTTCATCTCAAGTTAGATGATGTCCTCATTTTAGTGAAGTTAACCATAACTGAAAAATAAAAATTTTCTTAAAATTTTTCTGGGGAAACCCCTTGGCTGCTTGTTTCACTTTACTCTTTAAACAGTACGCTATGTTGTAGCAAGAATAATGTATTCTATTTCTCTCTCCCGAAGAATTATTTACACATCAACCTTTATTACAGCCTCAAAAAATCCAACAGAAACTCTGTGATTCCATTTTTGCTCATTCTGTCTACCCTTCACAAGTTTCCTCTCTTAGAGAGTAGGGCCAAAGTGACTAATAGACTTGGCAAAGGTGTATAGAAATAGCACTCCCAAAAATTGCTAATAAGAATTTACATCAGGGGGCAATTCAAGGGAAATTTTGTGCCCTTTACACCTCTAGAAAAGTATCCTACAGAAATATTTCTACAAATTCATAACAAAATGATGGGCACTTAAAGATTCACTGTGGCACAATTTCCAACAATTATTAAAACACCTAAGTTATAGTAGCGTACAAATACCTGGGGGAAATGCCCAAAGCATGTCAGGCAAAGGAGATCAAGCAGAATAATATGTATTATAAATTATTGGCATATATATAGGGGAAATGACTGAATAATACATCAAAACCTGACAGTTGATTTATCTTTGTGGTACACAATTAAAAAGCACTTTTCCAATGTAGTTCATTGAGTATTTCTGCAATCATTTTAATTAATCTTGTGTTATTTATAGAATCAAAACACAAATTTAAAATAGATATAAATGTGTGCCCATTCCCATACTTTCCTCCTCGCTTTGGAAATAGTGAATGTCCTCCAGGCACAGTGGCACACACCTATAATCCCAGTGGCTTGGGAGGCTAAGACAGGACAATCGCAAGTTCAAAGCCAGGCTCAGCGAGGCACCAAGCAACTCAGTGAGACCCTGACTCTAAATAAAATATGAAACAGGGCTGGGAATGTGGCTCAGTAGTCAAGAGCCCCTGTGTTCAATCCCCAGTAATCCCTCTCAAAAAATAAAAAATAGCTAATGTCTCACCTATATTACTACTTCTAGTAATATCAAGGTCAGACAACCAGCTGTAGATGTTTCAGTCTCAGAATGACAAGCTTGTCTCTAGAATGGACATGAAAGGGACATACAATATCCCAACAAATGGTGTCCTAACCCACAGGCTGATTAAATACTTGCTGTGACCAAGAAGATCATTCTCTTCGGAAGCAGTCTGAGCCATCTTCTGGCTTTGCTCTGATGTTCCTGAAGACCACTCAGAAACACAACGGATGTACACACTAATACCCACATATCAGGCTAAAGTGTGAAACTGTCATCACCTCCAAGAAACCTAGCATTGTGACTGACTGTCTCATATGCAGCTCCCATGCCCATTCCTCCACCATCCCCAAACACCCTTTATAATAAGTTTTCCTTTTTCTTTAATTTTTTTTTAAAGCGAGTGAGAGTGAGAGAGAGAGAGAGAGAGAATTTTTTAATATTTATTTTTTAGTTTTCAGCGGACACAACATCTTTGTTTGTATGTGGTGCTGAGGGTCGAACCCGGGCCGTATACATGCCAGGCGAGCGCGCTACCACTTGAGCCACATCCCCAGCCCTCCTTTTTCTTAAAGTTCAGGATCCAATGAAGTTTTACCTGTTGCACTTGGATGTGTTACTTTAATATACATCAGTTCCCGATGTCTTTTTTTGTTTGTGTCATTCATGATATTGACATTTTTTTAAGATCACAGTCCAGCTGTTTTGCATTATGTCTCACAATCAGGATTTGTCTAATTTATTTCCTCATGATTAGATGTAAGCTAAACATTTCTAGCAAAAATTCCATGTTGATGATGTGTACTTCCCCTTGCTTTGGAACGTATCATTACACTGTTATTTTTTCCCTCATTTTCTCACTATGGGTTCTAAACTAGCATCACCCAATAAATAAAATGTTAAAAATCATCAATAAATATAATGTCAGAAATAGCTGCCATGAGCACCAGCTATACCAGGCATAGTGCCAGACATTTACAATACATTCTCATTTAATCCTCACAACAATTTTACAAAGCAACAGAGGTTCAAAGAGGGCAAGTAATTTGCCCAAGGACACACACATAGTGATAGAAAAATGCAGGATGCTCATGTGAATTTTAGCACATGAACACGTACACACACAATTCAATATGTGAACTCATGAGTCATAATCTCCCTGAGAACCTTCCAGGGACCAGTCAGGAACCCCTATGTTAGACTAATCTTGAGGAAGTCTACCTAGTGCTCAAGGGTTAGATTCCTATGAAGAAGAAACTGAAAATAAAGTATCTGTGGACAGGTTTGTTGGCTCCCACCTGTAAACCCAGCAACTCAGGAGGCTAAGGCAGGAGAACTGCAAATGTGAGGCCAGTCTCAGCAACTTAGCAAGACCCAGTCTCAAAATAGAAAAAAAAGAAAAGAAAAAGGGCGGGGTGGGGGTGGGGGTGAGATATAGCTCAGTGGTAAAGCACCTGGCTTCAATGCACAGTACCTCCCCCAATTCTCTGTGTATCAAATAAAACTCCTCTAAACTTGGAAATGTTCTTATTTAATAATGAGCAACATTTCTACCACAGCCAAGAAAATAACTTGTCAACAGCCCACCTAACTTTATTGTATTATTTGTGTGTGATTTTACTTATCTATAAATCTCAAAAAAATGAGATCCACTGATTTAGGGATCTTTATGCAATTAGAAAGCTTTTTGAGAAACTAACTTGAATCAAAGAAGTTAAGCCCCCCCCCCCAAAAAAAAAAACAGAACTGAAATATTTCTGAATTTCCCTAAAAGTAATCCACAAAACAACTCAAAGTCTGCAGGTCTCAGGAACTGATTTGTTAAAAGCACTTTACATTTGACATTTGCATTATTACTAATTGCCCTCTTCCAATGTGTTGATATTTCCTGCTTTTGAAGAGGCCCTTAGAGACTTAGTCGACAAACATTCACAGTCCCTAATTTGTAGAAGACACTCTCTTAGGTGCCTGGGACCACACTGTTTCTTGCCTTCATGTTTAAGGTCAAAAGCTACCTGCCAATTTGTGGACATCCCCATCCATAAGAAAGGACACCTCCTGTGCTCTCTTGGCATTGCCTAAATACTTCCCCATATGTGATTATTTGTTTGTCTTCCTCACTTTGGTGAATCCCTCCAAAAAACGAACACTATCACTATCAATGCCATATTCCTAGCATAGGGCACATACACCTGGGGATCCATATAACTTAGTGGAATAAATACACTTAAAATATATGTGTTTCCACATACTCACTCCAACCAATCCTTTCCTCCAATCTCTTCTTAACAGTCAGGATGACTTTTTACTATTCCACATGTCATTCATCCGGCTAATTAAAGCCCCCATTGCCCTTAAAATAAAGACAAAAATTTACCTGTAGCTCAGAAAACCTCCACTCTACAGCCTCTGTCCACCTCTCCAATCTCATTCTTCCTCATTTTGGTCTCTGTCCCCTTGCTCACCACTATTCCTTTGTACTTTGACCATGCAGTTCCTTCTGCCAGAAACCCTCTTCACTCCATCCTAAGCACCTCTTATGGTCATTCTGAATTACTTCCACTCCCTTTTTAAGTGTTTGGAAGTGTCATTTCCAACAGGATACCATCCCCAGTTGCCCCAGACAAGAGGAACACCACATTATGGATTTTGCCCCATCTTAGCACACATTCTTCTTTGGAAGAAACATTTATCACACCTACAATTGTTCAAGGATTGTCTCTCTTGTTAGAATATAAGCTCTATAAGGACAAGAGAAGCATTTCTTTTCACATTTCATTTCACATTGTGTTGACACAGAATAGCTGCTTAACTACTATGCTGTCAGAATAGTTTGGGGTCAGATCATGGAGGGCTATAACATCAGCCCAAGTAAACCAAACTGCAAAGATCATTATCCCTTTGCGAATATGTAAATTAAAAAGAAATGTGTAGTTGGTCAGGGTGCAAGAGATGTCCTGAATGACAGCTTGAATCTTCCTATCATAATAGTTGCCTTCAAAGAGACAGCAGTTAGACTTGCCAAGCCTTGAAGAAACACTACTGTTAAGCAAAGTAACACAACTACCACCCTTTTCCTACAAGAGGGCTATAAAATAACAAACTTGCCTCCAATAAGGGAAGAAATAACAGGAAGAAAGCTATTGCACTTCCAAGTATCTTCAAATAACAAATGGGCAGTTTGGTCCCTGATTGCTCCTTAATAATCAACAAGAAACAGCAAGGGGGAAAACAGTCTTCCCATTCCCACCACTTACTGAAGCAGGGATAAGAAAATTAAAAAGTGTATCAGTAAGGCAGAAGCTATTTGAAAACCATTCAAAAACTTTGCTAACCCATTGGCAGTTTTTGTTTTTCGTTTCTTGGTACTGAGGACTGAACCCAGGAGCACTGTACTGCTGAGCCACACCCCCAGTCCCTTTAATTTTTTTTTCAATGGCATCTGGCTAAATTGCCCAGGATGATCTCAAATTTGCAATCCTCCTGCCTCAGCTTCTCAAGTTGGATTATATGTGTGTCCCACCTCACCAGTACATTGGCAGTTCTTCACAGGTGCCAGCAAAAGAAAAAGTGGCGTGAACTCAACAGCAACATTTCATTGTCCATAAGCTGCAGGGGCCAGACCATGTCTATCACAGAAACCACAAACCAGGCCAAGGGTCAGGATTGTTGCTGGTCATCCTGCCAAATACAGATTGCAAGAAAAAAGAATAGCTAAAGCCTCTTCAAAAAGGACTCAATAACTATCCACACAGTCTACATTCACCCTGGGGTTCCTGAGTGAAGAGAAGGAGGATCGGGGAGGGTATTCTGAGGTGAAAAAGAGACTTAGAGAAAGGGTGTGATATATTGAGAATAAAGGGGAAAGTCTAAAACAGGGAAAATGTGAAGCGCAAATAGGGAAAGAAACAATTTCAAGAGATGTGGGTGGGGTAGGCTAAGAAGGAAGGTATAGAAGAAAAGGGTAGGTTCTCTGCAAGAGCAGAGTAAGCATCAAGAGATGTGGGAAGAGGCAAAGGCAGACTGTTGGATCTTTTCCCTATTCCAAAAGCTGCTCATTGCATCCCAATAAATCATTCTACTACAAAGTCCATACAATGGATTGTCTTTGTATTCAGTAACACACAGCATTTAACCAAGTATCACCGGTCTGCAACTTTCGAGACCAAAGGGTCTTAATGAAAATATGAACAAAATTGGTTCACTACAGCAGAAAACAGCTAGTAATGACTTTCCCCAATCCCTGACTCAGCTGTGAAAAGGTTTAGCATTTTAGAGTTAAGCAAATATTCTGGCATTTCTCCTTCTTTTGACATTCCAAGAGGGGGTGTGGTTGACCCCAGGTCCATTCATTTCCAAGGTTGTAAATCTCTCTGCTAAGACTGGCCCCATCTGTTCTAGAGTCTGCCAGCTGTTTATCTCAAAGTAACATATTTATTGCACTGATCATCTCTTTACCTCTTAAAAGACAGCCAACATCATACAAGCTCTTATTCCCCTATTAAATGTGTCAGTTTGTTTAAAAACAACCACTACCACCAAACTGAGCACAACACCACTATGCTCCTTGGTTTCCCTGGCCATGATCACTCTTCCTATCAGCAATGGCAAATGAAGGTTGATAACACTAACTTTCCCTTTCCCTAACGCGTTAAAATAAACCCGGGTTTCCCTAATCGATCCAGTCTGCAAACCGTTATTTGTGAGTGGTGACTGTGCATCGGGAAACAGCAGCTCATTATGGTACCATTGTCAGTGGCAAGGAGCCTATTGCAATGTAATTTAAAACACTCACACAAGCACAAATCTGTAGGCTCCACTTCCAAACAATCCCGAATCCTGCAGTCAGGAGAACGGAGAACACTTTAAAATGCTGCTTCCAGCAGCCTAACAGAACCTTCCTCAGACACGTGAAATGTTTCTGACGAGCACGGAGTGCACCATTAAAGGACACTGTCACCTCAAATCAGCAGAAAAGGAGAGACAAACGGCATAGGCATACACACATAAAATAAAGCCCTACGAAACTTAAGCTACTCAAAAAGAAACATACACCTCTTTAAATTGAATAGTGTGTGCTCGTCCAAGCGACATATAAATGTTCTAAAGTAGTGCGACCACATTAAATCACTGTCTCCATTTCTCCCCACGCATCACCCCTTCCCACTCAAACCTCAGGACTCGGGCTGTGACAGGACTGCAGTCCCCCACCTCTGCCCTCCTCTGATTTTCCAAGAGCACTTCCCAACATCCTTCCCAGCCCAGCCCCCTCTGCCAGCCTCAAAAGGTTGAGGGGAGTTGCGACTAGGGAATTGGCAGGCACCGGTCCTCTGGCGGGTGTACGTTACTGGAGTTCTTTGCAGTGACCCAAATTGCACAGAGCTTTTCCCTTAGCAGCGCCCGTGAGAACCTCCAATTCCCCCCGCCCCCATCTTCCCAAAAGAAAGCCTTAAGAACTAAGCGGGAGGAATAACTTGGGAGAACCATTTGAATAAATCACTTTAACTCACCTGGTTTGGGATTTTTCTCCCCACCCCAGGCATAAACAGAAATGATGTGCGAAAGAGTCACGCACGCAAGGGAAGGTACTGCGATGTCCTAAGTCCAAGGGCTGGAGTCGGTCCCTGCCCTAGTGCTGCTGCTACTCTGAGCTCAGCTGGAGCGAGCGGCAATCGCAAGCCCAGCAGCAGTAAGGGGGTGGATAGACCGTAGCACAATGAATGCGGTGGGGTTTTTGCAATGACATCATCCCTCTGTCCACAGAGGCCCCAATAGCCATGCTCGGGAGAGGTGCATTCTGGGAATGGTAGTCTTCTTGCGTCCGGGAGAGACACCGAGTCTACCTCCGGAACTACAATGCCCAAAATGCGCCAAGGTCGGACGCGCCCGAGCGAGGGAGCGGAGGCGACTCGGCCGCCATGTTAGGAGTGCCGGGAGGACTCCGCGGAGCCGCCCGGAGGTTCAGGGAGCGCGGGATCCGAGTGGTGGTGCGGTGGGGACGGTGAGGTGGAGAGCAAGCCGATGGGAGAACCTTGGGCCCCGATCCGGTGGGGAGCCGGGTGGAAGCCGCCCTGGGGGCTGATGTCCTGCGGGTCCAACTGGGGGTGGCATCTGGATGGAGGCCGAGTGAGCCTCCGCCTCACGGTCCTGCAGGGTTGCATGGAGCCCCACGCCCCCCGCCCCATTTTCTAAGGGATTGAGGGAGTTGTTTTACTTCTGGGAGTGGAGGCTCCCTTAGACTGGCTAGCAGGACCGTCGCGGTGGTTGCCTCTGCTGAGGTGCTGCCGGCTTTCACCTAAGGAGTTGGGGGAAACTTTGTCCTTATTTGTGTCTTCTTGCTATTTATTTGCAACAATCATGCCCCCTCTACTAGGTTTGGGCCTTCACTTATTTCTCATACGGAAGTGATTTGCAAAGGTCTTAAAAGAAACCGTTATTGGAAGGTACGGGCTAGAAGGGAACATTGCTTTGGCCTTGAAGATGAGAAAAAAACATGGAGTAGCCTAAAGGAGAAACATCCAGTTGAACGACAACTCACTGACTGGAGAAAGCAGGGAGGTTGAAAGGGCATATTATTTATAGGCTTACCGAGGGCGGGTGAACTGATCCGGAGTAACACTGGTTCTTGGATAAACGAAGCGTATGCTAAGTTGATTAACATGGATTGCCAGTTTATTTTAAAAATTCATTTAGTATGTGGTATTCCATACGTATGACTGCTTTAAGAACTTTTAAGTCATTTTGCCCAGTCTCTTAAATGAACTGTATTTTTTTCCCCAATTGTGTTACTAAAACAGAATTGTATGTTTGTTCTTTTCCAGAGTCTGTCTACACTATGGAAAGATGGGAAATTTCATTTCCTGCTGAGGGTGTCTCAAGGGTTAAAGAAAATGCTGTTATCTGTGCTTCCCCCACCTACTTCTCCCTTTTGCACTTTATTCTGAGAACAGAATTGACTGTGGTTTGGGGGGGTTAGTGGAGGTATGCACTATATCTCTATTAGGACATAATAAAATTAGAGCAGATAGTTTCTCCTATTAAAAAAAAAAAAAGGCTAGTCAGAGTGATTTAAAATGACCAAAACAGGCAGAAACAGTCTTTCAGATGTATGCAGATGATAATTATAAAAACAGAATTTGAAAGACTCAACATATGTCATGTTCCTGGGAACAAGCCACAAGATGAGTCACTTTGTTTCATTCTTACACAAAGGTAAATTGTTGGTGTCATTTATCCATGAATACAACCATGTACAAGGCTCATACAAATAGTATGTTATTCAGAAACACTTTTGCAAATACTGATGGTAAGTAGTTGGAAAGAAGCAAATGCTTACTTTTTTTTTTTCTGACCTCTGGCTTACCTTAGAAATGTTTTGAGCTAATAAATCTTGTGCATTTTATAAGACAGTTATGTAAGCAACAGCCTTAGTTTGAGTTACTGTGAAAGGCCAGTATATAGTGGGGAAAGGAACAGAATGCTCAAAAATCTTACGTGTGAAAAATAAGAGTGATATCTTTTTAAGTTTAAAGTTTTTAAGTTTAAAGTTGTTCATCTGAACATCTGGCCATACGTGAAACGAATGTATTTAGTATCCTTAAAATTGTCCGTGATTTAATTCTTTTTTTTTTTTCTTTTAAACTTTTTTTTTTTTTAGTTGTAGTTGGACACAGTGCCTTTATTTTATTTATTGCTGTGTGATGCTAAGGATCGAACCCAGCGCCTCGCACATGCTAGGTAGCACTCCATTACTGAGCCACAATCCCAGCCCCTCCATGATGTAATTCTTACTTTGATGAGGGGGGAAAAATTCCACACTCCTGTTTAGAAATTTGATTTACAAATTAATATCTGTGGGTCTGTGATGCTAGCTTCTGAAAGAATAGCCTGAGGAAAATATTGAATTAGAAAAACATTTTAAAATTGGAATTAGGAAAGAGATAAACTACATTCAAGTATCATAGGTAGCACATTTAAGAGTATTGAGTCAGTTGCATTTAGAGCAGAGGTTTTTTTCAACAAGGATAAGTGTCAGGATTGCCTATAAAAATCTAAAAATATATTACTACTGCCCATCCATCCCTGTTGAATTGGAACCAACTATTGAGTATTTTTAGAACTTTATAAGTGTGACTACAGGGCTTGGGTGGAGTAGTCTTCTGCATCCTGTATTTGTGTTTTTGTATTATCTAAAGCAAGGAATAACAAAAAGATTTTGGCAAAAACTAGTTAATTGCTGATTTTATCCATGTGATTTCTGAAAGTGTAGATGAGGGATTCACCTGGTGATCAACTTAAACATGGCATTTGGGAAGCAAATGCAGCTGAAATTGGGGAGAAGAAATCAATGTTAACCTTAAAAGTACTGCCATATCATCACTTACCTAGATGTTTCTGAGAGTGAAGGTTTAGCCTAATCCTAACAAAGCCTAATAATAAGAGACACCCAGTAATAGCACAATGCCAGTAAGAGCTCATTGCCATGATAAAATCATGGTAGTTATTCAGAAAGAGGCAACATGATATTTTGGTTTGGGGAATTTTCTGGAAATAACAACCCTTTGCCCTAAATCTAGAATTTTTTTAGATTATTGATATTGTAACGTTCTTGATATTTGAGTATCTAAAGTCATATAGGCCCCTTTTTAGAAATGAGAAATCTTACAGATCGTCTAAGACATGTTCTACAGAAGAGGAAATGGACACAGTAAATTTTAAAATTACTAGTGGTCACACTGCACGCTAGTGGTAAGACGCATAGCTAAAGGTGAAATCCAGTTCCTTCCATCTTTAGTGCTATGCGCATTTTTTTTAAGCTCCAGATTTTTTTCCCCTATGATACTCGAGGGTTTATACATTTCAGTATATATTTGATTTTAGTGTTGGAATCTCAGACAATTTAAAAAATTGTAAAATAGAAGAAATGTTTATTTTTTAGGTTTGTTGTCTTGTGATGGGGTCTTGTTATGTTCCATGCTGACCTGGAACTTCTGGGTTCCAGCCAAGCTATCCTCCCACTTCGATGTCCTAGAGTCACTGGGAATACAGACATGTTCCTGGTGCCTGGCTTCTGCAAATTCTTTGGTTCACTGAATTTGTCTACAGTCTTTACATTCAAAGTCCAGTTACATTCTTTTCATCCATATTTGCTGATGATTAAGATAAGACCTAAGAGAATAAGCAGTTTAAATGTTTAAATTAATCGCAGGATTTAAACAAACTTTAATACATCTTTAGAGGAGGGAGGTACATTTGGAGATACTATTAGCCTGAATTCCTACTGTTTTAGTTTGAAGTCCATTTTTTTATTTTTAGTTGTAGATAGACACAATACTTTTGTTGGGGAGGGGGTTAATTTTTTTTTTTTTATTTTAGATGTTCATGGACCTTTATTTTAATGTGGTGCTGAGAATTGAACCCAGTGCCTCACACATGCTAGGCAAGCACTGTACCCATGTGGTGCTGAAGATCAAACCCAGTCCCTTTCATGTGCTAGGCAAGTGCTCTACCACTGAGCTATAGCCCCAGCCCTTGAAGTCCATTTTTAATGGTTTGCTTTTATCACAAAAAAAAATTTATAACATTCTAGGGCTGGATTTGTGGCACAGTGGTAGAGCACTCGCCTTGCACAGGTGAGGTACTAGGTTCAATCCTCAGCACCACATAAAAATAAATTTTTAAAAATTTCTATAACAAAGCCTTGACAATAGATAATAGCAGGGGTGTTGATGAAAGTTCAGTGAAATAGGACTGGAGTTGTAGCTTGGTGGTAATACGCTTACCTAGCATATGTGAGACACTGGGTTTGATTCTCAGCACCATATATAAATAAATAAAGATCCATTAACAACTAAAAAAATATAAAAAGAAGAAACTTAAGTGAAATAATAAGTCAAATTTGTATGACAAGTTCACATTAAAATATAGCTCCATTTCTTCCTTTGATATAATGACAATATAGGGCAACAATCTTTTAGCCTATAACGGTAAGAAATGTGGCATGCCTATTGCTGGGTTGCGTTACTATGTAACTATGGTTATGCCTGGGATGGCTTAACTTGAAGAAAATTACATAATGATTTTCCCAGTTTACCTGGACAGTTTGAAAAGCCTCACAATTGATTATGAAAATCAGACCCTGTCTTTACTGAAAATCAGTAGTTAATTCCCTAAAAGAATAGTTAGAATGCCTAAATTTATAAAAAAGTATTAGAATTACTTTGTACCTTACCAAGTTTTGAAATAATCCTTTTCATATTCTGACCTATGAAGTTTGGAAAACCTGCCATCTGCTATGTTGCCTACCCTTCCGGTTCAGCAATTGTCTTACCAATTCCAGAAATGCAGTGCCAATAACCCAAAGGTGATAACAGGCCCAGAAGTTACATTAAAACTTACTCTGACCAACAAATAAAAGTAATCAAGACAATAAGCAAACTTAAAGGGAGAAAATAAAAACATTACAAAAATGTCTTTTCAGACCTCCCCTAAGATTGAGTTAAAGGTTTTCAGCCAGTATTTTCATAAGTAGTTACAGATAAGCCTGCCATTTAGGTTTAGTAACTAGAGTTTCTCCAGGGAAGATCTTTAATTCTGTACAGGAAGAAAAAAAATTTCCCCCTTGGTATGGGGGATTGAACCTGAAGTCTACCACTGAGCTTCATCCCTACCCCTTTTTAAGTTTTTTTTTTTTTTTTTTTATTTTGAGGCAATGTCTCACTAGATTTCCCAGGGTGATCTTGAACTTGCAATTCTACCTCAGAATCTTAAGTTGTTGATACTACAGGAATGGGGTGCCACACCCAACAAGAAAAAAGTTATGTTAAGAAGACAGAAGAGTATGTTTTCTACTCTTGGGTAACCCAACCATCGTGTATATAATGGATTGACAAGTTTAGCTGCTGGGTTTAATGTACCACTGAAGATTAATGTTCCAACAGCAAGATTTGAGGTTCACATATCCATAGTTAATGATTAACCAGGAAAGGTGAGCTGTCTTTATCCTATGATTTTTGTTCTCAGTTTTTAGCAGATTTGGGTAATAAGGGAGCCCCAGAAAACATTTCTTTGAGTACATACAGTTGAAGCTATCAATGTAAGTATGTTTTATGAACAGCCATTTTAGGAAATTCAAACATGCAGAGATGCTCAAATTGAAGTAAGTAGATACATAGTCATAAGTCAATTTGCTAGCAAATCTTTGAGGGTGAACTTGCTGTTAAGGTTAATCCTTTTAGTTGTATCTTAAAATCTTTTATAAATGGCTTTCTTGAGATGAAATTCCTCTGTCCAGCCATTTAATGTGTGCAATCCACTGGGTGTTAAATTTGTTCATGGAGTTGTGCAACCATTACTATAAACAAGAAAACAAAAAGTTTTTTCTTTTTTTTTTTTTAATCATGCTGAAATAAAAGTTATCCAAGGATTTTGTTTTTGCCTTAAGGATAGTGGTGCAGGTAATTTGACAAGAATATTTGCATTATAACTTCAATACTGTAAACAGTTATGTTCCATATATGTAAGATATGGTCTTCACTGGTACAGCTTTTACTTGTTTACCTTTGGCAATCTACATACAAGAGAATCTCAGTTCCAACTCTGAATTCTGCACATCTTTAATGTTGCACGTTATATGTCTTTCTTGCCTTCCAGTCCCATGGACGTCTCTCTTCAGTGTTCATGTTTGGGTGTCTTTTCTAAAATTGTTCTGCTTTTTCATTTTGTTTTGTTTTTCTTCTGGGGTCTTCACAACCACTGTTAGAGAAAATAGTTGGTATCCATTTGAACTAGGAAGTTTGACTTAATCAGGACTTGTCTGTTCCTGCTTAGGTACTTTTTTTTTTTTTTTTTTTTTTGGTACCAGAGTTTAAACCCCAGAGGTGCTTAACCTCTGACCCACATCCTCATCCTCAGCCCTTTTTATATTTTATTTAGAGACATGGCCTCACTAAATTTTTGAGGCTGACTTTGAACTTGTGATCCACCTGCCTCAGCCTCCTGAGCCACTGGGATTACAGGCATGTGCCACCATGCCCGGTTAAGCTACACTTATGAACCCTATTACTTAGGGGAGTAGATATCTGATATAGATGAAGAAAAATGCATATGGAGAAAAGCAATTGATAACAAAGCCCTCCTCAAAAAGTAGGGAATCAGTGCTAGGGATATACCTCAGTTGGTATAGTGCTTGCCTTGCATGCACAAGGCCCTAGATTCAGTTCCTAGCACCACCAAAAAAAAAAGTCAATTTTAACATAATTAAGAATTAACTTTTCCACTACTTGAAGTCAGTCTCACCTCATTATTTTCTAAGAGATTTAACTGGCAAAATAAACAGAAGTCAGCAAAAGAAGGGATCAGCTTAGACAAGTTCAATATAATTTTAAAAATATATTAAAGGACATTGCTTGTAACTAGATCCTGGCAGTGTGACCCAGTATGTTCAAATATGATTTCTCAGGAGATACACACAAGGAGGAATACACTGGAGACTTGAAAATGTTTGCCAGTTGAATTGTTCTCTGCTGTAAAATAAGACATTTTGAACTACAATGAAAGCTGCAAGACCTCATATATCTGGAGTAAATTCCCAGATCTCAAAAATTTAAGCTAAAGCCTAACTTTGTCCAGGCTAGCATCTATTCCTGACAAATTTAAGACTGAATCCAGCAGCCCTACCATTTCAACTGTTCAAGAGAAAGGGAAAGGCATGAAAATAATAAATTTAACTGCTTATAGCCATGGGCCCAAAAATACCCAGATTTGGAGAACTATTTCACACCACTATTTCTAAGTTGATTTGAAGGTAATTAGTTCTTATGTTAATTATTAACACCTCCTCAGTAGTTTGAGATAAGAGGTAAGCTTCATATAATTTGTTCTGAATCTAAGTAGAGGCTCAAAAGTCATATATAGTCCACTGTAGCCTTAATTTTTAGGATGTATCAGAGCTATGGTGGAGTTCACTTAAAATGTTATTGAACAGTTTATAAGGGCTGGGAATGTGGCTCAGTGGTAGAGTGCTTCCCTGGCATGCATAAGCCCTGTGCTCAATTCCTCTGGTAACACTGGTAGGGACATGTTATTAAAATATTCATGTACCAGTTGAGGTCAAAATAAAACTACAGGCTACATATACTGTAATCTTAAGATCATCTTCATGTGGTCATGGGAAGTTTTTTTGGTCATTGAATGAGGCTTTGAATCTCAATACTATAAGACTTGGGCATGTCCATTATGAGACTTTAAATCCTATAAGGAGAAAATATGCCTACTTCATTGAGTTTTTTTGAGAGCTAAGGAAATACATGAAAATGCTTAATACTCAAAAGGCAGAATGGTACAGTATATCTTAGAACATAGACTACAGAGCCAGTTGGCCTGGATTGAAATGACATTTCTGTCACTGTTGACTTTGAGCGAATTTTTTATGCCTCAGTTTCATCTAAGTGGAAATACTGATGAATAAATGAGACTATTCTTTTGAGACAAAAATAACTTCATGAGGGTTCACTGAAAAACATTCAGGGCTGGTGTTGTGGCTCAGTGGTACAGCACTTGCCTAGTACATGTGAGGCACTGGGTTCAATCTTCAGCACCACATAAAAATGAACAAAGGTATTGTGTCCATCTACAACTAAAAAAAAAAAAATGTTTTGGTTTTTTCATCATGACACTATCTCTGCCTTAGGTGCTAGAAAGCAGTATCCCCTCAGTTTTAAGGTATCAGCCAGATACCTTGCTTAGTAAAGTATGCTTTATATGTTTTGTGATGTGTGTGTGTGTACACATGATTTACAATTAACTGAAGGATTATACGATTTAGAGACAAATATGGTGAGTATTGATTGACTAATTTTCAGGATCTGATCTGCAGATACCTAAAGTGAATTCAAGCTCTGTGGTCTACTTGAATGTTGGAACTTCGAAGACAAAGCTAAATGAGAACTGCTTTAGAGTCAAAACTGGGTTCTTGATTCCTGCTCAAATGGTTAGCAACTGTAGTGTCATCTCAGGCAAATAAACTTTGAATCAGCTTCTTTAACTTTAAAATATGGTAGCAGTTAATAGAATACCAAATATATAGTAGTTGTCATGTTCTATAGCACGATCTATAGGCTCCAGCATTAGAATCTCCTGGAATATATTATTAATATGTAGATTTTGTTATCTCAACCTACATATGTTGCTTAAAAATCTGAGGGTGAGATTCAGGAATCTGCATTTTTAATAATCTCACCAGGTGATTCTTCTAACCCAATCCCTAATTTTACTTGAAAGCACTAAGGTAAAAAGCTTCCCAAATCAGATCTCTAAATACAGGCACCCTTTTATTTGTGTTTTCCTAATTCAATCTTATTTTTATTGTGCTCCAATATGTCTTATCCTTGCTGCAATACCAAGACATAAATGCCAAAATTTTAAATGTTTCCAAGTGCATAGATATTCAGTGAAGAATATAGTCCAACCACCACATGAATATATAGAAAGATGAAGTTCTTTTAGGGAAATTATAAATTCTGTAGTTTATTCCATGATTCTACTAAAGCATTAAAATGTTTTTTGGGGGCTGGGGATGTGGCTCAAGCAGTAGCGCGCTCGCCTGGCATGCGTGCGGCCCGGGTTCGATCCTCAGCACCACATACAAAGATATTGTGTCCACCGAGAACTAAAATAAATAAATATTTTAAAAAAATGTTTTTTTAATAAGAAGCAGCACTACAGTACTCTATTATAGACATCTAAAGTAGCAATATTTGGGGAGCACAGTTTCAATCAGTTCTAAATCTGTTTGATTCTGTAGCTATGTATTGAGTAAGTACCAAGTACAAGACCCTGGAGGTACAATGATGATTGTGGCCCTCTAAAACCTTTTTAGTGTCATAGATCTCTGTCAATCTAGTGAAGTCAGTGGATATTTTTTAAAAAAGAAAACAATAAAACAGTTTTTAGGGTCTAAGGATGTAGCTCCGAGGTAGAATGCTTGCCTAGCAAGCGTGAGGCCATGAGTTTAATCATCAGTACCACAAAAAAATAGTAACAAGTTTTTAAATGCAGAAAGTACACTGCATTAGATTACAAACGGAGCAAATAATATTGATATAGTTATCAAAAATAAATATGTGCTTTATTAACTCCTTACTTAAAATCTAGCAGTGGCTTAATTATAATTTCAGTAGTGGTGAATGAATTATTTCAAGTTATTTACAACAATCGCAATGATATGAAAATACTCACTGCAATTGTGACGGTCAAAATTGTACTACTCTAAGCTGCTACATTCAAATTTTATTAGTAATTAGTGAAAATAGAGTTATAATTTTCCTCCATACAAGTTCATGGATTCTGAATTATGTCTATGGATCCCTGGTTAAGATTTTTTTTTTAATTTTTTATTGTTGGCTGTTCAAAACATTACATAGTTCTTGATATATCATATTTCACACTTTGATTCAAGTGGGTTATGAGCTCCCATTTTTACCCCATATACAGATTGCAGAATCACATCAGTTACACATCCATTGATTTACATATTGCCATACTAGTGTCTGTTGTGTTCTGCTGCCTTTCCTATCCTCTACTATCCCCCCTCCCCTCCCATCTTCTCTCTCTGCCCCCTCTACTGACATTCATTTGTCCCCCTTGTATTATTTTTCCCTTTCCCCTCACTTCCTCTTGTATGTACTTTTGTATAACTCTGAGGGTCTCCTTCCATTTCCAGGCAATTTCCCTTCTCTCTCCCTTTCCCTCCCACCTCTCATCCTGTTTAATGTTAATCTTCTTCTCATGCTCTTCGACCCTACTCTGTTCTTAGTTACTCTCCTTATATCAAAGAAGACATTTGGCATTTGTTTTTTAGGGATTGGCTAGCTTCACTTAGCATAATCTGCTCTAATGCCATCCATTTCCCTGTAAATTCTATGATTTTGTCATTTTTTAATGCAGAGTAATACTCCATTGTGTATAAATGCCACATTTTTTTTTATCCATTCATCTATTGAAGGGCATCTAGGTTGGTTCCACAGTCTTGCTATTGTGAATTGTGCTGCTATGAACATCGATGTAGCAGTGTCCCTGTAGCATGCTCTTTTTAGGTCTTTAGGGAATAGACCAAGAAGGGGAATAGCTGGGTCAAATGGTGGCTCCATTCCCAGCTTTCCAAGAAATCTCCATACTGCTTTCCAAATTGGCTGCACCAATTTGCAGTCCCACCAGCAATGTACAAGTGTACCCTTTTCCCCACATCCTCGCCAGCACTTGTTGTTGTTTGACTTCCTAATGGCTGCCAATCTAACTGGAGTGAGATGGTATCTTAGGGTGGTTTTGATTTGCATTTCTCTGACTGCTAGAGATGGTGAGCATTTTTTCATGTACTTGTTGATTGACTGTATGTCTTCCTCTGAGAAGTGTCTGTTCAGGTCCTTGGCCCATTTGTTGATTGGGTTGTTTGTTCTCTTATTGTCTAATTTTTTGAGTTTTTGTATACTCTGGATATTAGGGCTCTATCTGAAGTGTGAGGAGTAAAGATTTGTTGCCAGGATGTAGGCTCTGTATTTACCTCTCTTATTGTTTCTTTTGCTGAGAAAAAACTTTTTAGTTTGAGTAAGTCCCATTTGTTGATTCTAGTTATTAACTTTTGTGCTATGGGTGTCCTATTGAGGAATCTGGAGCCCGACCCCACAGTATGTAGATCGTAGCCAACTTTTTCTTGTATCAGACGCCGTGTCTCTTATTTGATATCAAGCTCCTTGATCCATTTTGAATTAACTTTTGTGCATGGCGAGAGAAAGGGATTCAGTTTCATTTTGTTGCGTATGGATTTCCAGTTTTCCCAGAACCATTTGTTGAAGATGCTATCTTTTCTCCATTGCATGCTTTTAGCCCCTTTATCAAATATAAGGTAGTTGTAGTTTTGTGGATTGGTTTCTGTGTCCTCTATTCTGTACCATTGGTCCACCCGCCTGTTTTGGTACCAGTACCATGCTGTTTTTGTTACTATTGCTCTGTAGTATAGTTTGAAGTCTGGTATCGCTATACCGCCTGATTCACACTTCCTGCTTAGCATTGTTTTTGCTATTCTGGGTCGTTTATTTTTCCATATGAATTTCATGATTGCTTTCTCTATTTCTACAAGAAATGCTGTTGGGATTTTGATTGGCATTGCATTAAACCTATAGAGAACTTTTGGTAATATCGCCATTTTGATGATGTTAGTTCTGCCTATCCATGAACAGGGTATATTTTTCCATCTTCTAAGATCTTCTTCTATTTCTCTCTTTAGGGTTCTGTAGTTTTCATTGTATAAGTCTTTCACCTCTTTTGTTAGGTTGATTCCCAAGTATTTTATTTTTTTTGAAGATATTGTGAATGGAGTGGTTGTCCTCATTTCCATTTCAGAGGATTTGTCGCTGATATACAGGAATGCCTTTGATTTATGTGTGTTGATTTTATATCCTGCCACTTTGCTGAATTCATTTATTAGCTCTAATAGTTTCTTTGTAGACCCTTTTGGGTCTGCTAGGTATAGAATCATGTCATCTGCAAATAGTGATAATTTAAGTTCTTCTTTTCCCATTTTGATGCCTTTAATTTCTTTCGTCTGTCTAATTGCTCTGGCCAGTGTTTCGAGAACTATGTTGAACAGAAGTGGAGAGAGAGGGCATCCCTGTCTTGTTCCAGATTTTAGAGGGAATGCCTTCACTTTTTCTCCATTCAGAATGATGCTAGCCTGAGGCTTAGCATAGATTGCTTTTACAATATTGAGGTATGTTCCTGTTATCCCTAGTTTTTCTAGAGTTTTGAACATAAAGGGATGCTGTACTTTGTCGAATGCTTTTTCCACATCTATCGAGATGATCATATGGTTCTTATTTTTAAGTCTATTGATGTGGTGAATAACATTTATTGATTTCCGTATATTGAACCAGCCTTGCATCCCAGGGATGAATCCTACTTGATCATGGTGCACAATTTTTTGATATGTTTTTGTATCCGATTCGCCAGAATTTTATTGAGGATTTTTGCATCTAGGTTCATTAGAGATATTGGTCTGTAGTTTTCTTTCTTTGAAGTGTCTTTGTCTGGTTTAGGTATCAGGGTGATGTTGGCCTCGTAGAATGAATTTGGAAGTTCTCCCTCTTTTTCTATTTCCTGAAGTAGCTTGAAAAGTATTGGTATTAGTTCCTCTTTAAAGGTTTTGTAAAACTCTGCTATATACCCATCCGGTCCTGGGCTTTTCTTAGTTGGTAGTCTTTTGATGGTTTCTTCTATTTCCTCAATTGATATTGGTCTGTTTAGGTTGTCTGTATCCTCCTGACTCAATCTGGGCAGATCATATGACTTAAGAAATTTATCGATGCCTTCACTATCTTCTAATTTATTGGAGTATAAGGATTCAAAATAATTTTTTATTATCTTCTGTATATCTGAAGTGTCTGTTGTGATATTGCCTTTTTCATCCCGTATGCTAGTAATTTGAGTTCTCTCTCTTCTTCTCTTCGCTAGCATCGCTAAGGGTCTATCGATTTTGTTTATTTTTTCAAAGAACCAACTTTTAGTTTTGTCAATTTTTTCAATTGTTTCTTTTGTTTCGATTTCATTAATTTCAGCTCTGATTTTAATTATTTCTTGCCTTCTACTTCTTTTGCTGTTGTTTTGCTCTTCTTTTTCAAGGATTTTGAGATGAAGTATGAGATCATTTATTTGTTGGTTTTTTCTTTTTTTAAGGAATGAACTCCAAGCAATGAATTTTCCTCTTAGAACTGCTTTCAGTGTGTCCCATATATTCCGATATGTTGTGTCTGTGTTTTCATTAATCTCTAAGAATTTTTTAATTTCCTCCTTGATGTCTTCTATAACCCATTGATCATTCAGTAACCTATTGTTCATTCTCCAAGTGATGTATTCTTTTTCCTTCCTTCTTTTATCGTTGATTTTCAGTTCCATTCCATTATGATCAGATAGGATGCATGGTATTATCTCTACTCCTTTATATTGTCTAAGAGTTTCCCTGTGACATAATATATGATCTATTTTTGAGAAGGATCCATGTGCTGCTGAGAAAAAAGTGTAACTGCTTGATGTTGGGTGGTATATTCTATATATGTCCATTAAGTCTAGGTTATTAATTGTGTTATTGAGTTCTATAGTTTCCTTATTCAACTTTTGTTTGGAAGATCTGTCCAGTGGCGAGAGAGGTGTGTTGAAGTCTCCCATGATTATTGTATGGTGGTCTATTAGACTCTTGAACTTGAGAAGAGTTTGTTTGATGAACATAGCTGCACCATTGTTTGGGGCATAAATATTTATGATTGTTATGTCTTGTTGGTGTATGGTTCCCTTAAGCAGTATGTAGTGTCCCTCTTTATCCCTTTTGATTAACTTTGGCTTGAAATCTATTTTATTTGATATGAGTATGGACACTCCTCCTTGTTTCCGAAGTCCATATGAGTGGTATGATTTTTCCCAACCTTTCACCTTCAGCCTATGTATGTCTTTTCCTACCAAATGCGTCTCCTGTAGGCAGCATATTGTTGGGTCTTGTTTTGTGATCCATTCTACTAGCCTGTGTCTCTTGATTGGTGAGTTTAAGCCATTAACATTTAGGGTTATTATTGAGATATGGATTTTTCTTCCAGCCATATTTGTTTATTTATGTTACTAAACATGGTTTGTTTTCCTCTTTGATTATTTTCCCCCCTTTACTGTCCTACCTCCCACTGTTGGTTTTCATTGCTATTTTCCATTTCCTCTTCCTGTAATGTTTTGCCAAGGATGTTTTGAAGAGATGGTTCTCTAGCTGCAAATTCTTTTAACTTTTGTTTATCGTGGAAGGTTTTAATTTCATCTTCCATCCTGAAGGTTAATTTCGCTGGAAACACAATTCTTGGTTGGAACCCATTTTCTTTCAGTGTTTGAAATATGTTATTCCAGGATCTTCTAGCTTTCAGAGTCTGTGTTGAAAGATCAGCTGTTATCCTGATTGGCTTACCCCTAAATGTGATCTGCTTCCTTTCTCTTGTAGCTTTTAAAATTCTCTCCTTATTCTGTATGTTGGGCATCTTCATTATAATGTGTCTAGGTGTGGGTCTCTTATGATTTTGCACATTTGGTGTCCTGTACGCTTCTAGAATTTGGGATTCTGTCTCATTCTTCAAGTCTGGGAAGTTTTCTCGTATTATTTCATTGAATAGATTGCTCATTCCTTTGGTTTGAAACTCTGTCCCTTCCTGTATCCCAATGACTCTTAAATTTGGTCTCTTGATGTTATCCCATATTTCTTGGATGTTCTGCTCATGGTTTCTTAACAGTCTTGCTAAGCTGTCTATATTCTTTTCAAGTTGAAATACTTTATCTTCATTGTCTGATGTTCTATCTTCTAAGTGTTCTACTCTGCTGGTAGTATTCTCAATTGAGTTTTTAAGTTGGTTTATTGCTTCCTGCATTTCTAGGATTTCTGTTTGTTTGTTTTTTATAACCTCTATTTCCCTGTATAGTTGATCTTTTGCTTCTTGGATTTGTTTATGTAATTCATTGTTGAAGTGATCTTTCATTGTCTGATTTTGCTGTCTGATGTCTTCCTTGAGACTCCAGATCATCTGAAGCATGTATATCCTGAATTCTTTATCTGACATTCCATCTGCTGCAGCTATTACCTCTTCTAACGTTGAGTTGACCTGCATTGCTTGTGGTCCTTTCTTTCCTTGTCTCTTCATACTGTTCGAGTTTCTTTCTGCTTGGTGAAACTGTTGTGCTATTGAATTTTCCCCCTATATATTTATATTGGTCTTGTATTGTTGCAAAGTCTCCCTCACAGGCGCGGGCGGCGGCTCTGCCCCTCCTCCAATTGGGGCAATGTGCCTACCACACCGGCAGGCCGCTGGGCCTGCTCTGCCAGTCGGTAGCAGGTCCGCCTACCTTGCAGGCAAGGGCAGCGGCTCTGTCCCTCTGCGGGCCGCTAGGCTTGTTCTGTCGGTGGCCGCAGTTCTGCCTACTTTACAGGCGCAGGCAGCGGCACTGCCCCTTTGCAGGCCTCTGGGGCTGTTCTGCCTGTGGGTCGCAGGTCCGCCTACCTTGCAGGCGCGGGGGGGGGCGGCTCTACCCTTCCTCAGCGAGGGGGCGGCTCTGCCTCTCAGAAGGCCGCTGCTCCTCTTCTGCCGGTGGGTCGCAGGCCCGCCTACCTTGCAGGAGTGATTGGAAGCTCTGTCCCGCCGCGGGCCACTGGGCCTTTTCTGTCTGTGGTCACAGTTCCGCCTACCTGGCAGGCGTGGGGGGTGGGGGGCGGCTCTGCCCCTCAGCAGGCCGCTGGGCCTGCTCTGTGTGTGGTCACAGTTCCGTCTACCTTGCTGGCGCAGGGGGAGGGGGCGGCTCTGCCTCTCAGCAGGCCGCTGCTCCTCTTCTGCCGGTGGGTCGCAGGCCCGCCTACCTTGCAGGAGTGATTGGAAGCTCTGTCCCGCCGCGGGCCACTGGGCCTTTTCTGTTGGTGGTCACAGTTCTGCCTACCTGGCAGGCGCGGGGGGTGGGGGGCGGCTCTGCCTCTCAGCAGGCCGCTGCTCCTCTTCTTCCGGTGGGTCGCAGGCCCGCCTACCTTGCAGGAGTGATTGGAAGCTCTCTGGTTAAGATTTTTAATAAGAGGTCGGGCATGATGGCACATGCCTGTAACCCCAGTGGCTTGGGAGGCTCTGATTAGAGGATTGCAAGTTCAAAGCCAGCATTGGCAACTTACCTACACCCTAAGCAACTTAGTGAGACCCTGTCTCAAGTTTTAAAAAAAAATAAAAAGGCCTGGGGAGGTTGCTCAGAAGTTAAGCACCCCTGGGTTCAATTCCCAGTACCAAAATATATATATATATATATATATATATATATATATATATACACACACACACATACCACACACACATATATGAACATATATGTTCATATAACATATATGAACCTAGCTATCTTCAAGGCCCAATTAAGATCTTTTTTTAAAAAAAAAAAAATTGTAGTTGTGGTTGGACAGAATGCTTTTTTTTTTTTTTTTATGTGGTGCTAAGGATTGACCCCAGTGCCTCACACATGCTGGGCAAGCACCCTGCCACTGAGCTACAGACCCAGCCCCCATTAAGGTCTTTAGAGACCTTGGCACAGAAAATTTGTGGTGCCTTAACCCATATAATTGAAAATCATAATGTGAATTAAAGAAAGTTCTTACTGTCCCATGGTGAAGATTAAGATATTTTTAGAAAATGCTAAATTATCTCCATTTGTTTCTTGGGCAGGAGAATGTAGCTGCTTTGCTGATATCTGAAAGTGTAGGTTTAGAATCCATGCTTGGCTGTGTCCACTGCACTTGGTACATATAAGAGCTTAATAATAGAATGAGTGAAATAGAAAAAGTAATCATGAAATTCATCTGGAAAAATAAGAGACCCAGAATAACTAAAGCAATTCTAAGCAGGAAGAGTGAAACAGGTGGTATTACTAAAGCAGACCTTAAACTATACTACAGAGCAATAGTAACAAAAACAGCATGGTACTGGCACCCAAACAGGCTGGTAGACCAATGGTACAGAATAGAGGACACAGAGACTAACCCACAAAATTCCAACTACCTTATATTAGACAAAGGTGCCAAAAGCATGCACTGGAGAAAGGATAGCATCTTCAACAAATGGTGCTGGGAAAACTGGAAATCCATATGCAACAAAATGAAATTGAATCCCTATCTCTCACTATGCACAAAAGTTCTCAAAATGGATCAAGAATTAGGGATTAAACCAGAGACTCTGTGTCTAATAGAAGAAAAAGTAGGCCCTAATATCCATCACGTGGGGCTAGGCCCCAACTTCCTTAATAAGACGCCTATAACACAAGAATTAAAACTAAGAATCAACAAATGGGATGGATTCAAACTAAAAAGTTTTTTCTCAGCAAAAGAAATATAGGTGGGGCTGGGGATGTGGCTCAAGCGGTAGCACACTCGCCTGGCATGTGTGCGGCCTGGGTTCGATCCTCAGCACCACATACAAAACAAAGATGTTGTGTCTGCCGATAACTAAAAAATAAATATTAAAAAAAGAAATACAGGTAAACAGGGAACCTATATCCTGGGAACAAATTTTTACCCTTCACACATCAGAGCTCTAATCTCTAGGGTATATAAAGAGTTCAACAAGATAAGCACCCAAAAAACAAATAATCCAATCAATAAATAGGCAAGGACCTGAACAGACACTCCCCAGAAGAGGATATACAATCAACAAATATACGAAAAAATGCTCATCATCTCTAGCAGCCAGAGAAATGCAAATTAAAACTACTCTAAGACATCATCTCCAGTAAGAGTGGCAGCCATTATGAAGACAACAAAAAGTGCTGGCGATGATATGGTGAAAAAGATACATTCATACAATGCTGGTGGGACTGCATATTGGTGCAGCCAATTTGGAAAGCAATATGGAGAATCCTTGGACACCTCGGAATGGAACCACCATTTGATCCAGCTATTCCTCTTCTTGGACTATACCCAAAGGACCTAAAAACAGCATACTACAGGGACATAGCCACATTAATGTTTGTAGCAGCACAATTCACATTAGCTAAACTGTGGAGCCAACCTAGATATCCCTCAGTGGATTAATGGATAAAAATAAAAGTGGCATTTATACACAATGGAATATTAGCAATAACAAATAATAACATCATGGCATTTGCCAGAAATGGATGGCATTAGAGAAGATTATGCTAAGTGAAGTTAGCCAATCCCCAAAAAACAAATGCTGAATGTCTTCTCTGATATAAGGGGGGGGGGGGTGACTCAAAATAGGGTTGGGAGGGAGAGCAAGGGAGGAAGATTACCTCTAGATAGGGAATAGAGGTGGGAGGGAAAGGGAGGGAGAAGGGGAATAGCATGGATGGTGGAAGGAGACCCTCATCATTATACAAAATAGATGTATGAAGATGTGAATTTGGTGTCAACATACCTTATATACAAACAGAGATATGATAAATTGTGGTATCAAGGTGATTTTAAGAATTGTAATGCAAAAAAATAATAAGAGAAAAAAATATAGAATGAGTGAATAGCAGTAATTTTAGAGAACATGAAATTCATCAAGGGACAATATGAAAAAATGGAATACAATATTAGGTATTATATGCTCTTTTTGCTCAATCAATTAATGGAATAGAGGGGTTGTTTGTAACCCAAGTAGTATCCATTGCAGGTAGAATTAAAGAATAGGGATACTATCCTCAAATGACCCACTAATGTGTAAGTTCTGTGAGAAAGATATTTGAATGTATCCATGTGTTCCATGTATCCAAAAGCATAGGACAGTGCCATAACACCCAACTAATTTGTCCTGCCTGGACCAGCCTCATTTCTAGGGTATCTCTCTGAGCTCTGCTCAGTTTAGCATTAACCTATCTCCATCTGTGGAAATTAAAAATGCCTCTTACAATTTAATAGGCATTCAGTAAGCTAATGAGAAGAAATGTTTTATTTTCTCCTCAACAGAAAGCAAATAATTACCATAGTATTATATTTAGCTAAGATTTTCATTACTTCAGTGTAGGAATTTCCTCCATTTTAAAAGTAAAAGCACAAATCTGTCCATCGTTACTTAATTAACAAGCAAAGACATTGAGCATAGAACCTAGGATTGTTCAACATTTAAAATTCACTACACAGGAACTGCTACTAGTATCTTTCCTTTTAAGGAAATACAAAATAAAACACTTTTTTTTTGTTTTGTTTTTGTACCAGGAATTGAACCCAGGGGCACTTAACCACTGAGCCACATTCCCAGCCACCACCACCACCTTTTTTTTTTTTTTTTTTTTTAAATTTTTGAGACAGGTTCTCACTAAGTTGTTGAAGCTGCCTTGGAACTTGTGATCCTCCTGCCTCTGTCTCCTGATCCACTAGGATTGCAGGTGTGCACCATCACATGCTGAGAGCCATAGCCAAGTAGGAATGACATTTTGGGTTGAAAGGTGACCCTGCTCAGGGATTAGGGTGGCTCCAGGTTTAGGGTGGATCCTGCTGGGAATAGTGCAGCTCCAGGATTAGGGCAGATCCTGCTGGGATTAGGGCTATCCTGCTGCCTCAGGCACCCGCTCCTTTGGAGTTCTCGCAGGGGTTCTAAGAGACTCGGGGGTTCTGAGAGAATTGGTGCGGGAGCCAGTGGAGGCAGGGTGTTCACGGGAAGTGTGTGTAGAGTGTCGGTGAGAATTCGGGAATAAAGAGTTGCTGTTTGAATCTTCAAGGCTTTGTGGTGGCTCGGTTATTTGGTGCCCAGCCAGACTGCGGCAACCACACCTGGCATAAACAGCATCACTCCCATCCCCACCCTATACTGGGGATTGAACCCAAGGGGGCTTAACCCCTGAGCCACATCCCCAACCCTTTTTATTTTTTACTTTGAGACAGCATCTCGCTAAATTGCTTATGACCTTGCTAAATTGCTGAAGCTGGTCTCGAAATTGCAATTCTCCTGCCTCAGCCTCCCGAGTTCCTGGAATTACAGGCATGTGCCACCATACCTGGCAAAAAAACAGCATTTTTGACCCTAAGTATTTCAGTGCTCAATTTATACAAAAGAAAACCATCACAGCCATGAATACAAATGTGGTTTGTTTTGTTTTATTTTGGTTTTGTTTTTTTGCACATTTCCCAATCAGATGCAACAACCATTGTGAAACTAACACCAGGTGACAAATTTTCTGTAACTATTTAAAACACATCTTTTAAAGCTATTTAAATTAAAAATGCATAATATTTTTAAAAACTTTATATATAAAATCTATGCTGCAATATTATACCTTCACAGTGTAATTAACAGCTCTTTATCTTTTCTAGTCTATGCTCTAAGAAAAACAGTTCAAAGTGAAAAACCAGCCTCTATCTCAGAGCAAAGCCTGTCAAAGGAAGGGACATGACCTTAGTCCTTGGAAAAACCCACAGAGCACTCCTAGGCACATTCCTGTAAGGGTCCGGCGGACGTCATGAAAAAATGGATCCAAGTATTTTTTTTTCATTCACGTGATTTAAATTGTTTAATTTAAATTGGGTAAACAGCTGTTGAGGATTGTTTTAATATGTGAACAAAAAAGGACGTTAACAGATCTGTTTGTTTACTTTCACCAGGAAGAGACCACCAAGATACCGGCTCATGCAACAGCAAAAGGGGATTTATTGAGGATCCAATCCAGCGCGCTGGGGCTCCAGGCTCACTCAACAAGGGAGAGCGGCCCAGAGCCCCGAGCAGAGGTTAAGCAGTGCTTAAGTACACTTTTTGGGGAGGGCAGGGGCTTTGCATACATCAGAACAAATCATCATGAGGCGCGGGAAAATCGAACAACAACTCTCAAACTTGATTAGCACATTCATTGACGGGAACAGGTCGGGCGGGGGTGATAGGTCAGTTCTAAAGCGGGGTACACATTCAAACTGATTGGTTTAGGCCCTGAGATGCCTACGTGCTAAGCTGCACAGGGTCCTAGGTTATTAAACAACTAGATGGTCAGGGGAAATATTTACTGGGCAGTCCTGGGAATTGTCCTAACAGCTACAGGAATTTCAGGTTTTGGGTGTAGCATAGGAACTTAACAATACCTGGTCCTTTACATTTTAACTCAGGCTTTGCAGCTTAGAAACTTTATGATACCCAGTCTTTTACACTTTAACTTCAATTTCTTTTACTCTTACAATTCCCACCCTGCTAAGTTGTTTATCTACAAATAAAGGAGAGATCTGCTGCGCCAGGTGTCCTGACTCAGTCAAGCTAGGTGGGGATCCATAGCAGCCCCCTAGTAGCCACCAATCAGCATGAGACAGGGAAATACCTGGGATACCAGATGACCCTTCCAGTATTTTATGGTGATTGATAACAAGTTGGGAAACCATGTAGTACAGCACGTACACCCCTCTTGGCTCAAACCAATCAGTTCAAACGAATACCCCTTTTGTACTGACCAATCACCCCTACCCAACTTGTTCCCGTCAGTGAATGTGCTAATCATGTTTTAGAGTTGTTATTTGATTTTCCTGTGGTGTGTGATGATTTGCTAAAAGAGGCTATGATGTATGTGAAGTCCCTGCCCTCTCCAAAGAATGTATAAAAATGCTGCAAACCCTGGGCTCGGGGCCTCTCAGTGTCACCAGTTGCTGTGTGTGCGTGCGGAGGACTGAGCTAGCTTGCAATAAACACCTCTTTGCTGCTTGCATTGATCTTGGGTCTCTGGTGGTCTTTGGGGGTCCCGAATTCGAGCATAACATAAGCTGGGTGTGGTGGCACACACCTGTAATCCCAGGGACTGGGGAGGCTGAGGCAGGATGATGGCAAGTTGTAGGCTGGCCTTAGCACCTAGGGAGACTTTCTCAAAATAAAATATAAAAAGGGCTGTGGATGTAGCCCATTCAGTGGTAGAATGCCCCTGGGTTCAATCCCCAGTACCAAAGAACAACAACAAAAGTACACAGTTCAAGATTTCTGGGGTTTGTGTTGGTAATTTACACTATTTGGGTTTTTTAAGCCCTCCCCTAATAAATAATGTTTTCACATAGCTTTTGTAGAAGGAATAAAACAGTTCATATGAAAGCATCATTGTTTAGACTGAGAAAATGCTAATGGAAGTGAAGAGTGATTTCTAAGTCCTCTGATTCACCTGGGAAGCATGAGACCATTATCTCTAAATTAGTGCATGATTTAGATTATTTTAGTTCTGACTCAAGCACTTGTGTTGGTCAACACATAGCCTGAAGAAGTTAAATACAACTTGATTTTACAGATGAGGAAATTAGGTAACTGAAAAGTAAAACCTGGCCTGATCTGAACTGATAGTGAAGCCAGATTTAAAGTTAGGTAGTCAGTGTAGTTAGGTAAATCGGGTCTAATATTGAGTAAGATCTAAAATGGAGGCCATGCTGACAATGATTCCGGGAAACGCAGGACAACTCATGGAATGTTAATGAAGTCCCGGAAAGGCCCTAGGCCAAAGTCCACCCCAAAGAAATGTTAATGGAACCCAGGAAACAGCCCCAGCAGATTTGAAGATAGCCCATCCCAAGAAGTGATAATGAAGTCCTTCCTGCCCAGATTACTTGTTTGGCCCACCTGTGTCCCACCCCTCAGGCCTTCCAACCTACATTCCATCACCAAAACTATAAAAAGGGGAGACAACCACACTTCCACGGATTCCACCTCTTGGGTCCCCTTCTTCCTCCAGGAGAAGTCTTTTCTGCTGTTCTTTAATAAACTTCTAATTTCTACTCTGACCTTGCCTCGGCGTGCTCTCTGGTGTTATTCTTCAACATTGGAGAAGCAAGGACTCATCACCGGTCAACAGCGGTAACAATAGGAAGGTGTCTGCAGGCTGTACTCACCCACAAGTGTGAGCATCATTCACTCCCCAGCAGAAACATTGATCACAGTATCCTGCACAGACCCTTCTGGGTACATTCCATGATACAGTGTGTGGACCTTATTGCCATTCTAAACTCTAAAGACTCATGAATTCTAGATTACACTGACCCTAGGGTTTTAGAAAAAGGATTGTTGACTTATAGTTATTTTCTTTCCAGAGCAATCATCTAGGCCATGTGGTGTTTAAAGAACAAATACAGTTACAATACAGCACAATTTCAATCCTAAATATTCCTTTTTAATGTTCAATCTTCATGCAATTCATATGACCCTAGTAAAGCATTAAGATAACTGGGTTCCATGGTCAGACTATGCTCAATCTTTCCCTTCCTTTGTCTTCTTATTTACCCATATAGATAGTACATGACCACTAAGTCATAGCTTCTTTGCAAGCAAGAGTTATAACACATTTATTTTCACATTTCCTTCTGTGCTTAAAACAGGACTTTTGTTTCTTCAGCAAATATTCATTGGGTATCCACTAGGTGTCAGATAATATACTAGGTAGATCTGGGGATATGAATATAAGTAAACACAGATGTGTTCATACAAGTTTGACAGTCTTACGGGGAAAGGTAGAAAAATAAATCTGCAAGTCCAAAACATTGCAGTGTAATGTAAAGGTTATAATGGCAAAAAAATGCCAGAACTATTAATTTTAGATTTAGTAATCTATCAGTATCAATTAAATGAATCAAATGCATGTGTTAGCATGAGTGATGTATCAAAACATTGGGTAAGAACTACGTAGAAATCAAACGATCAACCAACAATGCATAGGAAAGAGGACTACTTGATCCCAGGTAAGCTATCAAGCAAGATACTTTTTTAATTGGACTTCTGAAGTAAAACCTTTAACTTAAAAACAAATCACTTTTTCATCATTTAATCCAGTTTTTGGTTTTATTTGGAGCTTTTTGGCTTTACTTGTTCTAGATGTTAAAATTCTTTTGTCTTAATTCTCACCTACCTTCTCCAGTCCTCCTAATTGTCCCATTTTCATTTTCCCTAATCAATGCCAACCCTAATCTTGAGTAGAATGGGGATTTTCTGATTTCAGAGAACTAAAAAGTAATTTCCAAACATAGCTCCCCAATAAACCTCCCTCAGTGACTAAATTTCTACCATTAGAATATTTCTCTTTAGAAGCCTAATATTGCATTGTGGTTTCCCCTGGTCATAAAGACTAAGGAGCATCAACAGACCATGAAATTACATTTTTTCCCCTTTTTTCAGATTTTTTAGTTAATTTTTAAATTTACATACAATAAGTTTCTTTTTGGTGTATAATTCCAATTTTAACAAACACATAGTCATATAAACACCACCATAACCAAGATTTAGAAGAGTTTCATTATCCCCAGAGAGTTCTCTTGTGCCACTGCATTTATAATTTTTCTGGTTAAAATTACTTATTTTTCCAAAAATCATTTATGAATGTTTCATGACAAAAAGTATGTCTTTGGGAGTTAAGAGTATCTTTTCTAATACACTTCTATGGAAACATACAAAGAAAGGGTAAATCATTACACCGTTATTAGACATTAGCAACTTTGTAATTTAAACTATTGAAAAGATTTAAGAAAAGGTGAAGGAAGTATACATTGGGTTAGATATTGGTTGGAGTCAAGGGGTTGTAGAGATGATTAGGAACTGACTATGGAGCAGTGTGCATGGAAGGATAGATAAGGGTGGTATGTTTTGAGTAAATAGAAGAATCCTTGATTCTCAGATATAGGGGGCACTAAAGAAAGAGATGAGTCCTGAAGAGGCATAGCCTTCATGTAAAAATTCATGTTTTAATCTGAAGGCATAGCGTGGAATTCTAGTACTGATTCTGTCAGTAACTAATCCTTCAGAATAAATTTCTGGGCCCCAATTTCATTATCTCCAAGATATTAAGTTTGAAATAAGTATATTCTTTCCCCCCACACTTTAAAAATAATTTATTTATATAAAAAACTTACTTGTGTTTTTTTTTGGGGGGGTGGGGGGGTACTGGGGATTGAACTCAGGGACACTTGACCACTGAGCCACATTGCCAGCCCTATATTTTATTTAGAGACAGGGTCTCACTGAGTTGCTTAAAGCCTCACCGTTGATGAGGCTGGCTTTGAACTCATGATCTTCCTGCCTTAGCCTCCTGAACTGCTAGGTTTACAGGCATGTGTCACTGCGCCTGGCAAAAAAAAAAAAAAATTACTTGTTTTTGAAAGAATTAACAAGAGAAAAAGAAAAAAGGTATGGAGCAGATGGACTAAGTATATTCTAAGGTCCATTTCAGTGTTCTCCAACTAGACACAAACCCTTATATGTGTGTGTTGTTTCTTCTCTAAGATTTTTGTACTCTAGTTTTAACTGAAGAGATACATCTATAGATAACAGAAATCAAATTCTAGCAAGCATTATGATTTATTCAAACTGCATGCAGTTTGATATCAGATGCTGCATAGCAGAGTTAGTTCTGATCTAAATTGGGTTTGAGTGAATGTAACTCTGAACTTCAGCCTTCTCATTAATAGAATGGATGTACTCTAAGGTTCCTTATAACTTGTTAAACTTGCCAGTGTTCCTTCTGGTCTCATTTTCTTTGGGTATGAAACTGCTATTTAACCTTTTGTTGTTTATTTTTACGAACTACTACTCATTCAGTGCCTTATATTGTCAGAACTTTTGGCATTTATCTACATTATTTAAAGACTTCTATAGCACTGCCACACTTTATGAGCATAAAAATATGGGGAAAGTCACATCATACCTTCTACTTCTATCTGGGTAACATTCCAACAGCAAGATCTCATTTCAATTAATGATACATGAAGCTCTAGATAAGGAAAGGATAGAAAAAGATATATGTGACATTAAACTGATAAGTAAAGGGAAAGGAGCTAACATTTGAGGGCCTACCATGTGCTAGGCATTTTATACAAGTTATAAAGGTCATTTTCTTAGGTCATTGAGATGAACAGGCAGAGTGACTTCACAAGGCAAGTTTGCTCGTCTTGATAACAAAAAATGTAAAAAATTTTTAAAAAGATTTTAGGCCATAAGTCACTAAAATTATTCAGAATACTTATTTTTCATGTCATTCTCCACCTTGAGGGCAGAGATGACATGAAGCCTCTACATAGTGTTGAACGGATATTTGTTGAATAAGCATTTTTCTTATGTTCTCTAGAAGTGTTAATGTTTTGAGTCCATGGACCTCTAAGAATTTTATAAAAACTATGGAGGGTTTTGGGATGTTACCTCCCCCGCCTCACACAGGAAGAAAGAGCCAAGATCCTCTCCTGGCCCTAACCACTGAATATCTATATTTGTATAAGACCCATTATTTTAGAATGCTAGAAGCTGCTCTAGGATCCATTCATGTACTTTAGATTAAGGACTGGAAATGTGTGGAAATCTACACAGTCTGGAAGCCATTCCTTGATGGTGGTACATAGTGTAGTATAGAGCTGCCTTGCTTTATTGGTCCTTTATAGATGAGAAAATTGCACCATGCCTCCTGACTGTTAACTAATGGGCATGTTCAGTTTTCCTTTTATGAGTAGGAATTATATCCTCAATAGATTTAGATTCATGAATATGTGCTATAACCCAAAGGTCAGCATTACATACTTAATCTTTTTTAGGTTTTTTGAAACACAAATTATGTAATATTACAGATAAAAAAATCAAGATCCGTCCCAAAGTTTATCTCGCAAGGGTAACATATTACTAGCTCTCTAGATAGAATGATTCCTATTTCCTTTTCCTCCACTCCCTATTCAGAACACTTGGAACTCTGTTAGGACAGTGTCTTCATCTGTAAAATCTTATCTGAGTAAAGAAAGAAGACAAAAATCATGTTTCACAGTGGAGCAGAAGGACATGTAAAACAAGTATTTTAAATAATTCCAAACATGGTATGAGAACTGTTCCATGAAGTTTGAGAGTCAAACTTGTTAAACAAAAACAGTGCTGTGTGCGCTAGAAAGTTTTCTACTTACCTATCTGACCGTTGCCTTGCTGCAGAATCTTCAAGGGCTAGTACAGTCTAACCAGAGTAGCTATCTGAATGTTTACCTAATCTCCAAAAGCATTTTCCCTTTTGTACATTACAGCAAGACTGCATCTCTCCTAGGCTTGTGATGGAAGAAATTCAAGTTGTTTACTATTATTATTAAAGTAGAATCAATAGAGCAGAGAAAGAGAGACAGGGGGAAGGAGAAGAGATTAAAGGGAAGTACTGGGGATTGAAATGGAGCAAATTATGTTATATGCATTTATGAATGTCAAATGAGTCTCACTATTATGTATGACCATAATGTACTAATAAAAGTTAAATAAATAAATGTAGGTAACAGAGAGAGAGTTTTGTTGATCAAATGTATTAATGTTATGAACATTCAATATGTGCCAGGAGTTTTTTAATTTTCACATAAATTATTTGGGTAGAGAGTGATAGAATCTTCTAAGTTCACTCGCCCCAGGCCATATAGTTTTGACTAACATTTGAATGCTCGCTGTAAGCAAAGGCACAGTTCCAAGGGCATTATAAGCATTTCATTCATGTTTCTCACTTAATATTTCTGACAACTCTGTACAATTCTGTTAATCTTGTCATCCTGAAACTTAAAGAATTTAGAAATTTAAAGAATTTAGTATTTGCAATATGCACAACATATTGCAAAACTGAGACTCTGAACCCTGGCTGTTCTGACTCCAAAGTCTGTGCTCCATTCCATTAAATTGCCAAATCTTCTGGCATTATCATTAACCTTCACTATAATTTATGAGGTAAGTGTCGCTGTCTGTGTTCAGTAGTCGGGAAGGAATCTTTTGAGGGGGAGTTACTGTGCCACTTCTGAGAGATGTGCTACCTTCCCTCACAAATAGATTTCCTGTGGTGAAATCAAGTCAAAAGGATACAAAAGCTAAAGGAGGTGGAGGTAGTGTGGATGAACCTGTTTAGGAACTGATTATATCTGAGCCTCTGGCTCTTTTGCCTACCAGCTGACTCAGAGCTGGCAGATGGGCCAAAGCCCAGGCAGGTTGATTTCATGGGCTGAATACTTCAAAGGATCTGATTCCTGGCACTGCTATGTACCTTGCTTTTGAGAGGGCACAGACTTGTGAGGGAGGGAACAGGATGGTCTCCATGAGTTATTTGCAAAAGCCCTAGGCAGTGTTTGCTTTGAATCCAAATGTATACAGCTTGTTCTGAGTTTGGCAATAAAACCACAGAACCAGATCTAAGCAGGGCTGAAAATTGGATATATTTAATTTTTTTTTAGTTGTTGATTGACCTTTATTTTATTTATTTATATGTGGTGCTGAGAATCAAACCCAGTGCCTCACACATGCTAGGCAAGCACTCTACCACTGAGCCACAGCTTCAGCCCTGGATATTTAAATTTTAAGCATTCTACAGTACAACAATCCTCAAGTCCTGGATTCCAATCTTGGCTTCAGCATTTAACTGTAGATAAGTTACTAGGCCTCAGTTTTCTTAGGTGTGGAATTGGGATTTTAGCAGTACTTACTTCAAATGGTTGTTGTGAGAATTATACAAAAACGAATAGAAAGCATATACCACAGTTCCTGACATAGGAAACACACTCAAACCATTAGTCATTATTCAATGAAAACTCCTATGTTATAAGAGATCACAGGACATGAATACGATAATTTATTCCTCATTCTTTCAGTTAAGATAAATTCAAAAAGGCAATGATTGTATTGGGAAGGAGGGATGAAGAAAATAGCAATAACTTTCATTGAACACCTAAAATGAGCTAAACATTTTTAAACTACATATTGTCTCATTTAGTGCTCACAACAGCCCTAAGAAGTATTTACCCACTTTATAAATGAGATTGCAGACTGAGAGGCACTTAGTAACATGTCAGAGCCCATACAGTCTACACTGTCTAACTTCAAAGCCTATGAATAAAGTAGCCCTTATCTCCACTGGAGCATGTTATTCAGTAGGTAGTCAGACACATAAACAAGGGTGTACATTCAAACTGTTGAGGTTTATCCCAGATGCTTAGGAGCACAGAGCAGAAAGGGTCAACCCGGAGGGGTAGAGTGAGGGCAGTCTCCTTCACAGAAATCAGTGCTCAGAGTAGGACTTTAGGTGGGAATAAGTTAGGGGCTTTTGCTGGTGGACGGGTTAAGGGAAGTCTTTCTGGTTTTCTTCAAGTCATACTAAAAGAGAAGGATTAGAAGGAGAGCTTTATAGGATTCTTCAAGTCAATATGACTGACTTTTATATCTGGCATTATAATCACAGACAAACTGTCTCCAGAGAGACCAGATTAATGTTGTTTACTTGAAGTGAAATGGTGGGAGTCACATTTAAATGATATCTGTCTGCATCAGAATTGCTGTACTTCCTTGAGCTTTGGGACTAAGCCTAAATATTAATTGTGTAAGTAATTCTTACTGCATGATTATTCTGTACTAATCACCACTGTGTTCATAGGTTAAAACTCTCAGCTGGTGAAAGGTGGAAAGGCTTTGTCTAAATCAGTACATTTAATTCGAGCACATACTATATATACATATATATATATATATATATTCATAAGTTATACATATTTACTACTATGGTAGTACTAGGATATGCATTATGAAAAGCATACAAAAATTGGAAGTGACAGAGTGAAGTTGAAATTAGTTTATTTCATGGTAAAATATACTTAGATTTCCTTTTTCTTTCTGTTCATTTTAGATATATACTTAGGTTTCTATACCTTGTGGATAGTCAATATAAATTAATGTTTCTGATAAACTTTATAATAGTTTTGGATATTTTTTAAGCATTTTTTGTTGTTTTTGCTATATTTAACTTACAGGGTTTTACCCCCCCAGCAATTTTTTTAAAACAATAGTCCACCATGTGATTTGATTTAATTAAAATTATATTTTAAAATCCAGAAGTATCAAGTTCAAAGCCAGCCTCAGCAATTTAGCAAAGCCTTAGGTATCTTAGTGAGACACTGTCTCAAAAATAAAATGAACTGGAGATGTGGCTCAGTGGTTAAGCGCCCTGGGTTCAATCCCTGGTATGAGAAGAAAGAAAGGAAGGAAGGAAGGAAGGAAGGAAGGGGGGAAGATTCTGGTTTTTAAAAGAGTGGACCTAGATTCCTAGATTTAATCCCAGCTGTACTATTTACTAGCCATGCAACTTGGGAAAGCAACAACTTCTTGGAGCATGTTTTTCATCTAAATGAGAATGATTAATATTATATTATATTATATCCACCTCACTGAGGAGAATATAATGTGATAATATTAAACCCTCACTATGTGCACAAAGATGCCAAGCTAAAATCATTACAAACTTTAATTTAATCTTCAATATGCTAGTGAGTAAAGGCTAACTAGTTCACCAAAGAATTTTCCTTTTCCTCCTAACCACACAGAAAGTCTGCATTTCCTGGCCTCTCTCTTATAGTTAGCATGATCACATTACCATTCTAGCCATTAAAATAGGGGCAGAAGTGATCAGCACTACCTCTAGGCCTGTCCTCTAAGGCATTCCCTTGTCATTCTCCATGCTCTCTTCCCTTGTCTGCCAGAAGACTGAGCAGAACCATTAGGTGGAAGGAGCTCTTTGCTTATCTCTCTACCTCCATCCTGCACTGGACTGTGACATGAGCCGGATATTAACTTTTATTGTGTTACATTATTGAGATGTGGGGATTGTTTGTTACAGCAGGTAGTGTACCAAGACAACAATATTGGCACAAACCTAGAGAAGTGAAAGAGTTATTTACAGTGTCTGCCACATATCTACAATAAAAGGGGTTTGGCCTCATTCACTTTAGACAGATGAAGATTAATTATATGAAATAACTTTTGAGTGAGTATCTGTAAAAGTTCTTTGAATAAAGCGTGAGAAATTGTCAAGAATCACAGATACCACTGGGAACACCTTAAAAAATGAAGATATCACCCATTCAAAATCTCATGGCCTATAGCCTACAACGTCAGTTCAACACATTTTTCAAGTTTTATAAAAATGAGTAGTGAGTTTGAGTACATATTTTATATGACATCAAGAATCCTTCCTCTGTGTTGATGAAGTGTTCTCTTATCTATTCAATTCAAGAGTTGAAATGTGTTTTGGAATTTTTTCCCCTGAAGTTAGCCCATATATAATCAATAGTTTCCTTTACCCTACCAATTTTTCTGGATGTTACATTATGGTATCTGTCTTGATTCATATTTTTAGCTGGAGTAATTGAATTCCTGTCATTTGGATTACCCCTGATCACTGAATGATTTCATATCATATTTTTTTTAAAGAGAGAGAGAGAATTTTTTAATATTTATTTTTTAGTTCTCGGCAGACACAACATCTTTGTTTGTATGTGGTGCTGAGGATCGAACCCAGGCTGTACGCATGCCAGGCGAGCGCGCTACCGCTTGAGCTACATCCCCAGCCCCAAATATCTTATTTTTTAAATAAAACAATATTAACGCACTTTCCCCTTTTTCATGCTTATTTGCAAAACTGATTCCTATAGAATTGCATAGATAACTAACTGGGCTCTGACTTCACATTTTTCTTCTCAGATGCAGATGAATGATTTCTCATTGACTTTGGTGAATGAAAATATCAGCATAGTCTCCTAAGATTATCTGATGTTATCACCCTTATCATAATCCCTCTTCAATCCTATGTTTTAGAAACGTTTAGGAGCTGGGATTGATTTAAGGAACTTGATAAATGTTCATGAAAGCTACGTGACATGAGGAAACAAGCATGCTTTGTGTTCAAACAGACCTGACTTCTAATCCTGACACAGTCACCAATTAGCTATATGTGATTTTGACCAATTATTCTACCTCTTAGGAGTCACAAGTAGAAATGGAGATGGTAAAATCTGCATTGAAAACTTGATGAGAATATTAAATGGGATACACAGATTGATTTCACTTTTGAAAATGGATACAAATTCTTAAGTAAAATACTAGCAAATCAAATCCAAAATATGCAAAATCCAAACTGTATTTGTATCAGAAATACAAATTTTGTTAAAAATTTTAAAAAGTCAAAAATGTAATTTATACCTTAACTGTCAGAAGGGAACAAAACATATGGTCATTTCTATAGGTTCAGAAAACTTTGACAAAACTAGAATCCAGTCATTAAAAAAATAAGACTTTTGGCAAGTTGGGAACCAAAGAAAACTTCTTTAACTAAAAAGAAGTATCTATATAATAAAATTTTAAAAACTTGTAACCTAGCAAAAGCTCTCTTAAATTGGTAATGGATATCTTTTTTTTTTAATATTTATTTTTTAGTTTTCGGCAGACACAACATCTTTGTTTGTATGTGGTGCTGAGGATGGAACCCGGGCCACACGCATGCCAGGCGAGCGCGCTACCTCTTGAGCCACATCCCCAGCCCCGGTAATGGGTATCTTTTAGAAGTATATTATTATTGAGCTGGGAATATAGTTCAGTGGTAGAGCATTTATTTGCCTAGCATGAGCAAGGCCCTGCCCCAGATTTGATGCCCAGCACTACAAAAACAAACAAAAGTATATCATCAAATCTAATAGAGGATGAAAAGTTTCCTTTTGAGTTCAAGAGACTCCAACATATGATTGTCCTTGGAGGACCTAATAAGCTAAGTTAAAGTAATATATATATATATATATATATATATATATATATATTTATTTATTTATATATTTATATATATACACCCACACACACACACACATACACATACATACACACATATATATACATTCTTATATATATATTCTTAAATACCATTCTTATAAACCAGCCACAAATACCTTTTAATTTTTTTTTTTTAGAGAGAGAGAGAGAATTTTAATATTTATTTTTCAGTTTTCGGCAGACACAACATCTTTGTTTGTATGTGGTGCTGAGGATCGAACCCGGGCTGCACGCATGCCAGGCGAGCACGCTACCGCTTGAGCCACATCCCCAGCCCTAAATACCTTTTAATTTTTAAAGATAATTTATGATAGCATTAAAAATTTTAATTACTTGGGAATAATATAACAAAAGATATGCATTTCTCTAGGGAGAAGACTAAATTCAGAGACATTAGAGAAGACATAAATAAATGGAGAAATACACCATGTTCAGATTCATTGTCTCCTCATGCCAGTACATACAATAACCTAACTTATGTGGAAACCAAGTCCTGGTGCCTCAGAAAGCTTCCTGCCTCCAGCTCGTCCATGAGAGGGTCAGTTAGCTATAAACACATATGTATACAGAAATAGCTCCTAATGGTCTCAGCACAGTTGTTTCCACTCCTGGACCCACACTCAGGGGTGTGCCTTTCTCTCAAGTTTTGGAGGATTAAATAAATCAGACATGGAAAGGTCTTGGCCCAGGGCCTACTGCCTAATATGCGCTTCATAAATGTTAGCTATTACTAACAACTATTGATTAGCTGTTGGTAACAACTATACCAGTAGAAGATAATCCTGCATTTTGTATAACCAGAGTGTTCCCCAGATGAGGGCAGGGGAGGCACAACACCAGACTCACTGCGGCCTCCTTTGACTAAGTCTTTTGTGTGATTCTTGAGGTAATATCCTGCCCCTGGAGAACTGATGCAGAGAAAGATGCCCAGGAGCTGTTTTTTGTTTTGTTTTGTTTTGTTTTTAGAGTGTGATTCATAAGAGGAGCCACATTGTTTAAAACATCTCCTTTGCTCATTTGTTCATTCTGTTCTTTAAATTCAGAATGTCCTTACTGGAGAGTCAGCCATGCATCAAGATCTGTGTTAATCACCGAGAATGGAGAGAAATGCACCATGAGAGCATTGCAAAAGGAACTCTGATAATTATCTTCGGCTTCACAGCTCTAGGGGTCCAGGACTGTTCATTTGGAGGAAGAGGGAACAGGATCTCAGTTAAGATGGAAAAAGTATGAGCTTTGGCATTAATGGGATCAGGATTTCAACTTACTTCCTTTGTGAACTTGAATAAAGCCTTCACTTCTCTAAACCTTTCTTCTCTCATCTGTTAAATGGAAATAACATACTTTCTATGAAAGATTATTATTGGGGCCATTTAAACACAGTGCCCAGGCCTTAGTGGCTCCTCCTCAACAAAACAGCATGGCCCTCTGCCTCTACAACTTCTCCACTGCTAGTTGCATTTTTCTCTTTTGTGGCATCTTTCTCCCCTTTAAACTTGACTTTAATTTATTGTGAAAACTGCTCTTATACATATAATGACAATAAAATAAATGGACTAGTGGAGCACAGTGTACTTTGCCCCTAACTAGGAAGCCGCCCTCCCATTCTGCTTCCCACAAAGCCATCATTGTTTTAAGCAGAAATTACTGGGGCTCAAAGGCCAGCCGTCCTTAATGGTCCACGCCAACCATTTCTGATTAGTACAACAAAGGGAGTCCATTTGGTGCAGGTGGACTATTTCCGAATTTGCTCTTTTTTTCCCTGAGTAACTGGTCAGAATATTCAGAGCAGGAAAGGGTCTTGTAAAGAAGTTGACTCAAAAAAATGCTTTTTTTTTTTTTTCATTCTTGGGTTCTTGATGTATCAGGACAAATGTCCTTTTTCCTCTCCTGGATAGTGGTGCATTGGTTCTTTTCTTTTCTTTCTTTTTTTTTTTCCTCCCTAATACTGGGAAGAACCAAGGGGCTCTTTGCCATGGAGTTACTTCCCTATCCCTTTTTATTTTTTATTTTGAGACAGGGTCTTGCTAACCTGCCAAGGGTAGCCTTGACTTTTTAATCCCAAATCGCTGGAATTAGAGGCATGCACACCTAGTTTACAATGGTTCTTTGTAAATATTAGAATCCTACCCTGAGCACCAAAAAACTGCTTTCTTCATTTATTCATTTTAAAATTATATTTACTAATTCAGTAGACACTATTGAACAATAAATATGTGTCAGGCCTGTGCCAGATCTTGGAAATACATCAGCGAGATAGACTGGGCCACCCCCTCATGAAGCTTACGTTTATTGAGGATAGACAGACAAAAAGCAAAACAAATACAATATGTCACCAAATCAATTAACAAGAAAATTGTGATAAATGCTATGAAAGACATAAGCAGGAAAATGTATTAAAAAATAACGGGGGGAGGGTTGGGGGGGCTAGGGTTGTGGCTCAGTGGTAGAGTGCTCGCCTAGTGCATGCGAGGCCCTAGGTTCCATCCTCAGCACCACATAAAAATAAAGGTATTGTATAGAACTACAACTAAAAAATAAATATTAAAAAAAAAAGTAACTGGGGAGCCGGGGTTGTGGCTCAGTGGTACAGTGCTTGCCTAGCATGCATGAGGCACTGGGTTCGATCCCTCGCACCACGTAAAAAATGAACAAATTAAATAAAGGTATTGTGTCCATCTACATCTAAAAAGATGTTTTTTTAAAGTAATTGGGGGGAGGCAATTAGAGTGGTCAGAGTGGACCTTTCTGAGGAGAGGAATGAGGAATGTGAAGAGCTGGAAAAAAACTTTCTCGACAGAGGAGAGAGCAAATGTTCTCTGAATTGAAAAACAGCTTGATATGTTTAGAGAAACGAAAGGGGTGGAAATGAGAGTGGGGAGGCTGGCAGAAGACAAATTAAGCAGGGTTTTTTAGGCCAGGACTATGGATTTTACTCTAAGTACAATTCATTAAGCACTCAGCAAGCACCGATGGAATGTCTACTGTGTCCCTTGCACTGTTCTAAACATGGCACATGCAGCAGTGACAAAATGTGAAACTCCCTCCCTTTTGGAAGTTACCTTCTAGTGAGGGCAAAAGGCAAAAAGTGAGACTACATGAAATAAAGGGTATTTTAGAAATCCTAAAGAGAATATAAAGAGGCTGGGAATACTGTTCTGTGGTAGAGTGCTTGCCAAGCATGTGTGAGGCTCTAGGTTCTATTCCCAGTACTGAAAATAAATAAATAAATACATTCTTTGGCTCAATATGTTGTTGTGGGTTGATTTCTTCATTATATAGTAAAAATACAGCAATATTTATTTATTCACTCTATTGTTTGTGGTGATATTGGTTGTTTCTAGTTTTCTTTCTTTCTTTCCCTCTTATGAAGAATGCTGAATACTAGTATGAACATACTTGTTTGAGTCTTTTGATGCACATGTGCATGCATTTCTAATGGGCATATTTCATGGAGCTGAGTTGTATGTATCTAGTCTGCAAACCTAATACAAGAATTTTCCTCATCAGTTGTACTGACTTTTATTCCCACTGGCAATGTCTGAGAGACTGGAAATAAATTATGGAGGTAAAATATATGGCAGAGAACAAGCTGACCACATTAGGCTAAAGATTTGCAAACTTCTTGGAAACCTTAGAATATAAGAATCAAAGTTAGCTGGATTGGACCATGAATACAATCAAATGTCTTCTTTAACCCCATGATACTCAGGTTCAGTCCAACTTCCTAGCTACTTCCAACAGTAGAGAACCCCCTGTTCTATCCATTTATTCAATTCACTACACCTGTTCTGCTCTGTCAAGTGTCTGTGGAATCCTAGGCAACATGGATAATCAAGGTTCACTCCCTTCTCTGGAGAAACTCTGAGAAAGGGACAACTCTCTTAGAAAGTTGTTTGATTCTGACCTGTTCTCCAGTCTCTTGTCTAAACTTTTTTTTTTTTTTTTGGCACTACTGGGATGGAACACAGGGGTTCATACATGCTAGGCAATTGCTCTACCACTGAGCTGTATCTCCAACCCACTCTTGTCTGAATTCTTAAAATCCTAAGAACTGAATTATTTTATAGGCTATACTCTCTTCCAGTGCTGCTTGCTCCTCAGATTTTTGCAAAGGTGATCAGAGCTTTTGGGGGTTCTTAGCCTGTCTTCCTTCTTGTTCTTATTTGATCTGGCATCAAGTTCCCTCTCTATCCTGGTCCAAATTTGACAAACTTGAAACTCCTACTTTCGTGTTATTTCCTAAAGAGTTATGACGTAATTTCTGTACCTCTACTTCGTAAGCCAATATCTTGGGGAATGAATATTCCTTTATTTATAGTTAGATATTATTGTTAATATTTACATTTTTGGCTTAATGTTCAGTTTTTTTAATGTCTTCTTTAGGGACTTAGTTTATTAAGTGTATAATTAGCTTTGGGAGCAAAATAGCAAGCAGCCATACAATCAAATAGCTTGCTAGGCTCAGCAAACACTAGCTAGTTACAATGATAAAGGCATTTGTACACTGAAAAGGCTGACAATAAAAAATAATAGTATGCGTGGAAGGAAGCTAGCAAGTTGATGAGTGCTAAGAATAAAATATAAATATATGATTTGTCCAAAACAGACAGTGATACAGACTCTACTTTTATACACATACAACTGTAACATCCAGTTCCAAGTAATCAGACTCCTCCCCATCAGCTCATTATTCTTTCAACGTCGTTATGTTAATTATGGATTCACAATCCCAATCCTTTTTTTTTCAATATTTATTTTTTAGTTTTCGGTGGACACAACATCTTTATTTTATTTTTATGTGGTGCTGAGGATCGAACCCAGCGCCCCGCACATGCCAGGCTAGCATGTTACCGCTTGAGCCACATCCCCAGCCCCCCAATCCTTTTTAACAGTCAATATATGTATAATGAAGATGTTAACTTCTTGGTGAGGCATTTTCAGGTAACATTTTGATATGACTATTACATATTTATTGTCATAAATCTTAATAATTTGACATGTTTTTCCAAATGAGTTGCAGAGTGATGACAGAAAGTAAAAGAAAGAACAATGTAGGGGTTTTGTTTGTTTTTATTTTTTTCATTTTTTTTCTATAAAAACAATCCAGAATGGAGACAACTGTGAATTATAATCAGTTCCTCCGAGAATCATGGTAGTTAAACTAAACCAATGATATGGATCACTCAGGGACTAATCCCTAGTGGTTTACACACATTGCAAGCAGTTTCCTTCCCTGCATGATATAAGATAATTTTTTTCCCTGAATGTTTTTTTTAAGCCTAGGTAGCTTAGACAAGTAAAGAACATTGATTTTGCCACCACATATATCAGACTTTGATATGATTCTGATATGAATCCTTCTGAGAAAACCAATAGCTTTTTATTTTGCATATGTTATCTGCCTAATTAGGATTTTTCATGCTTAAATGGATTATAATACTTCTCTATTAGGGCTTCTGTGAAATTAAGTTAGTGCACTATATGTATATATTTTCATTCAATTTTCATGTATGTGCACACACACACACACACACACCAAAAGTCCTTAGTAAGTGCTTAGTAATGTCAGAGATCAAATTCCCTGCCATATATTCCTTTTCTTTTTAACTCATTCATTTGTCTACATAATGTCTTTTTTTCCCTTCGAATTGACATTTATTGGGTCATGGAGTTTTGCTGATTCACTTTCTGAAATGCTTTTCTAATTGATTTCATCATCATCATTGTTTCTGACAAGCTTTAGTTCAGAATTGCAGCAACCTTTTCACTAATTTGTTTTCCTCCTCTCAGTCTTAATACTTCCAATCCATTGAGAAGCACTGTCTAGAGCTTCTCAAAACACAGTTCTAAATGTGAGTCCACTGCTCTTGCTTAAATACTTTTAATGACCCAGCTATATTTCAAAGATCTTGTTTTCTTCATGTTGTATCTCAAATGTCCAATAGGGTATTCCATGCTAACCATTTTATTCTATTAACTTCTTTAAATTTCTGTGATTAGATTAGGTTGTGGCAAATTTCTGAACAAAATGATCTATCATTAACTTTTTAAAATGAAAAAGACGTTCAACTTTACTTAAATTAGGAGATCTACAAATTAAAACTGGATAAGATTTTTTTTCATTAGTTTGGCAAAGATCAAAAAGTTTGAAAATACACTGTTTTGGCCAGAATGCAGGGAAACATTCTCAAATAATGCTGATAGAAGTATAAATTGGTACCATCCTTTCAGGGAAAATTTTGACAATATCTATCAAAAATGCTTATATCTTTGACCCAGTATTTTCATTTATCCCACAGAAAGAATATTCATTGCAACACTGTAAGAGAAATGGGATATATTTTTTATATGGGGGAAATGTCTATCAATAAGGTCATGGTTATATAAATTGCAGTGTATCCATAAAACATAATTCTTCAGTCACTAAAAAGAATGACATAAATCTTTGTCTACTATTATAAAAAACATATCCAGAATAGAGTTAAGAAACAGCTTAAGTACAGAGCAGCACATGTAGTAAGCTATCATTTTTATAAAATTTAAATACATATACACATACGTATTAAGTGTCAAAATATCTTATTAGAGTGATACACAAGGGATTGAAGAGAGCAGTTGCCCCTGAGGAGGTAAACCAGGAACAGGTACTAGGGTTGGTAGAGAGACTTACACTCTATATTCTTCAGTTCTGTTGGAGATTTTTTTCTACAAGGTATATGTATTTTTTTAAAAAATAACAGAGCAATGTTTAAGCAAATTATGGTAGGTCACCTTGATGATTTCTGAATCTGGTCCTGCATTTCAAAGCTGACCTATGAGATGACACTGTTTATATCTGAGAGGGGTGATGATTGATGAGATTGAGTATCTGGTCATTAAGAAGCCATAGGGATATAAGCCGGGCTTACCTGGCACCAGCTCCCTGCAGCCTGTCTTGAAAGTAGATCAGTTGTAAAATATAGCCCATTGTATTCTGAGTAGCACTTGAGTCTGTGCTAGATATTAAGACTGAAAGCTTCTTGAAGGTAGAAGCCAGCCATAACTTTACCATTAGCCACTACCACATGACTGGAATATAATAAGTGTTGACTAACTTTATGAACATGAACAGTTAGATGATTTCCTTTAAGAAATCAGATATTTATTAGATGCAAATGTTAGAGCCTGCTGTCTTTTCTAAAAAGTAGACCATTTGTTTTATAACTTCATCATGCTAAGCAATTTAAGAAGCAAAAATCAGGATGGGGATGGTTAACAACTACAGCCACAGAATTCAAGAGCAAGCCATTTTCTTTGATGTTGTTTGGTTTTTCCATTGCACAAGAGAATAATTTAAAGTGTTCTAAAAACACCTGCTTCTTCACACAGCTGATAGGAGCAATATGAGACTGACTCTGCAATTTATGCTATGAAACATTTCATTAGACACCTCCTGTTTCTAGCTCCATTTGGACTGCTCAAAGCAGGAGTTAGGGCCCTGCCTGTTTGCTCCAGGAGGATTCCTGTCACAAGTCAAAGTAGCATGTGAATCCCATCAATTCAAAAGACTTGCCTCTGTAGTGCACAAACACTGTACTCACTGCAAAGCCTCTAGCTCTGGAAAACTGTAGTATTTAGACTTTCCAGAGCAATCAATTTCTAAGAGGCATTTTTGGAAGCTACTGAGAATTTTCCAGAATAGCACTTAAAGCACTGCTTCGTTTCTTGATTCTGTAAGAAAGACATCCTTTTATTGATCTCCCTAATGCCCCCTTCTCTGAAAACACATGTCAGCCAATGAGAGAACAAGATGTGGGAAGGAGTGAGTCTATCAACTGGGACTTAGCCCTTGGGCATATCAATTTAGAATCTCAGAGAATTCCTTTCCCAGCATTGCCTGAGCAAAGTAGAAAGATGTAATGGAAATAGCACAGACTGAAAGCAGATGGACCTGTGTTGGAAACTAGGTTGTGTCAACAACTGGTCATGTGACCTTGGGCAAATTACTTAACTTCTTTAAGGCTCTGCGTCCTCATTTTGCAATGTTGTGGTGAAATTTTGATGGGTCAGCAGCAGCAGCAGCCAGTTGCACTAACAGATAGGTGCTCAATAAATCTTATACATATCTTTAATGACTGGCATAGAGAGGAGTTGAATAAATATTAATTCTCTTCTCACCTTTAGTTGGGGCTAAGTGTTGCCTTTTGGTGAATTTTTTCTCCTGCAAAGTTTCTCCCAAAGGTGACCGAAGCCTATTTTAAAACAGAGAAAGGAAAACAAAAGTGAATGAAAAGCAAAGAGGAGCAGGCAATGGAAATGTATTTACTTTAGATCCTAAGCCTCCAACGGTTGGTCCCAATTTTCTATTTGATCAAAAATGATCCTGTCCAATGTTGTTTAGCAAAGAAAATTACAAATTTTTATTTTTAAAACTGTTTGTCTATGGTATTGCAAAAAGGATTTAAGACCAAAAACAGAGAGCCGCCATTACCAAAACATGCATTAGAATATTTTTATAGCTTCATTACGAAAACACCATGGATAAGGAGTTGAGTACACAGCTTTAACCCCTGACCAACCTAGATCAGAGTCCAAACTCTATCACTTATTTTCCTTGTGGCCTTGGGCAATTTACTTAACCAGTGTGTACTTCAGTGTGTTGAACTGTGAAATAAGACTAACAAGAGTGCCCACCTTGTGTGTGTGTGTGTGTATTATATATATATATATATTATTATTATTATTATTATATTATTATATAATATATATGTGTGTGTGTGTTGTCAATGGACCTTTATTTTATTTATTTATATGAGGTACTGAGAATCCAACCCAGTGCCTCACACATGCTAGGCAAGCGCTCTACCACTGAACCACAACCCCAGCCCTACCTTGTGGTTTTTATAAGGATTAAATAAAATAATTACCATGTTTACCACGATGCCTGGCACACGGTTGCTCTCAATAAATTAATGACATTGTTATAATCATCTCATATGTTATAACTCCATGAAGTAGCTACCATTGTTGCCTCTATTTCATAGACAAGGAAATAGTCTTAAATGACAAATATAAAAATATTTAGTACATCACCAAGCAAATAATAAAAAGCTCAAAATATATGCATTAAAATAAAAAAGTCAATGGCCCCCAATGTGAAGATCAGGAGTACTGACTTGGTATGCCTGGTAGGCATTTTGTGTAAGAAGAACCTGAAATGGCCTGTTAACTTGTCTGTTTAGCCCAGTGCTAGGCAGGTATGGCCAGAGTCCCCATAAGGCTAACATGTAGCCATTGTAGGTGCTTAGTAAATATTTGTTAATCAAATAAGTGGAGAGGTTGAGCACACAGAGGCTCTGTTCTGGATCTTTTTGGTCAGGAACTGCACCAGCCCCTATTCCTGCCCCCATCTCCCTATCTTCATTGCTACTTCCTTCTTCATCTTAAAGCTTCAGGAAAATCAACACAGGTCTCTCCTCACTGAAAGAGGATGTAAACAAAAAATCTGAACCCTCCTTGAGAGGTCAACCCTGAAAATTTCACCCAAAATTCAAAAAATGGGCCATTCACATCTAATTGAGAAATGGTGGTAGATTGTTTATCAAAGGTAGGCACCAGAAAGACTGTAACATTATTGGGGGTAAGCAGGTCTCATATTGTTTTAGAGGAGAACAGGTTTAAAGCCTGAATAAATCAGTAGTTAAGTTCTGGAGATCTTAGTTTAAACAAATATATTTTTTAAACTACAGCAGAAATATAAACATGAACCTAAAATGAATTTGCAAATGATTGTTCTTGGTCAACTAGTGAAAGAAAGTCTACATTTGAAAGTTCTTTTGGGGTCATAGTTTTTGTTCTCTTTTATGTCTACAATAGGACAAGTAGGAAACAAATTTAAAAAATTTTAAATGAAAGCATGTTTAAATGTTACTTTGTGGATTCCAAAGATAGGAACACAGAGGAAATTAAGGTCTATAATAGTGGCTTTAGAGACAGACTAGGCTAAAATGCTAGAAATCTGGCTCAATCAATTACTAGTATGTGTACTTGAACACACTCATTCTGTCTCTCTGTCACACACACACACACACACACACACACACAAACTATATACACACATACATATATCTACATACACACATATGATTATAGTGATGATTGAATAGCACAATGATACGTTTAGTAAATGATAGTTTTTTTAATTATCCAAGAAAGATGATATGTGTTAGAGGCCATTTTTTTTTTTTTTTTTTTTTTGGTACTGGGGATTGAACCCAGGGGCACTTAGCACTGAGCAACATCCCCAGCCATTTTTTTTGGTATTTTATTTAAAGACAGGGTCTCACTGAGTTGCTTAGGGTATTGCTAGGTTGCTGAGGCTGGCTTTGAACTCGGGATCCTACTGCCTCAACCTCTAAGCCGCTGGGATTACAGACATTCACCACCGTGCCTGGGGAGAGGCCAAATTTTTTGATGATAGTTTCTCATGTCCGAGAGTTCACAGTGATCCCCAGTAGCAAAAATTTATTGGTATGTTTACAAGGAATTGTCAAGGAAAAAAAGTAGCAATTATTTGGGGGAGCGTGGGAGATTTAGGATTAGAAGAACCTAAGCACCAAGTCCTGACTCTAACACCTATAGATGCTGTGAACTTGGACCCATCACCTAGAGTCTCTGAGACTTGGATTCCTCACCAGGAATCTTGGGTCCCTGAGATTTTTCAAAGTAACAAAGAGAATTAATGTGGATTAAAGCCCTTTATAAACTGTGACACACTCTAAAACACTAGCAAGTCCCTTGGAGTCTGGCCATGTAACAGTCATACCCTAAGAAAGGAATATGATGCTATCAGGTGAGGGGCCAGGTTTCCCACCAGATGGGCCACAGAGGTCTCATGACCTCACAGCAGTCAAACTTGTATCAGAGTCCAGGTTGCTGCATTTCAGGATAGAATGGGACAACAAAGAGAGCTTCCACAAAAGGAAGTGCAGGGTTTTCTCAGGTCTGTCAAGCAAGGAACCTTTCACTCTCTCTCACCCTGATCATGAAAACCCACCTGCACTCTTCCTTCTCACAGAAGAAATCCCTCTTACAAGGATTCAAGTGTAAGGGTAAAAGAAATTGAAGTTAAAGTGTAAAAGACCAGGCATTGTAAAGTTTCTAAGCTGCAAGGCCTGAGTTAAAAAGTGAAGGACTAGGTATTGTTAAGTTCCTATGCTACATGCAAAACCTGAAATTCCTGTAGCTGTTAAGACAATACTCGAACTGCCCAGTAGATATTCCCCCTGATCGCCTGGTTGTTTAATAACCCAGGACCCTGTGCGATTTTGCACGTAGGCATCGCAGGGCCTGGACCAATCAGTTTGAATGTGTACCCCGCTTTAGAACTGACCTATCACCCCCGCCCAACCTGTTCCCGCCAATGAATGAACTAATCATGTTTAGGAGTTGTTGTTTAATTTTCCCGCGGTGTATGATGATTTGTTAAAGGAGACTGTGATGTATGTAAAGTCCCCGCCTTCCCCAAGAAGTGTACTTAAGCAGTGCTCAGCCCCTGCTCTGGGCTCTGGGCTGTTCTCCCTTCTTGAGTGAGCACGGAGCCCCAGCATGCTGGAATCTCAATAAACCCCACTTGCTGTTGCATGAGTCGCGGTCCCTTGGTGGTCTCTTCCTCTGACGCTTCGCTGGACCCTTACACAAGAACTTGAAGGAGAAATGGGGGCTGGGGGAAGAACACTCTTGCTCATCACTTTCTTTTCTTTTCTTTTTCTTTCTTTTTTTTTTAAAGAGAGAGTGGGGGGGGAGAGAGAGAGAGAGAGAGAGAATTTTTTTTAATATTTATTTTTTGGCGGACACAACATCTTTGTTTGTATGTGGTGCTGAGGATCAAACCTGGGCCGCACGCCTGCCAGGCGAGCGCGCTACCGCTTGAGCCACATCCCCAGCCCCTTATCACTTTATTTTCAAAAGATACTTTCTGTGATGACAGCAGACATTTTCATTTTCATTTCAATGCAAATAATTTCATGTGAGCTCTCTCACAGCAGCAAAGGAGTGTCAGGGAAAGAGCTATGGAGTGACTCAAGCCTGGCTCAACATGCTCCCGCCACCAGTTCTTTAATTAATATATGACCTTCAGTGGATCACTACTTCCTTTGAACTATGGTTGCTTCTTGAAGCTAATCAAAGTCATGAACATAGAGACACTGCTTCTAGCTCATCCTGTAAGCTTAGAAGCCACTCTTAGTTCCCAATTAGATTCTATCTTGAATTGGTCTCTGATTTTCCTGGGTTTATCTAGTCTTCTCTATGTTTGTGAGCTCCAACACTATCTTTTCACTTGAGGATTTAGTGTTAAGGCCTGAACCCAGCACACAGAATGTTCATAACACATATTTGTTGAATGATTGCTTTAGGAATTAATTTAAAAATCATGTTAAGCTCCTGGAGTGATATCCCCAAAGTACCCAACAGTACAAAACAGGTTCTAAAGGAACACAGGTTGATTAATTCATCTGCACTGTTTTTATCATCTTTTTCTTGCTTGATTTGTATCTTTTTTTTTTGGGAAGTTGAAATTTCCTGCTGTGTTTCATTTCTCAACTGCCACCAACTGTTAGTACAAACTGCCATACTCTTGGAGATTTCTGAAATCTCCCCTTTATAGGTAAGGTTGCCCAATTTAGGAGAAAAAGAAAAAAATAAAAAAGTGGGACACCAAGTGAAATTTGAATTTCAGATACAACAATGAATAAGTTTTTGGCATAAGGAAATCCCCTACAACATTTGGGTCATATTTATACCAACATTATTTCATTTTTTGTTGACATTCAAATGTAACTGAGTGTCTATGTTTGATTTGGCAACCCTACCTACAGGAACTTACTCCAAGCACTGACACCAACATGGAGGTTGTCATTTATCAAAATTACACCTTCGTAGGCTCTGTGCTCATTGATTGGTCAGTTCCCAAACATTCCTAACAGAAAACTGCTTTACCTCCCTTCAGGCACAGGCCTTGCTCAGTCATGTGTTAGGGAAGGGAGAATCAAGATCTGATTTCAAGTTTCCCTCATTTGACTAGTGAACTGCCCTCTCTCCTCTTTTGAGGATATTTGGCTTGTGGATGTTCCATTAACACCAAATATCAGAGTGTCCAAACATTAAGCTTAGATTTCTTCTTTTGTGCCACTCCTGAAACTGGTTTGACCTTCCAAATCTCCCTGTTGCTATCCTTGAAACACAGAAATCTTTCCTTCTTTTCCAAACATCAGAGACATCCTAAACTTTCTCTTTTGTATGCCTGTTAGTGTACTAAGTTACAAAGTAAATGGATTTGTTTTTGATGCATTTATTTATTTTTTGTTGTTTTCGCTACAGAAACATGTCTTGGACCTGTCTGTTCCATTTCACTTCTCCAGCCTGCTCTGCCAATTTGATATGACATCCACCTGGGGCCTAGACTGTAGCAACAGCATCCAAGCTCTTCTGTCTCCCTACATCTGGGCAACTCCTTGCAAACTTATCTTTATATAGTGTCCTTTTCCCACCTGGGATTCCACTTTGGGAGAAGTTGGCATGAATCATTATTTTCTGTTAAACAAGCCAATACAAGGCTTTGTGGCCCAGCCTTCAAGGCCTCCAATGCTATCTATTTTCCTCTCCCTATCTGCTTTTCATAGGCTGATATCCAATATCTATTTTGCTAGTCTCTATGAGCCTCATCGCTGCTTCTGGCTACATCAGCCCCATCATTGCGTTGAATACCAAATCCCTTCCCTCTTCCTCTGAGTCAATTCATATCCCTTCCCTCTTCAAAACCTTCATTAGAAGAGATATTAGCCAATCTTGGGGTGGAGTAGGGCCTGGCGAAAAGGAAGAAATCAAGGAGAAAAAAAAAAAAAGACAACAAAGCAAAAGCTCAGTAGATTTGCTTCCTTAATGAAAAGCTTTATAATATTAAATCACACTATAAACAAAAGAAGAAAAACTAGGAAAAATATTGACTATGTATAAGTGGCAAAGTTAATATTCTTAATATAATTTACAAATCAATAGGAAACAAATATTTCAAAAGAAAATGAAAAGCAGATATCAGAGTGTGACACACATGCACAAAGTAGAAAAGGATCAAAAACATGAAGAACCACAAGACCACAGGAGTACTGGAGAAATAGAAATTAAAATAGCAAGGAGTGCCCATTTTCATTTATCAGATTGGCATTTTTAAAAAATGACACTGAGTATTGATGAAAGTCCAAGAGCAGGGTTCTTTTTTTTTTTTTTTTCTTAAGAAAAGGGTTAAGAGCAGGTTCTTTAAAATATATACTTTAGTAATGAATTTTAAGATGTTCTTCCTTGGACTTATTTAACATAGCATAGACTTGACAAATCATATTTTTTTATCTTAACAATGTTTTCCCATTTTCTATAATAAATATGTATTTTTTTATAATTGAATACACTTATATATATGCATTTTTTAATCCTATGAAAATTGGAGGGAAGATAAGGAGGAAAGGGGAAAGAAAGTCCATTTTCTTAACCAGGTAGACCTGGTTTAGATATCCCTGATTGCTGCATACAAGATGTGGTTAATCTCTCAAACTTGAAATCCTCATCTCAAACGTTGCTAACATTAAAAATAAAAAAAGGCTATAGCTCTGCTGTCGGGTGCTTGCCTCACACATTCGAGGCACTGGGTTTGATCCTCAGCACCACATAAAAGTAAATAAAGATAATGTGTCCATCTACAACTAAAAAATAAATTTAAAAAAAGGTATATGACTTGTTACTAAAGTAACCGGTACTTTGTGAACATCTAGAAAGTTGCTGATTTTTCTATTCTTCTGCATTCTCAGTATGTAGTGCCAGCCTTGTGCAAATTAAAATATCTGATTGATAACCTCACTTTTAAAAAAAATCTGTATATTTAATATGCTTGTCCACTAATTCCATTTTTCTCTTCCCTTTTTCCTTTCCTTCTTCCTATTTCACATCAGTCCTATCTGCCCCATTTTCCCTTCTCATTATACTCTGCTTCTTATGAAATAATCTCACTAGTACTCTAAATAGCAATTTTTTAAAACCTAGTCCCAAAGCCGCTAATTTATCAGACTTACTTGAAAGTCACCACTGGGTCCCAAGTCTTGTTTTCCCTCTTGCTTCTTATTTTATCAATATCTGGCTTGAATATCATGTATCCTTGAGATGCCTCCTATGCTGCACTGAAACTGAGTCTGTTGATGTTGGTCCTGAGAGTCTGTGACATGTTTTTCTGTCAACCTATTTTTTCCTCCAGGCAGAAGCTAATTCTATGTTTCTTAGGATGCTTCCTGCATGTTTGTGTTCATCATTCTTGTAAATTGTTTATAGCATTTTTTAGTAAGCAAAATAGCTTCTCTTCCCTTCCTCTTCTTTTCTCCTTTCATCTTTGCCACTCCTTTGTCTCCCCCCTCCCATGAATATAATTATTAATGATTGTTTTTTTCTTTTTCTCTGACCTAGTTTGTATTTGCTAAAGCTAAGTAGAATGAATGCTTTTACACCTTTTAATCACAGGCACAATACTGAATATATGTTCTCTTATTATCTGGAAAACATATGTTGGTCTGGGTTGTGGCTCGGTGGTACAGCACTTGCCTAGCATGTGTGAGGCACTGGGTTTCATTCTCAGCACCACATAAAAAAAATAAATAAAGATATTGTGTCCATCTACAGCTAAAAAAAATATGCTGGGGGCTGGGGTTGTGGCTCAGCGGGAGAGTGCTCGCCTAGCATGTATGGGGCCCTGGGTTTGATCCTCAGCACCACATAAAAATAAATAAATAAAATAAAGGTATTGTGTACAACTACAACTAAAAAATAAATATTTTTAAAAATATGATGAACACTTTAGGACAACTGAGAAGAGAAATTGACAAGCAGAATATATTCACAAAACAAGTTCTGTATTCTCCCTTCCATGATAATTAAGGTGTATGAGTATGGAATTTTGCATTAGACCAGATTTGAATTCTGTCTCCAATACTATGCAACCTTAGGCAATGCACCTATCTTCTCTGGGCTTTAGCTTCATCATCTGCCGCAGTCTGGCTGGGCACAAAATAACCAAGCCGCAATGACGCCCTTGTAGGTTCAAAACAGGAACCCCTTTATTCTCTGAACTCCCGCGAAGCCACCCACGCAGCCCATCCAGGAACCACCAACCGGAAATCCCTCCTCCAGCACCTCCCCAACCAACGTGAACTCTCCAGGAATCCCCAGGAGAACTCCAAAGTAGTGGGCGGGCGCTTGAGGCGGACAGCAGGGGTCTAATATACAATTGAATACAGGCGCTTGAGGCGGACAGCAGGGGTCTAATATACAATTGAATACACAGCTTAACATAACCATCATCATCTCAATGGCTTGCTGATATCACCTCTCTACCACTCCGTTCTGGCAAAAATGCCATGCTTCATTCCGACTCGGCTGTGGCTCTCAGCAATCATCTATAAAAAAAATAAGATGTTCACATCTATATCCAAAGGTGGAAATTAAATGTGTGAAGTATACTGTTATGCTCGAATTCGGGACCCCCAAAGACCACCAGAGACCCAAGATCGATGTAAGCAGCAAAGAGGTGTTTATTGTGAGCTAGTTTGGTCCTCTACGCACACACACAGCAACTGGTGACGCTGAGAGGCCCGGAGCCCAGGGTTTGCAGCATTTTTATACATTCTTTGGAGAGGGCAGGGACTTCACATACATCATAGCCTCTTTTAGCAAATCATCACACACCGCGGGAAAATCAAATAACAACTCTAAAACATGATTAGCACATTCACTGGCAGGAACAAGTTGGTAGGGGTGATTGGTCAGTACAAAAGGGGTATTCGTTTGAACTGATTGGTTTGAGCCAAGGGGGGTGTACATGCTGAACTACATGGTTTCCCAACTTGTTATCAATCACCATAAAATACTGGAAGGGTCATCTGGCATCCCAGGTATCTCCCTGTCTCATGCTGATTGGTGGCTGCTAGGGGGCTGCTATGGATCCCCACCAAGCCTGACTGAGTCAGGGACACCTGGCGCATCAGATCTCTCCTGTTATTTGTAGATAAACAACTTAGCAGGGTGGGAATGTGCTTAGGAGTGCTCTGTGGGTTTTTCCAAGGACTAAGGTCATGTCCCTTCCTTGGACAGGCTTTGCTCTGAGGTAGAGGCTGGTTTTTCAATACAAGATACTATTTACCACAGAGCAGGGGTATGGACACTAGCCAACATGAAGAGAATGGTTGCTTCCCCCTACCCTTTCCAAGATCCAGTCATCCTTTGGGGGATTTATAATCTAGTGGGCGAGGGACTAAGATCTATATAAATAAAATAAACATTAAACACAATCAAAATAAATTTATCAAACATAGAATTTTGTACATGTCACGTAGTTCTACTAAAGGAACTTTGTAAAGACTATCTCATTTAATCCTTATAACAGGTACTATTATAATCTCAATTTTAACATGGAAACCCTAACATGCCTACAGATCCTGCAGATAGTAAGAGGCAAAATCTACAAAATCACCTACTAGTGTCCATGCTCAGAACTACTGTTCTCACTCATGCCTTGCACATAGTAGGAACTCAATAAATATTTTCAAATATCTCTTTTAATTCCTTTGACCAAAGCACACATTTCCAGAAAAATTCCACTTACCTATTCTTTGATCAAAACAGTTGGTTGCTTTACAGAGAATCTAAAACTCTGATCTATCTGGTGCAAAAGGAGATAGGGGAGGAATTGGGTACTGTTTTTTTTGGTACTAGGAATTGAACCTAGGCATGCTTAACCATTGAGTCACATCCCCAGCCCCCCCCCCCTTTTGTCTTATGACCAATCCCTTTTATTAAAAAATATTTTATTTAGAGACAAAGTCTCACTGAGTTGCTTCTTTGAACTTGGGTTCCTCCTGCCTCAGACTCCAGAGCTGCTGGGATTCCAGGCATGTGCCACTGCACCTGGTGAACTGGGGTACTTTTTACTGTCATAGATCTGGTTTCCCTAAGGCTAGTGACTCTATAATAATCCACACCGAAGAGTATGAGGAGGACAGCTTGTTTTTAAAGGTCCCTCTGAACTACACAATCTCTTTCAGAGAGAGTTCATTTGTGAAGTCTTTTCAATGTTTGTTTTCTCATTTAATTCTCACAACTCTCTTACGAATAAGTATCATTTATAGATCTCATTTATTCCGATGGAGACACTGAGGCCCAAAATTATTCAGTTCCCCGAAGTTAGTCACTCTGGGAAGTGATTTAGGATTTGAATTTTGGACTGTTCAAAGCCAATGTTGTTTTCATTATCCCACTCTCAGAAATGACAGTATGTATAAGGCTGTGCTGGAAATCTTTCCCACCTCACCACTGGGCACAGGCACCTTGCATGTAAACTCAGATTTCTGACTACTTTAGGAACACAGGTGTGCCATAAGAGAGTATGAATCTATCTTTAGAAACATCTTAATCACTATGTTCTTAATCAGTAATAAGGAGTAACTCAAGCAATAACAATTTCTCTTAGAACATTCAGCAAAGTCTTTAGGACACCAAGTTAATAGCTCTGATTTGAGGCTCTGATAAGAGACAGAGAACATTTTGTCCTAGCCAATCTGTAGCTCTATCCATAAAAATTAATGATAACAAAATAATTCAAGATTCAGGCCTTTATAAAAAGATGAATTGTAAAAGTCCCGGACTTTAACTGCATTTAAACTTGCTTCACTATTATTAATATCTTATCCTCCTGGGAAGGTTTTACCTTGAGTGCCCCAACAGGATATTCAAGGATGTGACTAGAAACATGGATGACACCTCTGATGTTGATGTTTCTTACTGAAATCATTAGGGACACTAACTTTTCTTGAAGTAAACAATTCTACAACTTTACATTTTAAATCAGAACTCACACTTTATCCAAAAACAAAAACAAAAGCCCAAACTGATTCCATCTCAAGGCATACTTTTTAATGAGTAAATTATCTAGTTCCAAGGTGAAGATCAAGATAACAAATTGAGTCTAAACTCTCATTAATTTAGATGTCACCTATCTAGATTTAAAGATAATTTTGACTGGGTTCAGGGCAAATTTATCTTCTCTTAGAAAACCCTGTGTTCCCGGGACTTACAACATAGGTCTCCTGTATATCTCAGGGATCTCTCTGAAAGTGATAAAGGAAGTTTCCAAACTGTAACCTCAAGTGGTAACTGCATGGGCTAATTCACATATTCTGCTCCTGTAAGGATCAACTCATGTGGCAGATCTAACTCTTATGGGCAGTCACAGATATTCTTGACTATAAAACAACAAAATGAATACGATGAATTAGTATAGTTTAATTGACAAAATTTTCAAATTTAGGATCTGTGATGGCAAGGATTGTTTGTACCATAAAAAGTTTCCTTTCTTAAAAAAAAAACATTTTTAGTTGTACATTGACACAGTATCTTTATTTTATTTATTTTTTGTGGTGCTGAGGCTCGAACCCAGTGCCTTACATGTGCAAGGCAAATGCTCTACCATTGAGCCCCAGCCCCTATAAAAAAAGTTCTTGATGGTGAAAATTTGGGAATACTGTCCCAGAATATAAATTCATAAAATTGGAAAGAACTCAGCAGGATGTTTAAAATGTAATATGGTTTTCGGAGTGATGTTGGTCAACAAAATGGCAGGATACAAGTTTCTAATGCTTGTTCCCTTGCAGAATATTAAGCAATTATACACATGCAAAAATACTTTCACAAGAGTTAAGGAATCTAGGTGAGATATGATAGTATCTGGGTAGAGCACAGAATTAAGGAAAGGTGCCTTTAAGCAGGTAGGAAGGACAGGGTCCCATTACCCACATCATTCCCTCTAAGCCTTCTTCATGGAGAAGGGGAATTCACTGAGCTCTGAACTTCCTCATAGACCCAGCACCAGGCCCTCCCCAGTGAACTCCAGTTCCCAGCTGGCCCCTGTGGACCCAGGCTTTAGCCTGCCCCTGCAGCCCCAGAATCCAGGCCAGCCCCAGACTCAAGCCTTACTAATCACCAGGCTGGCCCCTAAAGACTCAGGGTTTGGGCTGGCATTCACAGACAAGGCTTTCAGACCAGTCAACACAGACCATGGCTCCAGGCTTTCTCCAGTGCCAGGCCCTAGCCCAAGGCTGGCTGTGCCCCTACACTCTAAGGGACAAGGAATCTGCAAGCCTGCTCCAGTGAACCCAGATTCCAGAATCACCCCCAGAGACTCAAGCATGCAGACTCAGACTACAAGCTTACTCTGGCACAAGGTTAGTCCACATGGATTCAGGACCAGGTCTACCCCATGAACCCCATGATCAGCTCTATTTCTGGCACTAGAACAGCCCCAGTGGATTCAGGCTTCCTGCTGGCCACCATGGACACAGACTATAGATCTAATCCCCGAGACCCAGTCTCTAGGCTTCCCCCTAAGGTCCCAGTTACCAGAGACACATCAGTGAAGCCCAGTGCTCCACTGGCTCCCTTGGACCAGGATTCAGAACCACTCCCAAAAATGCAGGTCTGAGACCCACCTCTGCAGATCCAGGCACTAGGCCAAGCCCACCAAGGACTTCACCATGGATCCCACCAGACAGCCCATCCAGAATCAAGTTTACTCAGGGAACCACCAAGGTACAAAACACTTATAACTGACCCTAAAAAAACCAGAAATCTACATCATCTTAAAGAAACTCAAGAAGTTACAAGAGAACACTGATAGACAAGTAAATGAAATCAGGAAAACAATTCATGAACAAAATTAGAAGTTCTATGAAGTGCTAGAAATCATAAAAAAAAAAAAAAAAAAAAAAAAACTGCCACCACCTTTGCTATCTCTGACCCAGCTTGTCTAAGTCCCACCATGGTCGCTATGCCTCAGGGGACTGCAGTATGTTTACCCAGCCAGCCAGACACCCCCCCACACACTCACACTCTGTCTGCCCACTTGTATACCTACTGTCCATGACTGCCACCCTAGCTCCCACCCTATGGGGCCAGCTGGGTTTCTCAGTACGGATGACATCCACACACACTGGAGTACCCATGAGCTCAGCTGTGCGACATATATATCATAGGCAGCAACTGAAATGAAAGTCTGGAGCCTGCCCAGCTTGCTACCCAGCAGTCCCCTGGCAACCCAACCCCCATAGATGGGGCCCTGCTGTTATGAATATAAGCAATTTGGGATTGCTCCATGATTCAGAGAAGCCTGTCCCTGTGTGAGGATTTCAGCTGGCCTTGAAGCAGGGCAAGTACTTCCAAGGTCTGAGATCCCTTCCTTGGTGAGTCTGGTGCAGACTCAAGGGCCAGCTCTGAGATGGCTCCAGGGCATAGCTCAGCACTCACTCATGCCCTCTCACTGAGAGCCAGACCATGACACCATATTATACCTGTATAGCTGGGATTGGCAGTAAGGAAGGGGCTTCTCACTCCAGAGGTAACTCAAGACACAAATGTGCAATTAAAAGAGTTTTTTTTTTTTTTAAAGAGCACACACATATATACATATGCACAGAACCTGAAAGAACCAAACAGAAACTCAGGGCTGAATATGATAACTGATCTATATATAATTTTTGTTATTACAAAGTTAGATCATAATTTCTTTTTTTAAGTATTTTTTTTTTAGCTTTTGTTTTTAACCTTTATTTATTTGTTTTTATGTGGTGCTAAAGACCAAACCCAGTGTCTCACATGTGCTAGTAAAGTGCTCTGCCACTGAGCCACAAACCCAGCCCCTAGATCATAACTTCTCAGAAAGTATTTTGAAGTCATGCTTACAAAAATATTAATCTTATATGTTTCATGTAATCAAGATTCTTTCCCTTTTTAATCTATTTCAGACTTAATCTTCATAATTTAATGCTTTTAAATTCATGGTGGAATGACCAGTTGGGACCTAGTGTTGGTCTTGGCCTGCAACTTTCAGAAAATTATATCAAATCTGCTAATTAATTGGGACAATCTGGAAGGGAATACTAACAGTGTACCCTAAGACATGTCTACAGATTATTATTTAGAAGTTACTCTAATACTCTAATTATGCTTCAACACCCATGGGATTGAGTCAATTAAACCTCCAAATTATATGCTGGGGACATAACTTAATGTTAGTCTTCCAGAGCATAGCATGGAAAATTGCTCTTTATTTTTTTATTTATTTTTTTAATCACCTTTTTTTTTAAAGAGAGAGAGAATTTTTTAATATTTATTTTTTAGTTATCGGCGGACACAACATCTTTGTTTGTATGTGGTGCTGAGGATCGAACCCGGGCCGCACGCATGCCAGGAGAGCGCGCTACCGCTTGAGCCACATCCCCAGCCCAGAAAATTGATCTTTAATAAAAGTAAAATTTGGTTTCCTTTTCCTTTATATAAATATACGTATATAATATATACTATTATATATAATATAACTATCATATATAATATAGCTATATATATGTGTGTGTATATACATACATATATATATATATAGTTGTAGAAAGGCATGTTACCTTTATTTTATTTTTTATTTTTATGTGGTGCCAGGAATCAAACCCAGTGCCTCATGCATGCTAGGCAAGCGTTCTACCACTGAGCCACAACTCCAATCCTCCTTTTCCATTTCAAAAAGTAATATGTGATTTAAATGGAGAGAAAAAAAAAGAAACACACATTAAAAAAAAAAAAAGTCATGTGTGGTCAATGTAGAAAAACTAAGAAACAGAGCCATAAGTAAAAATAAATTATAGGCTATCCCAGGGAAGTTTTTCTTTATGTTGGGATACTCTAAAAATATAGATTCCAAGATTTTATCCTAAACTAACTATATAAAAATATCTGGATGGAGCCTAGAAATCTGCATTTTTAACCAGAATGCCAGGCAACCTAGTGTTCTAGAAAAGACTACATTATAGTCTACACTGTGCAAAGCACCTATGGAGTGTATCACTGAAGATAAATTGATTGCCAAAAAATATATACCCAAGTTCCTGATGAGTTACTTTGCTGTATAAGTTAATTTAAGTTGACATCTCTTTTTTCATTTTTGTCATGTGGATTTTTATGCTACTTTTTAAATATTTTAGCTCAATAAACCGAAGGAAGCCATCTGAGTAAAAAAATTGAGACATGTATGATAAAGGATTCTATTTATTTTTTAATTTAATTTTTTTTTTAGTTGTAGATGGACACAATACCTTTGTTTTATTTGTTCATTTTTCTGTCGTGCCAGGGATAGAACCAAGTGCCTCAAGCATGCTGGGCAAGTGCTCTACCACTGAGCCACAACCCCAGCCCAGGATTCTATTGTTGTTATTATTATTATTACTATTATTTTATCTGAAAATGCATGTGAAAAGTTTTATAGTGATAAAGAAAAGTTTTATTACCTTCATGGAAAAGAATGACATTGAAACTCTTCTAGAGAATTTTGAACAAACAGTTTCTAACATTGTGCAGTAGGTTGAAGTATCCTTACATAGAATGGAGTCATACAATGAACTTCCTAGTAAGGAAAAGACAAGTACATAAACACCAAGAATAAGAGATAAAACAATATACACACGTCAAAAGAGAAAGCAATGAGAAGATGCTCCACATCATGAGTGAAATGCAATTTAGAAAAAAAGAGATACCACTACCCGTCCAACAGAATGGTTAAAATCCAGAACACCAACAACCCCAAATACTGGCAAAGATGAGGAATTCATTTTTTGTTAATGGGAATGTAAATGTCAGTTTCTTGGGAAAAAAACACTGATGCCCACACTAAAACTTCAACATGGATGTTTATAGCAGCTCTATTCATACTTGCCAAAACTTGGAAGCAACAAAGACATCCTTCAGTAGTTGAATGATAAATAACCAGTGGTACATTCAGACCATGCACTAATAATATTCAGCACCAAAAAGAAGTGTTATTAAGCCATGAAAAGACATGGAGGAAGTTTAAATGCATTTTAGTAAGTGAAAGAAGCCAGTCTGGAAAGGATACATGTTTTACAATTCCAATTTTATGACATTATGGAAAAGGGAAAACCATGTAGACAGCAAAAATATCAGTGGTTTCCAGGAATTATGGGGAGGGAGGATGAATAGGTGAACCAAAGGGGATTTTTAGGAAAGTGAAACTATTTTGTATGGTACATGTCATTTCCTGTTTTTTTTTTTCCAACCACAGAATATATAGCAACAAGAGTGAATCTCAGGGTAAACTGTGGACTTTGCTTGATTTTGGTGAGTCCATGTAAGTTCATCAGTTGTAACAAATGTACCCCTTTGGTAGGAGGATATTGATAAGCCAGGCTATGCAAGGGCCGAGCAGGGAAAATAGGAGAAATCTCTGCCACTTCTGCTCCATTTTCTGCTAACCTAAAAATGTTCTAAAAAATCAACTCTAAAAAATAAAGAGAAACACAAATAATATATAGGGCTTCAAAGAAGAGAAAATTCTGTTAATTATGTATTCATTCAATTAACAGAAACTTCTTGAGTACCTATTATTTTCCAGATACTCTGGTATTAAAGAGAAGGAAAAGCTGAAGGCAATTTTTAACTCAAAATTATTATTTGCCAATAATTTTTTCAAGGATCTCAAAGTCTATCTGTCTAGATCTGATATTAGTGTATGTGTTATAATGATAAATTATTAAATCAAATAAATTTTCATGAAAGATGAATGGAAAAAAAAAACTGCAGACATTTCTTGAGTGCCTACCAAATGTGAAGCATTGTGATACCAATACCTGGTTAAGAGGGAAACTTTAAAAATAAGGTTTCTCATTTTAATTTTTTAAGCTGGATAACATTGAGCCCGCTAAAATGAGCATTCTGTTTCTAAAGAAGGGGAAAATAACAATCTTTTATTTTTTAAATTTACTTATTTATTATAATTTGTTACACATGACAGCAGGATGTATTACAATTCATATTACACACATAGAGCACAATTTTTCATGTCTCTGGTTGTGCACACAATAGAATCACACCATTCGTGTCTTCATACATGTACTTAGGGTAATGATGTCCATCTCATTCCACCATCTTTCCTACCCCCATGATGCCTCCTTTCTCCTCCCTCCCCTTTGCCCTATGTAGAGTTCCTCCATTCCTTCCATGCTCCACCCCACCCTAATTAGGTATCTAAATCTTTATTTTAGTCAATCCTTACAAACTTCAGTGTGGCAGGTGCTTTTATCCCCAATTTTCAGATGAGAAAATCAAGGCTTAGTAATTGAAATAACTTTTCTAAAGTCACACACAAAATGTTCAGGATTGTATTGAAATTAATTCTACTAATTCTGCTGTGAGTAAAAACATATTGATGTTTTGGGTTGAGGATATATCTCAGTGGTAGAGCACTTTCCTAATATGTTCAAGGTCCTGGGTTCAATTCCCAGTACTGCAAAGAAAAAAAAAAGTTTTAATGGTACTTTCTCCACAGAAATCAAATTACTAGGATCTCAGAGATTTGTTAAAATTTAAAAATTTGTTTTATTGTATTTAGGAAAATTAGGTAGATTTGATAGTGAAAACTGTATTTATTAATGGTACAGACTGCCCGCCAAAACAAACCACAAAAGAAGAAACTCATTAATGTTCCATCCTTGCTTGGAATCCAAGATTTTTCTCCTAGGATGTGGTTACTCCATATGCATTGATACTTACCTGATAATGAGCTATGGGTCCAGGTTGACTGCTTTGTTCCTTTACTGATTAAATTCATCATCTGTGTCTTCATCAGGGAATGTCAAGCCAGCAATTGCTAAGCTTGAGGAAGTATTTATGGTTTCTTATTATTAGCTGACACCTAGAATTAAACTGCCTCACAGAAGTAGAATACCAGGACATTAACTAATAGCAAATAGAAGAGCAAAATAATGGTAAGTGAAAAATGGATGACTAAAATTCTGAAATTATCCATATTTTAAGAGTACTGATCCTCAAGGTAAATTTTTATTGTTATTCATGAACGCTCTATATTTAAGATTTGTTGAAGTTTGGACTATCTTGTCCCTGAGATAGAAGGACTGAAGTGGAAGCACACTCCATGGGGACAGTTCCTGAGTAAGGGAGTATTTACTGCTAGACCAAGATGTTGGGGGTGATCAATGAAAAGGCATAACCCAAACCAGGAAGGGTCAGACTAGCACAATTAGGAGAGGGCAAGGAAAAGGTCGTGAAAGAAGAAGCAGAGAGGAAGACGACCTATAAGAGGAAAAGAGCGAGATGAAAACAGGTAGAAAGGAACTGTCCCCGTGGGCGAGACTGCTCTCTCCTCCTGTGCTTGCTGTTTGCCCCGCCCCCACATCCCCTCTTCCCCTCACTCTTCTTCCCTATTCCAGGTCAAGGGCTTCAGTGACTTTCTGCTTCTAGTTAAGTTAGGATGCAGGAAAGCCCTGGCTGGAGAGCAGAGGGAGGCAGAAAGGAAGGTCAAAATATTTATATTCCCTGGACTTCCTCCCTGCAGGGCCACTTCCTACTGACCCAGTCCCTCAACCAAACTCACAGCCTCTCTCAAAACAACCAAATTTATGCATCTCTCTCATCACAAGGCTGTGGGACTCAGAAACACACCTTTCTAATAGTCCCTCTGTCAGTAAGCCTTCCTTAATTTTTAGTGTAGTAACTGTTTCCCATTGGGATCTTGACTATTACGCTTTCTAATGTTTATTTTCCCCTTCTTAGAAACAGAATGCTCATCCTAGCGGGCTCAATGTTAACCAGTTTAAAAAATAAAAATGAGAAACTTTATTTTTAAAGTTTCCGTCTTAACCAGGTAGGACCACAAGTCAGTAAAAATGATATAAGATTGTTTTACACACATGCATATATTTTTATTTATTTATTTTAAAGGGGTCTATCCTTCTCTATTCTTGCATTCTACCATGAGGATGATGATATGATTCCTGGAGCTCCAGCATCTAGATTGAAACCAGAAGATTAAAGCCACATTCCTAAGGATGGTGAAATAGAGAGCTAGAAGGGAACCGGGTCTCTGACAACTTGATGACTGCCTATTTTAAGACTTTTTATGCATGAGAAATAATCTCTATATTGTGTAAGTTTCCATTATATTGTGTTTGTCTGTTACATAGCCAAACTAGTCCTAAATTATGTATTTCCAGAACAAATATTCTATGCCGTGGTATATACCTGTTTACATAACCCTTATCCCCCTACTGGGAATTATTTTCATTTGCTTTATTATTATTAGTGTTGTTGTTGTTGTTGCTTGTTTCCTCCCACTAGACTCCTTAAGGGAAGGAACTTTGCTTGTTTTATTGTATTCCCAGCCCCTAGAACAGAGTTCACCAGATAGTAGAAGCTTAATAAATATTTGCCAAATGAATGAAAAAGTGACTGATTGATACCTTAACTGGGAACTGCAGAGGTGGGCACTGTTAGTTGAAGGAGCCACACCAGGGAGCGTTACCCTTGTACTCATTAGTGTGTAATGATAACACAGACACAATCATGCTGCTTCATACTTCATGCCCACTCTCCAGTGGCCATTCAGTCAAGAATGGTTTTCCCCTGTCCAAAAATCACATTCCTGCTTATAGCTAAGGTTCTAACTTTTTGTTTTTAATAAACCCACTTTATACCTTATAGAAATAATTGGATCAGAAAGCCTTTATATATTTATTTTTTGGGGTGCTGGGGATTGAACGTAGGGCCTCACAAATGCTAGGCAAGAGCCCTAATGCTGAGCTACATGCTCAGCTCCCTAAGGTTCCAACTTAATCATCACCTTCTCTGGGAGACTATCTGTCCCCCGTCACCACAAGCAGAGTTGATCTTCCTCCCTCCATCCTCCATCCTCCCCCACAGGATCTCTTTTTCTTTTTCTAGCCTGGGTCTCAGTATATTGCACAGGCTGGTGGGGAACTCCTGGGCTCCCAGTGGTCCTTCTGCCTTAACTTTCTGAGTACTGGGATTACAGGAGCACACTGACATGCCCAGTTCAAGTTGATCTTTCTTTATTCAACTCTGTATCCAATTCTTGGTTGAATTTTAGCACTAGCTACACTGAATTGCAATAAATTCTTTGTATGTTTTCCTCCTTGACTATATTCTTAGACCTTGAGGATACAGTCTATAACTTATTTATCTCTGTGTTTTCAGGACATAGCCTAATGTCTGGCTCATGGTCAGGCTCACTAAATGTTTGCTGAGTTATTAGCAAGATGACAAATCTAAGGCTGTGATTTGAATCTGCCAGTTGGAAACAACATAAGAAGCACTTTTGGATTACATGTTTAAGTGGAGGAAAGTACTATATTTTATAAGCTATTGCAACTTGGAAGCTGGTGCTGTGGTGCACACCTGAAATCTTAGGTACTTAGAGATGGAGGCAGGAGGATTGAGAGTTTAGGGCCAGCCAAGACAATTTAGCAAGACCCTGACTTACAATAAAAAATGAAAAGGGCTGGGATATAGCTCGGTAGTAGAGTGCCCCTGGGTTCAATACCTAGTATACCCCTCCCATCAAAAAAAAAAAGAAAGACAACCTGGATCCATTTCCAATCTTAAAACTTCCTACTCAGTGTTGAAGTGTCTTTGAACATCTAACCCCTTGTCTATAAACTGGGATTTAATGACCACACAGGGCTGTTGTGAGGATCAAGTCAACAGTTGTGGGCAAAAACTTTTTGTAAACTAAAACTGTTAGGTTTCACACAAGAACAAATTTAAAAACTGCCCCATTTTTTGTTTTTAAGAAAAAGTCTCCTTCCAGTTCTCTCGTCATAAAGACAACTGCTGTGGTTTAGATCTGTCCTCCTGAGACTTGAAAGAGCTGCAACACAAATCGAAATTTGAGGCTCCTCATCTGGAATCAGTCTTCTAGTCTATGAAATAGTTCACCATAGAGATCCATGTGTTTTATTTAGGGTTGATATTTATAAGAAGACCTTTCCTTGCCCCTTGAAAATTCCACACTAAATTGCAGCCCAAATCTGAGGCCTCCTTATACTTGAAACTTGGGCTAAATGGTTCCAGCATGTGGAAAATTCCTCCCCTCAGCTCTCAGACTTGAACACTTTCTTAGTATGGTGAGAAAAACAGTCATTGTGTTCTTCTCTGGTCCTTTGAGTCTCACCTTGATTTACTCCAGTAGGCAGGAGAATGTAGCACCGGAGCCAGTGGGGGAGTCATGATTTAGTGGGAAAGGTGGAAGAAGGGGCAGGGGAAAAGATGGTCATTAAAGAAATACCTTCTAATTGGCTACCCTTAGCACTCAGATGTTTTCTTGGGCCTCATCTAGAGCTATACTTAGGATCAAATGGAATGATGGGATCATTAACTTGGCCCTGGAATGCAGTCTAGCAGCACTGATGGTATGATGGCTGAAGTCTGATTCCTCTGGGCTGGCTACACACAGAGGGTCCAAGAACATTTTGCAAGTTTCTCCAGTGCTCTCAACTGCATCTGTTCTCATGATAATTATGACACCTTTCTTCAACTGCCTTAAGGAGCCTGAAATCTCAGGGCAAGTTTTTAAACTGGCAAGGCTTCCTTTTCAGCTCACAGGTGGCTTTATCCACACTGCAACAACTGAAGCCTTCGGATTTTCAGACTTCTACCTCTGCTCCATCCCTGTCTTCAACCACACACTGCGCTTTTAGTCTTGCTTCCTCGCCTTTTCCTCCACCATTGCCTTCACCTGGAATGCTCTTCTCGTGTTTATATTAAATCATGCTTCTGTATGAGTTTTCAAGTTTTCGTATAGTGCAACTTCTCTCAAACTCCTCCTAATAGGCATTGTGTTAGCTTATGAGGACAGAGGTTAATGATGTGCAAACGTGGTTCCTCATTTCCTTTAGCTTATGTTCTTGGAAGGCAAGAAAACTAACCCAATACAAAGTAATCAGACATCACAAAACATTATGAAAGTATAGATGTCTGGGAGGGTTTAAGGAAATTTACTTATTTTCTATGAAACTATCTTGAACCACCTACACCCTTGTTATGTATATTTCCTGAAAACACTTATTAAGCTTGGAGTCACTTAATGTAGTTCATGTTATTTTTATGTCAAAACCAGATTTAAGCCCTTTGAGATTAAGAACCATGTTCTTTTGTGTCTCATCCACAGCATATAACATTTGATAATACTTAAATGGTTTAATAGTTTATTGCTTGATCTGGAGTAGAATGAGGTTGTAGCAAGAGCTTGGGTAGGGAATCAGGAAATATGGGATTCTAATTTTAGTAATGACATTTGTTAGTGGTCGACTTTGGCCTTACCATTAGCCTCTCTGAATCTCAGTTCTTTTTTCTAAAATGAAGAACATCTTCCTCATGTGTTTTATAATTTCATTAGATTATTTAAGTGAAATGTCTGGTTTTAAAGTAAAATTCTTTTGTCTTCTTCCTCCTCCTCTTTCTGAGAGAAATACTAGGAAATTTGGACTGTCTTAAAATATTCAGAGCAAAATTTCATACTTCTGGTTCCAATCTTAACTGCCTGTGGCACAAACCATGAGCTTAATGGAACTTGATTGGTAGCAGGATTCCATACTGAAAGCAGTAGCCCCCTGACAGCAAAGTGGGCAGCTGCAAGCAGTATAGGGGAAGAAATGGCAGTTTCATACTAAATCTAAAAATGCCTTAAAATATTGAATTTAGAACTGGAAGAATGACACACATCTTAGCTGAAAAAAAGTAAAGTTTTATCCAGTTGGCAGGGGACAGATAGTAGCACGTTGCTTCTATCTTCTAGTTTTCAAACACTTTATACACACCCCATTATTTGATCTCTACAATAAATGTGTAGATTAGTTAATTCAATAACATTTGAGCATCTTGTTCGTTCCAAGCACTGTGCTTAGCCTTATAGGTCATGAATATGAATGCAATTGTTCCTTCTGTGTTTAATAATAGTAATTACCATGTATTGGGCTCTTCTACTCAGGCACTATAATTTCTTTTCTTCTTTCATTTTTACTGTATTATCACATTTAATCCTCAGAAGAAATGTATGAATTTTTGTTCTATTTGCTTGTTTTAGACATTAAAAAATGATGCTTAGAGATGTGAATTATTTGCCAAGGTCACAGAGTTAACAAGTAAGATAGCACATAAATTAAAAAGCAAGATGTGAGACTCTAATCTGAATTACCTGATTCCAAAGCCCTTGTTTTCTTAACAAGTTACTAAAATAAGTTAGTAAATATTTCGGCTAGCAGTTGCTTAGTGCTAGAAACATTTCAAATTCTTCATGAAATAAAATAGGATGTATGTTAAAAAGTTTAGAATTTCAAAGGTCTTTACTAAATAAACAGGCATTCTTTACACTGACTTTTTTTGGCAAGCCACTTGCCATTATACGTCAAAATATAAATTGCTCACCCCTTGAACTGGCATTCTGTTTTAGTAATTATTGAATAACCCTAAGTACTCAAATATAGTGCTTTACTTTGTGTTCTTCCTCAAATGGTCCCTGAGATGAAGCATTGAATGATTTATTTGGCCAGAGACCCCAGAATCACTGGAGTGAATTCAGAGAGGGAGGGGAAGAAAATACAGGGTGGAAAATTAATCAACTCATCACTATTGTGGGCAATGGTGTGTGGAAATGTGGAGGGTTTGTAGATACTCACGGAGATTCTGTAAAATTTGTCTCAGACCTGTCATACCCAAGGAAGCAGGAGTAGTCATCCTCAAATTCCTATCCATCATTAGACAGTGGGCTGATAGAAAGAGGGGGTGTTAATGCCCTGTTCACATGTGGTCTGAGTGTCTCCTCTCATTGAGAAAACCTCAGTAGAGTCACAGATGCTTGAAGAAAAGAGACTCATGCGTTTAAGGAAACAGAAGTGCCAAGGGAGTTTTGGTGGGGCACAAGCAACATCTGTTGTCCCATATTAATGTAAAAAGATGTTAAATGAGTCATGATTTACAATAGTGAAACCTATAGACAACCTAAATATAATTCAGAGGGTATGGTTCAAGGTTGCCTGAACAACTTATGACCAAGAGACATGATGACTGCTAAACTTTTTCAACTACTTAAGACCAGGGGTGCCTGACCTCATCTGGAAGGTCAGGGAAGCATTTTGAGGAAAGAACCATATGTGTTGAGGTGATACAGTATTGGGGAGTACTGTACAAGCAGAAGGAATGGCATTGCTGAAATTCTGAGAAAGGAAGAGGCATGGAACTAGAAGGCTTATGTGGCAGGAATATAGAGTACCAAGGGAAATAGGCTTCCTGAGGCTTCAAGAAGAGGTAAAGACCAAATGGTACCTTGTAAGATTTGGGAATTAACTCTGTGACCTGAGGGTGAGAAAAAGTCATGGAAGGGCTTAAGTTTCTGCAGCAACTAGAATGACAGCTCTGGTTGCAAAGTAAAGAAAGCAGGGGCCCACACTACGCTGCTTGACCCCCATGATTTGTGATAAATTTGAGAGAAGAGCAAGCGGTCAAGAATGCAACCCCAGGTTTCCAGCAGATTGGTTATTGTTGTATGTAAACAAAATATTGATATTATTTATTATAAAGAGTCATAGATGTGGTATATATACTCAATGGAATATTATTCAGCTTTAAAAAAGAATGAGATTATGGCATTTGCCAGTAAATGGTTGGATTTGGAGAATATCATGCTAAGTGAAATAAGCCAATCCCACAAAACCAAAGGCTATTAGTTCACAGTAAGGCGGGGGAGCACTAGGGAAGAATAGCGTTACCTTATATTGGGTAGAGGGAAGTGATGGGAGGGGAGGGGAGGGGATGTGAGGAGAGAAAAGATAGTAGAATGAAACAGACATTATCACTATATGTATATGTGTGACTACGTGACCAATATGATTCTGCAACATGTACACTCAGAAAAATGAGAAATTATATCCCATCTATGTATGATATATCAAAGTGCATAAATGTATTCTACTGTCTTATATAACTAATTAAAACAAATAAAAAATTTAAAAAAAGAATCAGAGATACCTTTAATTTTTGTTACCTAACCTAATATAAAAGGACTTGTTGATGTAAATTTTGTTTTGTTTTGTTTTGTTTTTGGTTCCAAGGATTGAACCCAGAGGGGCTTTACCATTGAGCCACATCCCAGACCCTTTTATTTTGAGACAGGATCTCACTAAGTTGCTTAGGACCTTGCTAAATTGCTGAGACTAACTTAGAACTTTCGATCTCCTGCCTCCTGAGCAGCTGGGCTTACAGGCACGTGCCACCATACTTGGTTAATGTGAAGTTTTTAACTGTCCTAGAGTGACTTTTGTACATAGAAAAGACTTTTCATGAGTTTTTATAAGTTAATATTCAATAAATAAAATGACAATTGAAGAAATTTAGTTTTCATTGTGACTTTGAGTTAAAATAATAAGTTATTCTATTTACTTTATTTATTCATTGGTGCTGGGAAGTGAGGCCAGATATGCTTTACCTAAGTAATATTCCTAACCCTTTTTATTTTTTATTTAGAGGCAAGGTCTCACTAAGTCGCTGAGGCTGGCCTGGAACTTGCCATCCTCCTGCCTCAGCCTCCTGAGTCCGGCTTTTATTTACATACCTAGAAAATATTCAAAATTATCTGATTAATGTTGAATCAACTTTACTTAAGCAAGTTTTCTTCGAACAATTAAACTTATTTCTAACTTAGTTCATTGAATTTCTTTAAACTTTAAACTCACAAATCCAATGCATTCTGTTTCCTTTGAGGCACTTTATTTACTTATTTATTGGTACAATTGAATTCAGGAGCACTTAATCACTGAGCCATACCCCCAGACCTTTTTTGTATTTTATTTAGAGACAGGGTCTCACTGAATTGCTTAGGGCCTGACTAAATTGCTGATGCCGGCTTTGAACTTGTGATCCTCCTGTCCCAAACTAGGATTACAGGTGTGTGCCACCACACCCGGCTAAGTTTGAGGCATTTTAAATGCTTGATCTCATAAGAAAAATGTTTTCAAGTTCTTCTTTTAAATATGGCAATAATATTTATAAATAGTAAAAGTATTTTTTTAAGTCTAAAATCAATTACTACATTACAGTTTCTAATTTTATTTTTTTCAAGAGAGTGTTTTTCTATGTTGCCCAGGGTGGTCCTGAAATCCCGGGCTCAAGCAATGCTCCTGTTTCAGTTTCCCAAGTACTTGGGATCTGGGGTTATAGTGTTCTTCCTATGACATATAGATTTACTCAAGGAAATCACAGTTACCAGCTCACTGAATGAGATAGTTTATGGACCAGAGGGTTTTTATCTTTGGCTGCAGATACGCTTTCTTTTTTTTTGTACCAAGGATTGAACTCAGGGGCACTCAACCACTGAGCCACATCCCTATCCCTATTTTGTATTTTATTTAGAGACAAGGTCTCACTGAATTGCTTAGCAATTCACTTTTTTTTTTTTAATTTTTTATTGTGGGTTGTTCAAAACATTACAAATTTCTTGACATATCATATTCCACACTTTGATTCAAGTGGGTTATGAACTCCCACCTTCACCCCATACACAGATTGCAGAATCACATCAGTTACACATCCATTGATTTACAAATTGCCATACTAGTGTCTGTTGTGCTCCGCAGCAATTCACTTTTGCTGAGGATGGCTTTGAACTCACGATCCTCCTGTCTCAGCCTCCTGAGGCACATACACTGATAACTGGGAATTGTAAGGTTAACTGCTAGATTCTTTTATATTATTAAAACTATAAGTGGTGCTTTTTTAATACTGATTAATATTCAATTTATTTAAATAACAACACTCATCTCAAATACAACTAGTGTTTTTTAAGCATATTATAAAAGGTATAACAGATTATCTAAGGCATGGTGTTAATAATTATGGTTCATAAGTAGCAAATTCTTAGAGACTTTGATTGTTGAGGCCTTGATTTGTAACAGGAAGAGTAAAAAACATTTCAAGAATAGTACAGATAAGACCATAGAAACTTACAATCAAAACAACCTCTTTTTAAAATGAAGTGGAAGATAAGAAATCCAGGCTCTTTTGAGATCATAGGACAGCTGTTTTTTTTTTTTTTTTTTTCTGGATTACAAGACTATTTTTAAGATAAGTGTATGTATTTGTTTATAGAAACCCCTCTGAACTGTTCTAGCTGATGAAGGTGAATAACACGTCACAGTTCTAAAAGAGGATTCATTCATAAACTGTTGGCAAAAAAATAAAATATGCACTGACTGAAAGAAAATGAAACAATAGTTCCTCTGAAGAAAAGATTTACTTAAGAACTAGAATGTATGTGTTGCCTACTCTGGCCAAGAACCCTGACTGGCACTACTATCTTGTTCCTTTCTCCTCCAAATAAGATTCTTAAAACATGAAATATGCACATTTTCTTCCTATACACATATAGATTTACACATTTTCTCCATTAACTAATGCAAGGAATCCATAGTTACCAGCTTCTCGAATGAGGTTCTTTATGGACCAGAGAGTTTTTATCTTTGGCTGCATATACACATAGTCATTATTCTGTTAAAGAACACATTTAGCTCTCTTTAAATGCTGTGAAAGATCAAATCATTGTTACCAATGCTTCATGACCTTCCTGTACTAGAATTCTATATCTTTGTCCTTTTCATATAACTCCCCAGAGGAGGCAGAAGACATTTCCCCTCCTTCCAACTAATGATGTGTTTGGCCTTGTAACTTGTTTTGACCAATGAGATATGGGCCAAACTGGCAAAGGTTCCAGTTCCAGGCCAAGACCTCAAGGGGCATCTTAATTTTCTGCTTACTCCCTTGGACTCTGGTGACCCTTCATGAGAATAACTTGTCCAGGTAGCCACTGGTCCAAGGAGAATGAGGAAATATGTGGAGCACCTTGACCCTAATCACCAGCTGGACTCAAGCCCAACAGATTCCAGCCAAGCCTAGCAGAGCCACAGCCAACCACAGAGCCAGGAGAGATGAAATAAAACTTGTCGCTATAAGCTCCCGGAAGTTTAAAGTTGATAAAGAGCAAAAACTTTTCAAGCCAATAGTTAGCATTAAACATTTTTTAAAGGTTTATGCTGATTTAGCTTTATAAAATCTTGTAATTCACTTCAGATTTCTTCAGTTGACTGTTTAAGTAGCTAATCTACTACAGCCTGATTGAATTAAACATTATTTTTAGATTCATGTTTGCCTATCTTCACAATTGTTATGATCATTTTAATAAAAATATTTGAAGTAACTGCAATAATCGGATGTTTGGATTTTGTGTATTTCATCTTGAGGCAGTTTAATAACAGTGTGTGCATTCAGAATAAAGATTTTTCAGCTTTTTAACATTTTTGTATAGTTAAAAAGCATTTTTAAAATAAAGATTTTTATCTCAGATAGAAAGACCCCATGTATAATTTATTGAACATCTTCCAGGCATGCATATGTGGAAAGCATGCATATATGTGTGTGTTGTAAGTGTGTGTGATACACATACAAAACATATACTTTTTTTAAAAAACAAATTTAATTTGATTAATTAATATTTTCATAAGGTAGAAAGATTCTTTTGTTTTTTGTTTTGGTAGTAGGGATTTATCCCAGGAGCACTTTACCACTGAGCTACATCCCCAGCCCTTTTTATTTTTATTTTGAGAGAGGCTCTGTCTAAGCTGCTTAAGGCCTTGCAAAGTTGCTGAGGCTGGCTTTGAACTTGCAATTCTCCTGCCTCAGCCTCCCAAATCACTGGTATTACAGGTCTGTGCTACTGCAACTGACTTCAAAAGGTAGACAGTTTGAAAGGCAAGAAAGGGAATGAAAATATTTCTTCTTACCTTATTTACAGGTTGCCTGGTCCAGAGTTCATTGTTACCGATTTTTTGGATTTTTTGTTTTATATATTCTTCCAATGATATTATATTTATATAAAAATACATATTTATACATGTATGTAGCCTTTATCCTGATTTTTAAGAAACTAACGTAGTGCTAGAATACTATGTGCAGGGTCTGTACCTTAATTTTATTTTATTTTTTCACTTAATAAATCTTGAAGATTATTCAAGAGCAGCACAAAAAGATCTACCTCATTCTTTCAAAAAAGACACAAATAATACCCTGCTTGCAATACAGTTCTCAAAGTGACAGGGGTTTTGATGTCACAATTATTTTTGTAATAATGCTAAGATTTTATTTTTTTCCTTTTCACTTCTTTCACTGGAGTGGAATTTCCCAGAGGCTATGTGACCTGTGTTGTTGTAGCAGAGTAAACACAGAAGCAGACCTGAGAATCCAGCTGTCTAAGAGGTCAGACAGTAAAGTGGTTTGCAAAAATATAAATAATGTTACTTTTTCACTTATTTTCTTGTGTTTTGGAAAATATAATTATTATTTCAAAAAAGTGTTATTTATATTAACATCTGAAAGATTTGTTTTTTAAATGGATAAGAATTTTTATAATTTCCAAAATAATCAATATTGACAAATGTAGTTCACATAAACTAAGCCTATTAGGATTCTCAATTTTTTTTTTTTTTTAGTGTAAACTGGTCTTGAAACTAGTCTTGATAACTGCTCTTCAATTATATAGATTTGTCATGACTTAATTTGTCATCTACAAATTAACATTTACATTGTTTTCAATTTGTTGTAACTTGAAACCATACTGAAATCAAGAACCTTCTATGCACTTTATTTCCCACATTTGAGTAAACGTGTTTGGTGTTAGAAATGGAGTTGCTTGGTAAGGTCTCTCAAAAGCATATAGCATCATGTTCCATCCTTGAAAAAACCTTACTGGGTAAGAGTTGTCATTATTTCCTTTTTTTTTAAATATTTACTTTTTAGTTGTAGTTGGACACAATATCTTCATTTTATTAATTTTTATGTGGTGCTGAGGATCGAACCCAGGGCCTCACATGTGCTAGGTGAGTGCTCTACCGCTGAGCCACAATCCCAGCCCCTCATTATTTCCTTCTTACATGAGAAAACAGAAGCTTACAGAAGTTAAAATTCCTAAGAGTCATGATGCTAAGCAGTTGCTACAATGACAGAGTGAGATGGTTTATCAAACTCCATGCTTTGAACCACTATTCTGAGTTATGGTTTCTCCCTGCGAGTATATTCTCTTCCGTTTAATTCATTTATCTGATAACAGGCTCTATTCTTGCCTTGGCCTAGCTTATTTTCTGGCATAAAATAGTCCTGGAATAAGGTAGATGAATTGGTCCTCCTGAACAAAAGTCAGAACCAGAAAATAAGACTCTATTTTTATTCTTAAGTAATAATAATAATAATAATAATTATTATTATTATTATTATTTGGTATTGGGGAGTGAACACAGGGGCACTTGATCACTGAGCCACATTCCCAGCCCTTTTTTATGCTTTATTTAGAGATAGGGTCTCACTAAGTTACTTAGGGTCTCACTAATTGCGGAGACTGGCTTTGAATTCACAATCTTCCTGCCTCAGTCTTCCAAGCTGCTGGGATTATAGGCATGCACCATCACACCCAACAATGAACTAATTCTTAATTACTTAAGTAATTAAAAATTAAATTTGTTTTTAAAGAGATTATATATGTATTGTATACATATGTGTGTGTATGTGTATGCTTGCTTGATTTTATATATATATTACATTTATGCTTTCCACATGCCTGGAAGATGCTCAGTAAGTTATATATAGGGCCTTTCTATTCTGAGATGATCTCATTATTTTAAAAACTTTTTTAACAATATAAAAGCATGTAAACTTAGGAAATTCTTAAGTTCTTATTTTGGCTCACAAGAATTTCAGCCACTAAACAATTTGAGAAATGAATTCTAGAATATAATGCAGTTAAACAATTTTCATTTTTCAGAATAAACTTTCTAACCAAATTGTGTGTCAAAATATCACATTTGACAAACAAAAATAATAAAAACAAAAATAACATTCAAACCATGTCAGTCATATAAAATGAACTCAATAACCTTGAAAAAAATAACTAGAAAACAATAAAGTAACATGTTATGATGTATATGCACTTAAAAAAATACTTTTTAGTTATCAATGGGCCTTTATTTTCCATATGTGGTGCTGGGGATTGAACCCAGTGCCTCACACATGCTAGGCAAGTGCTGTACCATTGAGCTTCAACTCTAGCCCTGTATATATACTTTTTTTTTTTAACCCATGAAACTTATACTGCACACTTCTCTTAGCCAAGCAAGGTTAGTTTTCACTTAGGCACACAAAAAAAGACAAACCTAAGTATTTTTCAAGAAATCTAATATAATTTTTACTAAACCTGACATAGTAATAATTTATTTTGATACAAAAATGTGGCCACTACTCCTTAAAAATCTTTCCAAAGACTCCAATCTACTACATGATAAAGCTTTAAAAGAGGTCACTTGTGATAGGCTAATCTCATCCTTTCTCCTACACATCTTTTGATCTGCTTTGAAATACTCGTAGATCTCTGATACCTTCTTTAAATTGGTTTTTTGAATAGGCAGAAACACAGTGAAACCAATGAATGAAACCTCACTTATATGGGTCACATATTTTGTATTTGTAACTTTGTTATCTTTTTCTTAAAGATCTTCTAAATTGTATGTACTTTGGGCCCCCAAAACTCAGGTCCTCCTCTATCTTTGTACCCGGAATTCCCTTTTCTTCTTTTATCTAGTTATTCCTATTCACTACTTTGAAACTTGTGAACTGTCAATTCTTCAAGAAAGGTGTCCTGAACCATACCCAGTCTGATTTAGATGCCTATTTCATGCTCCCAGTCTATACACTGTTATCATGACTCTTGTCACACTGCAGCAATTATTGGTTTAATTGCTTAGCTAACCCATGAGCTCCTCAGAGCATAGTCCAGCTGAATGAATGATAAACAGCAACAGCTTTTTACCCCAAGCACTTTTTTTAGATTCTCTTTCTCTCCAAATACATATTTTTTTCCAGAAAACAATATAAAATAACATGCTTTTTATATAATTTGTTATGAAATATTCTGGAAGTTAGTTCTATTAGTTTGGTTTTTCTATTCCCTATTTCTATGAGGGAGAGAGAAACTGAGCAGATAATATATATTATTATACAATATAAAATGTCTGTTATAAAATTATACTTTGTAATATAATTATGTATTATATTTATATAATTTGTTATATAAATATAATAATAGAGGCTTTCTGTTAGTATTCATTTGCTGTTTATATTTAGAAGGAAGACAATGGCTCAGCTAAACAAATGGGAGCAAAACTTAATATATAGAAATGTTTTGAGTTAAGTTATATTTTCCTGTAAACAAGTGAAAAGATTGTTGGCAAAATGCCATTTTTAAGCTTTACAACTTTGAACTGGTTTCACAGTATTTGAACTGTGAGCCAGACTCCCTTCCTGATAATCTCTCCTTAAACTTCATAACAATAAGTTCAGCTTTTGCCCTAGCTTCTCAACTAATGCTGTATTGACCTATTTGAGTTGGTGGGATATAACAGTGGACAAGCAAGATGAGATCAAAATCAAAAGGTCAGCAAATATAAATACTACATATCTACTACATGCCAGTTTTAGAGCTTTGTTTATGGCCAATACTAGAATAGCTTCTTTCTTAGTTATCCTTTTAAGCCACGAACTTTAAAAACAAATGCTTTAATTATATAGCATTAGGACTATTCATGAAAGGATGTTCATGTGCATGAAAGGATATCCATGATAGCTTGAGTTTAAAGAGCAGGTTATTTTTTCTCTCTCTCTCTCCTATCTATCTATATACACACATATGTATGTATATATATGTATGTATGTCTATAAAATCATATAATTTATAATCTCTCCATATATACCCTTTTTTGTATGTGTGTGTGTGGAATTAGGGATGGAATCCAGGGGCATTCACCACTGAGCCATATCCTCAGCCCTTTTTATTTTGAGACCAGGTCTTGCTAAGTTATCCCAGCTGGCCTCAAACTTGTGATCCTCCAGCCTTAGCATCCAGAGTTGTTGGGATTACAGGTGTGCACCACCATCACACCTGACATACTCCCATTTTTTTGGTACTAAGGATTGAGCAGGAGAGGTACTCAACCACTGAGCCACATCCTCAGCCCATTTTTAATATTTTGTTTGGAGACAGGGTCTCACTGAGTTGGTAAGTGCCTCGCTAAGTTGTATCTCCCCATTAAAAAAAAATAAGATGTGCAAATTGCATTTGTGTGTATGTTCATTAAAAAGGCATGGAAGAGCTGGGTGTGGTGGTACACACCTATCATCCCATCATCCCAGCCACTGAGGAGGCTGAGGCAGGAGGATTGTGAATTCAAAGTCTTTAGTAAGGCCCTAAGTAACTTAGCAAGACCCTGTCTCAAAATAAAATATAAAATGGATGTATTTCAGTGGGTAAGCACCTCTGGGTTTGATCTGTAGTACAAAAAAAAAAAAAAAAAAAAAAGCATGGAAGAATGCATAATTAAATTGTGAACTGTGGTTACCTTGTCTGCTAAGTGTAGAGAGGGATTTTTCAGTTTTTAATTTATATACTGGTAGTTTGAATTCCTCTTCTTTTTTTAAATTTTTATGTGTAGTTGGCCACAATGCCTTTATTTTATTTGCTTATTTTTATGTGGTGCTGAGGATCGAAACCAGGGCTTCGCCAGTGCTAGGCAAGCACTCTACCCCGCTGAGCCACAATCCCAGCCCCCGTTGTTTGAATTCTTTAGAATAAGCATGAATTATTTTTGTGGTTATAAAACATAAACAATGAATAATGTTTAAATGGATAAAGGACTTGTACATGTTTTCAACAAGTATATATACATATTTATGTAATATATAAATGTTATCCCTACATATTATTCTCACAGTCAGGATTCACATGTTAAAGGAGAAATTCTACTTGAAGATAGTGCTAGATAACTATTTGTTTTTTAAAAGGATTGCTTTTAATTCTTATTCCCTTATTTCCTTTCTACTTTCTATGTTTAATATACACATTTCAGTCTTTCTGATGACATCGCAAATTTACATCAGAAGAGTGCATGATTGCCCAGAACAGAGGTTTTGTGAGGAATTAACTTCTCTTGTAAACATTCTGTGAAACAAGGGAAGGGTGTAGTTATTTTGCTCAAAAACAATGGAAAGTCTTTGTATTCTGTGGAAACACAATAATCAGTGGGCCTGATTTTTGAAAATGCCTCTGGATATTATTCCATGGGATTATTATTGGACTATTAATTTCATCAAGGCAGGGCCAAGAGGGTTATCATGTTCACCAATGCACCTAGCATAGAGACAGGCAGATAACTGGGGCTTAATGTTGATGGCAAGTCAATCAATTGTATATCCTGATTAAAGAATTGACACTGAAAACCCATAGGAGAGGTTTTATGCATTCATTTGTAGATTTGTGTTTTCTTCATATTTAAAGAAAAAACACTGCTGTTGCAGTATAATAAACAATATGATTGCTAGTCACTTGAAGTTTTCCATATGCTTTGTGGGTATATAGGTTTGACAATTTATATATGAAGATATATTAATTGCTTACTCTGTGTATAACATGAGAGGGATACAATAGAAACTAAATCGGAGCTTCAAAAATGTTTAATTTTTTAGAAGTTCATTTGATGTTAAAAGGGTATAAAAAATGAAAGGAAGATTTTAAAAGTTTAGTGACTAATTTGCATTTGACATTGCAAGGAAAGCTATCAAACTATTTTACTCAGGCTGTTTTCCTCCTGAAATATAGAAACTTCAAAATTTATTTAATTTTAACAATGTCCATTATAACTACATATCAATACTAACACAGGATGCAATTATTGAGATAATAAATAAACATTCAGCAGTATTTCTTAGCTTCTAATGGAAGACAAGCTCTCCTCCCCAGGTTTTACTTCTCACTCATATAACATCATACTAGAAACAAATGAAAGGCTGCAGGTTGGTGCACGTAATTCCAACCACTGAGGCAGGAGGATTGTGAAGTTCCAGGCCAGTCTCAGCATGTTAGTGAGATCCTATCTCAAACTAAAAGGCAAAAAGGACTGACTGGGGATTTAGTTCAGAGGTAAAGCTCCCCTGGGCTTAATCCCCAGTACCAACAAAACAAAACAACAAAATGGAAAACAAAAGTTAAAACTTAACCTGGTTGTATACTTTAATTACGTGCTGTTTTGTATATATCAGTCATATCTCAATAATGCTGCCAAAAAAGGGAAAGAAATGAAAAATGCTACTTTTAAGGGACAAATAAAGATCAAGTTTCTTCTGGGTTGCAACAAAGTATCTCCACAGTGCGTAGTACTACAAGGGTAATGGTTATTATTAATTTATGTAATTAATAATCTTTTTAGCTTATATTTAGGCTAATATGTTTATTGAAAAAAACTACATTTAGCTTATTATTGTTTTATGCCGCAGCTCCACCGTAGAACCATTTGAATGCTTTGTGTGTTTTGAAAACACGATTGAATCCTAGTCTTCAAATAGATTTTAGAAAACTGAGAAAAGATTCTCGGAAGTTGAATATGTACTGGCGCAATGTATACACATTTTTCTATGTGCACCAAATAAGGCTATTTTTCAGTGTAGAAGATTCAGCAGAACAGTTATTAGGCTCCGGGTTGGGTGTGGCTGTTGTGATACCGTTCCTAGAGATCTGACTGGGCTCTCCAACGATCTCCAAACCTCTAGGGAAAATGCTTTCACAAGCAACCTCTAAATTAAGGCATTTTTTTTTCCCCTGGGGATTTATCTCCAGCATGCAGACATAGGTGTTTTTGTGAGTGTGGGAAGCTGTGGGCTCTCTAGTGACTCTTCCCTTGGTTCCGGGGTAAACTGGCCCTCCCTCTTCTTAGTTCGCACTGGGACAGAAGGCCCGGCGTGGGACCCGCCCAGGCACTCGGAGCACCTGAGACGAAGGAGACAAGCGGGTGTGAAGGCCCAAGGGCTTAGCTCCCCCAGCGTCTCCCCGGGCCGGGGCTGTCTGGACAGGCGGGAGGGAGGATGATTGACTGAGCCTCTCAGAGGCTGCGGGACCGCAGGGAGGGACGGAAAAGCGACGGCTGAGCTTTCATCTTAAACTGGTTGGGTTGGTCCTTCGGAACTGCCTTCCCCAGCCCTATTGGCTTCTCGGAATGGGTTGTTATGGTAACAAATGACCGAACAATCCCTTATGAATCAGCCAATGAGAAGCGGGGTCTTTTCCACCGCACATCCGAGCAGTAGGCGTTGCGAAAGCCCCGACCCGGGCCGGAGAAGAAGGCGGTGCTAGAACGTCCTGCGGAAGGGACGGGGGCGGGGCTTGTGACGTTTCCGGGCGAGCCAATCACTTTTGGTTTTATCAACGGCCCCGCCCTTTTACCGCACATTTCCCCTCCCCTAGTTCATTTCGCACGACGCAGCGGTTGGGAACAGAGACATTTTCGGAGCTGGAGCCGCCACTGCCGCCGCCATTTTGTGTCTGTGGAGAAAGAAGCTTCTGTGGCGGCTGGAAGTGGACGGAGATCACCCGTGAGACGGCGGCGTTTCATACCCGAGGTTTCCCCTGTGTCGTCCCCCAACCCCCCTCCGCGGTCAGCATGTGTTGAAGCCGGAGCCGCGAGAGACCCGGGGAGAGGAAGAGGAGTCGGAAGGGAGGCGGGGTACCGAGAGCGGCTTCAGCTTCAGCTGCGGCGGACCTCGGAGGGGGGCCGCGGCGCAATGTCAGAGCAGACGCCGGCCGAGGCCGGTGCTGCGGGGGCCCGGGAGGACGCCTGTCGGGATTATCAGTCATCGCTCGAAGACCTGACCTTCAATAGCAAACCGCACATCAATATGCTGACCATTCTAGCCGAGGAGAACCTGCCCTTCGCCAAGGAGATCGTCTCTCTCATCGAGGCCCAAACCGCCAAGGTTTTTATACACCCCGCAGCCTCCTATTCTTCTAATACTCCCTGATTTTAGTGTCAGCCTCATCCCAGGTCTCGCTTCCATCCAAAGGGGGACGGTGTTCCTCCTCTCCAACCCCCCCCTCCCAACTCAGGCTCGGTCCTTGGCCCAGGCTTCGAGCGTGGGCCTCTGGAGGGGAGGGAGTGGGGAGGGTAAGGGTGGAGCCCCGTTTCCGCTTACCAGCTCCCGTTTAGGCCACCGCATTGTATACCCCGACACGCACACGCTGTGAATAGAGCCCTTTCGGGTGGGGGAGACTTTAAAGGCAGTTTGTGGCTTGGGGAACTAAGAGTTAAAGCAAATGATTCTAAGCCCCTGGGAAGGTGGGGAGTGGCTCTCCCGTTTTCCCCCAGTACCCTTTTGGGTAATTGTGCTCTGTGGGTTGGAAGGAGGTGAAGGGGGACCTGGGAGCGAGCTGTTGGTGGGTGGGTATAGGGCATTGGCCCCGAGTGGAGCAGCGGCCTGTTAGGAGCCCAACATGGCGCCTGAAAAGCACATGATGCGAAAGGGAAGAGAGGAGAATCCATTCCCTGCCAGCCAGGCAGCTGCTCACACCCGTCAGCCCCATTTTGGGGTGGGGGCGGCTAGATCAAACTTTATTCTCTTATCGGAGGGTCTAATTTACCCCCAAATATGGGAAATTGGGCTGAGGGTGGGGTTTGGGTGGAGGGGGGGAGAGATCTTATCCAACCTGTAGGTGGAGAACTGGCCCAGTGGGTACAGGCACTTGTAGTTTCTCTGAAAAGTTCAGTCCCTCCTCCTCTTCCTTTTCTCTTTTTTTCTCCCTTCACTGATAATGAAGGCGTGCTTTTCTTTACCCCTTGACAGAAGTGGTCCTCTGCCACCTTATATTTCCCTGTAGTCTTCCTCTTCTGTGGATTCATGTGGGAGCGATATGTCATTTAAGTTACTGTTAAACTTAGTTAATTATGAGTTTTAATAGCTTCCCAGTACTACTTTTTAAGTTATTTTTCAAGCTTGTATTTACGGTTTAGTTTTTTCTAGTTGTTAGTGTTTGCAATGATCCAGGATGAGCCTCCTTTTAGCAGAGTGAACCCCTTTTAAAAGGCCACTTTAACAACAACCACCTATATATTGTTTAGAGACGGTTTCTGTCTAGTGTAAAACTGAGTGGTCTGACTAATAAATGGTTTTGAAATGTGTGACTGGTATTATAAAATTTGTGAATAAAACATATAAAATATGTATTTGTCTTTTTTATTTACCTTTGTAAGGTGTAGAATTTGTTTCCAAGACTTATTTTTATCTATGTGGTTGTGTGTTTTAAACAAAAGTCTTTAAGTGACTTGGGTTCATTCTTCTTTAGGTTCCATCCACTCTTTTGGGTAAATCTGTTCACAAGATACACGGTTTCAGGCAGTCCTTTCATAACCTTAATTTGAAGTGGGAAAAAAAAGCAAGGTTTTTTTTTTTTTTTTAACTTTTTAAGGACTCAACAAGTTTATTCTGTTCACTTTGACAGTTAAAATACAAGTTTTCATTCACCTTTTCTGTGAATGTCTGAGACAGCTATTGTTCTTTTTTTTAAAATGTGAGATTTAGAGGGAAAACTTCGTTCCTATATTCAACATCCTTTTTATTGATACCACAAACATTTTGGACATAAAAAGTTAGTTTTTGCCCTTTTGAAGGCTTAAACTTGACAATGACTTTAAAAAAAGCACTACTCATTTTTCAGAAAATACAATTTTTAAAATCTAATTACCTCGTATTTTGGGCATTAATATTTCACAGCACCTAATATTTAGCAGCTTAGGCTGTCACTCAAAAGAACAGTTTCCTTGCTGTTTTTAATGGATCCAGAAGAACTTCGAGAGCTGAAAACTAAATGCTGAATGTAGTGACCACATAAAACTTGTATTAGTGTATTCGCTACACAGAGAGGTGAAAAATAGATGGACTGTTTGCTGATAAAAAGCTGAATTTTTTTGGGCACACATTTCCTGGTTATTTTTGTAAAGCCAGACCAAGGAAAAGACGCCAAAGTCACTTTGGGGAAACTATCTTAATATGGGTTGGGATTGAGGGTGGTGGGAGGGTTTTGTCATTTGGTAGCAAACTGGCTTGGTTTTGTGTTTCTGGAGGTGAATGTTTGTGTCCTTATTCTTTAGTATCAGCATTACTGAACTTAAGGATTCACACCTAATTTGACTCCCCCAAAGGTAGCAGTAGTGAAAAAGAATATTACATATAGGGACTTCACTTGTACAATAAAAAATTGGCTTACTGAACAGATTTTGGTGTGAAGAGAACCTATTTATCTTCATAAGTACAATAATGACTTAAATGGTGTAAAACAAGACATGATAAGGTAAAGACACAGCAATAAAGCATTTGACGTGTCAGTACTTGTTTGCCCACATGCAGTGGCCTTGTGAACCCTTTTATTAGATAGCACCTTAAAAGAAATTTGTCATACAGAGTTACTCAAAGGTTTCTTTAGCCAACTTTGGGTTGTAAAGGTATTATCAGAAGCAAGAGCATTTCCACACACTTGTATGGGCAATTGGTTTTGTGAAAAGTATGATAGCTTTGTGTACTACAGAACTGCCCTAGCTACAGGTAGCTATGGGTAAGTGGTGTTGAGTGTTAAGATTCCTATACACGGGGTGGGTAAATGGGGATAACCTAAGTTTTGTCTTTGGATTTTAAAATCATGGATGCTCCTGTGGAGTCAGAGTTTAACACTTAGTTTATATGGTATGTCTTAATGCTCCTCAACAAGTCTGTGAACCTGCTGATGCTTTCTGGAAGCTTGCTGTGCCTTCTAAAAGCCAGTGGTGGGTAGGCGTTGCAGTTGAACTCTTGGGCAACATTACATTGGAAAGGGCTACCTTTATCAGCATCACCACACTGGCTCTGCACAGATTTAGAGCCCCTGGTTTGTGCATGTCAGAGGAAAAAATATTTCGACGTCGAGTTCATGCTGTGAAGAAAATCTTCAGGACAAATCCAGGTTTCCAGAGTCAAGTTCAACCTGATTTACATGACTCAGCGGCTGCTCCTTCCAGTTTTTCTTGTATCAGTAGAACAAAATTGCAACTTCCTGCATGTTCATGTGCAAGTTTAAGTGACTTGCCATTAACTTCATGTGTGAAGTGTATTTAGTTTCTTTGTTCATTTGGATTATAGATAAGTAATCCTAATGATTTTACAGGTAACAAAAACTGCATAGACTTTAACATATAAAATATGCCTATGAAATTAGAGTTTCTACCAGAGGACTTTGTTAAATCTAGGCACACCATTATAAGTTAATACGGGTCCCAAAGCTGACACTTAAATTACAGAAAATAATTTTCCCCCTTTTTACTTCTCCCCCTTTAATTGTCACTTAAAACAGTCTTTTTTGCCACATGTACCTGAAATTCCATTGAGCGTTAAATGAGTACTAGAGATGTTTTTTTTTTCTTCCTGATAATTCTGAGCTTTTGTGTGCCCAATTAAAGACCATTGTAAGAGATGAGACTTGATTGAACACCTTAATTTCAAAAACGTTAATATATCGATTCAAAAGTGTTTAGTGCCAACAAAAATAGAGGTCTGTATTTTAGGTTTAAAAACTCACTTTTAAAAGTATTATTTGGTGACAATTCATTATACTAAACTTCTCAGTTTCTTTTTATTACCTCAGGCTCCTTCCTCAGAGAAGCTTCCTGTTATGTACCTTATGGATTCTATCGTGAAAAACGTTGGAAGAGAGTATCTCACTGCCTTTACTAAAAATCTAGTTGCAACATTTATTTGTGTGTTTGAAAAGGTATATATGCATTTAGAAACATTTGCTTTTTTTGAAAAAAAAAAAAATGTGTTCCTGATTAAATAAATACCTGGCTTGTGTTGGGTTTTCTTGGGTGGTAAAATGTTTTATTGGACATTGATTTTCAAGTACTGTTTTAAAGAAAGTGGCTAAAACTGATGTTTTATGTTAGATCTTTAAAACAGATCTTACAGTTTTATATTATCCAAGAATAGTGTTTTTATTCACCTTTAGAAATAGGCTTTTTAGAGAAATTGAGCATTGTTCCATTTGAAGATCTGTTTCATCACTATAGGAAAAAAGATTAAAACTGTCAATTACTTCGAATTTCATTGTTTAAATTTCTAGTGTTAGAGGAGAAAAAGCACAATCTTCTACTGTCTCAATCTGTGATTGATTGGTGAAACCTCTGATATATTTCTTTTTCCTAGGAATGTTTCTTCTTTTGTTACTTTGTTCAAGTATTTTTGTGAATGTTGTAGGTATGTGTGAATGGTGGACAAGTTAATTACTCTAGGTTATTTTGGAAATATCCACCTCCTTAGTGTGTAGAATTAGAAGAAAGGCTTGCTAGTTTCTATAGCTAAAGATTGTAAATTTCTTACATAACATTGTATCTGGTTGTTTGGTAATACAGTATTACCTTAAGGAAGATGAGGAGGTTGCCCAGCTAATTCTCTGGCTGCTAGACATTATCTTTCACACTGAGCAAAAGGGCACTTATAAGATATTTAGGCTTAACGATTGTTTCCTAACAAATAATTGGTGGCAGTTCTATTTTAGTAGATGCACCTGTTGTATCTGGACACATCTACGGTTGTCAGATTTGTAGAATTAGTTTTTTTTTCTTTGAAAAATATTAGATACTACTTATTACGAAATGTGTAGCTCCTACTTGAATAAATTTTTTAAGTTGTTAAAGAAGAAATGGTATATAGAGAAGAAATTTGGAAAGTAATTTAATGCTATATTTTCAGATAGCATTAAAAAGTGTGTTAATAGTCTATTTGTAGAACTTGGCTAGATACTTTTTAACTGAGGCTTTAGTCCTAAGAAGCGGCCAAATTCTGGTTTCAGTTTCAGTATATTCAAATTATTTGTGTATTTGGTAGCATATCTTTACTGAATTTAAGTGGGGATCAACTACAGTTGATGAAAATGACCTTATAGTAAATGGCGTTAACTGAAGACATGAATGCAGTTAAGGCTTTATTTCCTAAAGTTAAAAATTGTTTTCCCAAGTACTAGGTTTCTCTCATGACTAGTTTTTAAAAAATTGTTAATGCCCATCATAAATGTGAATAGATAGTTATAAACTAAAGCTTATCAGTGTTTAAGATTTGTGAATTTAAATTAAATTAGGGTGCATTTCATACTATGAATAGTTTTTCATAGCTACCAAACATGTATTACATTAGATTGGTTAGTGAGAGTTTTGTCTTGATTTTTAACTTTGTACTGCTATGTGAAAAATTTAAGTCATCAGGTAAACCATTTTCTAGTTGTTCTATATATTTCTCCAGAGTTAATAGGAATATTATTCCTAACCCTAAAATGTGAAGACTTTTGTACTTCCAGAAATATAAAAATGTATCTAATTTGCTTGTATGAAGGCTAGGTAATGATGACTGATTTTTCTAATTATTTTTAAAGGATAAATTTATTAACTACATTTGCAAACCAAATGTACCTTTAATAAATTACTGTTCTATATATTTACAAATGGACAGTATGGTTCTGTATGTGAAGCAAAACAGACTTATGTAGCTTTCTACTTAATATATGAAATATTCTATAGTAACTTAACAAGCCATAGAATTGTTCTGTTGTTCTAGGTGGATGAAAATACTAGAAAAAGTTTATTTAAGTTACGTTCCACATGGGATGAAATATTCCCTTTGAAGAAACTTTATGCCCTGGATGTCAGAGTCAATTCATTAGATCCTGCTTGGCCTATTAAACCTCTACCCCCTAATGTGAATACATCTAGCATCCATGTGAATCCCAAATTTTTAAATAAATCGGTAAGTTTTAGTGTGAATGGTATATACTAATACTTTTAACTACCAAATATTAACTTTAAAACTTGCCAGAAAGCAAAAATATAATATTTTGTGCTAAATCAGTTTGAAAAGTAATAGTATATAATTAAAATTTTATTTAAAAAAATGCATTCACCTATTTAGTTACTATGTAACTAAACAGCTTTCTGTGTGCTTTTAAACATGATTGACTTCATGATTATGGTAGTATTAAGAATTAAACTGGTAGTTTTTAGTCAATCCTTAGCTTCCTTTTTAGATATGATATGTTTTCTTAACAAAGTATTTTTTCTTTTAGCCTGAGGAGCCTTCAACACCTGGCACAGTGGTCAGTTCCCCCAGCATCTCCACTCCTCCGATTGTTCCTGATATACAAAAGAATCTTACTCAAGAACAACTAATAAGGCAGCAGTTACTGGCAAAGCAAAAACAGTTGTTAGAACTTCAGCAGAAAAAGCTGGAGCTTGAGTTAGAGCAAGCTAAGGCACAACTGGTAAGTACAGAAGATTTGGCATTTTAAGTAATTTAAACCTGTCATCCAAAAGGGAAATAATTTTGATTTGAATTGTATCAGCATGTTATTTTATTGATATTGTATTTTCCCACTTAGTTTGCAAATTATGGTGTATTTATTAGACCAAATTTTTATATCCTTATTGGAAAACACACGTTTATAAGCTGTATTGTATTCTCCAAATTGTTTTATCTTAGATTGCTGTCTTATAAGGTAGCACTTTAGTTTTTTTAACCATTATATAAATATGGATATAATATTTGCAGTCTCAAGATTGTAGGTGTACTGCGGTGAATGTTTTTGCATAGTTTTGCATAGAGTTTCATTGAAATAATTAGGCTTCAAAAAGCCTACAAAAGAAAGGCTATCAAAATTTAAAGAGAAGAATGTATTTTCATGCATGAATGACCTTACACTAAGCTATTTTACTTATTTGAGAATCAAGAGGTATAGGAAGACAGAATTCTGCAAGATCATTAACAGTGCTGTTCTGGGAGAAACTAAATTTCATGACAGAATATAATAGAATTTAATTTAGTAGTTTTTAGGCATAATCTATTTTAGAATCCTGAGTAGTTAGGAAGAGGGAGGTTTTTTTTTTTTTTTTTTTGTAAGAGAGAATTTTTTTTTAATATTTATTTTTTAGTTTTCGGCAGACACAACATCTTTGTTTGTATGTGGTGCTGAGGATCGAACCTGGGCCTCATGCATGCCAGGCGAGTGCGCTACTGCTTGAGCCACATCCCTAGCCGCGAAAGGGAGGTTTTTTAATTTTTTTGGCAAAAATGATGATGTCTCCTTATCTAGGTATTATAAAGCCATAAAAGAAAGGACTCATGAGAGATAGTGAATCACCTATATATATGGGCTTTCTTTTCCTTATATATATACTAGAAATGCCTAATATAAATATGGCATCAAGTAAATAAGTTTGGAATATAAGAATTCTTCATAATGTCAGGAAATTGAAATAACGTGTGTGTTTATAGTATAAACATGAACATTTATTTTGTATTTCAGGCAGTTTCTCTTAGTGTTCAGCAGGAGACATCCAACTTGGGTCCTGGATCAGCACCATCCAAGTTACATGTTTCACAGATTCCCCCTATGGCAGTTAAAGCCCCCCATCAGGTTCCTGTGCAACCTGAGAAAAACCGTCCATGTCCATCCTTACAAATTCAGGATTTGAAAGGAACAAACCGGGATCCTCGTCTTAACAGGATGAGCCAACATTCTTCTCACGGAAAAGATCAGAGTCACAGGAAGGAATTCCTAATGAACACATTGAACCAGTCTGATATTAAGACAAGTAAAACTGTACCCTCTGAAAAACTAAATTCATCCAAACAAGAAAAAAGTAAATCAGGTGAAAAAATAACCAAGAAAGAACTTGACCAATTAGATTCTAAATCTAAATCTAAATCTAAATCACCATCACCTCTGAAAAACAAATTATCTCACACGAAAGACTTGAAAAATCAAGAATCTGAAAGTGTGAGATTGTCAGATATGAACAAGAGAGATCCAAGATTAAAAAAACATCTTCAAGATAAGACTGATGGCAAAGATGATGATGTGAAAGAGAAGAGAAAAACAGTAGAAAAAAAGGATAAAGATGAGCACATGAAATCATCTGAACACAGACTGATTGGAAGTAGAAATAAAATCATAAATGGCATTGTACAGAAACAGGATACAATAACAGAAGAATTGGAAAAACAGGGGATAAAACCAGGGAGATCGAGTAATAGAAAGCGTTCACGATCAAGATCACCCAAGTCCCGGTCACCAATTATACATTCCCCAAAGAGAAGAGATAGGCGGTCACCCAAACGAAGGCAGAGAAGTATGTCTCCAACTTCAACACCTAAAGCTGGTAAGATTCGTCAATCTGGAATTAAGCAGTCACATATGGAAGAATTTACACCACCTTCCAGGGAAGAAAGAAATGCTAAGAGAAGTACTAAACAGGATGTTCGAGATCCAAGGCGAATGAAAAAGACTGAAGAGGAACGACCACAAGAAACTGCAAATCAACATTCTACAAAGTCAGGCTCTGAGCCAAAGGAGAATATAGAAAATTGGCAAAGTTCTAAGTCTGCCAAAAGATGGAAATCTGGTTGGGAAGAAAATAAAAGGTATGATATTAACATTTTTGATCAAGTACAATAATATATGTATTTTAAAGATAGTATTAATGAAAAATTAGGAAATGATTATTAAATGTTAAGATTAGTGCTTTTATTTTTTTCATTTAATTGTTAACAGTGCTACAGTTTAAATACAATCAATTATTCCTATTTTACAGATAAGGAAACTGAAGTTCAGAAAGGTTTATAAATTCACCTAAGGCTACAGTCCAGGGCATGCAAGAATCAGAATTCATACCTGAATTTTCTTGACTTGTTTTTACTTTTCATGGTTACTTATGTATCTATTTAACTGAGTCATTTGGAAAGGATGTTAAATATGGTCTTGAGTATTAAAAAACAAACTAACTTGGAAGTAACACAGTGCTTTTTATGGTTTCAGTTTACAACAGGGTGATGAACATAGTAAATCTCCTCATCTAAGGCATAGGGAGAGCTGGTCAAGCACTAAAGGAATCTTGTCACCTCGAGCCCCAAAGCAGCAGCATCGATTAAGTGTAGATGCCAATCTTCAGATTCCTAAAGAGTTAACTCTTGCAAGCAAAAGAGAATTGCTTCAAAAGGTAGTTACTATGGTTAATCCCTTGTAGTCATTATTCTGTTTTGTACTTAATAAGTACTTTTTATATTTAAATTATTTAATTTGCTCTTATCATCCCTATGCAGACGAGTGAACGTTTAGCATCTGGTGAAATTACACAGGATGAGTTCCTTGTTGTTGTGCATCAAATTCGACAGCTTTTTCAGTATCAAGAAGGTAAACATAGATGCAGTGTACGGGATAGTCCTACAGAAGAAAATAAAGGTGGATTAAAAAAGAAACCTCTCTTATCTGATGCTGAATTAACCTACTATGAACATAAAGCAAAACTGAAAAGGACACAGGTTCAGCATTCATTTCCAAGACTTGATCTCTTAGATCCTGATATTTTTGACTACCCTTTGACTGATGCCTTGTTGTCTGGAATAGAATGTGAGCCATCCAAAAGTAAACATGCAAGTAGGAATAGTGGAGCACAGTTTGACAGAAAAGAACAATTTAGTGAAAGAGCAAGACGTCTTTCTCCTATATCTGGGAGTCGTACTTATGCTGAGAATCTTTCACCCCATGAGGGCCGGAGAAGACATGACGAGCAAGTCTCTGCTAAAGGTAGAAAAAGTTAAATCAGATTATGCCTATTGAATCACACAGCAGTGAAGGGAAAATGAACAAGCTAAGTGGGGATGGATTTTATTACTGTTCAGACTACCTTTTTTTGTTTGTCTGTGTGTCTGTTTTGTTCCCTTCCCTCCAACCCCCATATGAAAAGGGAAGGGGAAGGGAGTTAGTATTTATAAGGCCAGTTGTGTATTAGGGATTTCACTAGGTTCTTTATATATGTAATTTGATTTAATACAACAACCTGATAAAATATATATTATCCCCATTTCAGATAAGAAACAATGGAGAGGTTAAATAACTTGCACTCAAAGTCAAATAATAAGTTGATAAGGTGGGGATTTTTTTTTTTAATCCATGTGTGTTTGAATATAGAGGGCATCCTCTTACCTGTATTGCTTGATGCTATCTTGTCTCTTCCCGCCCCTCTAATATAGTGAGATAGATCTTATGTCTTTGGATAAACATTTACATGAATAAAAAAGAAGACTTTTAAGGTAATTTAATGTAAACTCAAATTTAGTGAAAATTCTTTTTTTTTTTTTTAAAAGGTGTGCGAGAAGAGCAGAGATCTCCATTCAATGATCGTTTTCCACTTAAGCGACCTAGATATGAAGATTCAGATAAACCATTTGTAGATAGCCCAGCATCAAGATTTGCTGGCCTTGATACAAATCAGCGGCTTACTGCTTTAGCTGAAGACAGACCATTATTTGATGGACCTAGTAGGCCATCAGTAACAAGAGATGGCCCAACCAAGATGATTTTTGAAGGACCTAATAAATTAAGCCCTAGAATTGATGGACCTCCTACACCAGGTTCTCTTCGGTTTGATGGGTCACCAGGACAAATGGGGGGAGGAGGCCCTTTGAGATTTGAAGGACCACAAGGTCAGTTAGGAGGTGGGTGTCCTTTGAGATTTGAAGGTCCTCCAGGACCAGTAGGGACACCTCTGAGGTTTGAGGGGCCAATTGGTCAAGCAGGAGGAGGTGGTTTTCGGTTTGAGGGTTCCCCCGGTCTAAGGTTTGAGGGATCTGCAGGTGGTTTGCGATTTGAAGGACCAGGGGGTCAGCCTGTGGGTGGTCTCAGATTTGAAGGACATCGTGGTCAACCTATGGGTGGTCTTAGGTTTGAGGGACCTCATGGTCAGCCTGTGGGTGGTCTTAGATTTGATAATCCCCGTGGTCAACCTGTAGGTGGACTTAGATTTGAGGGGGGTCATGGTCCATCAGGAGCTGCCATTAGATTTGATGGACCTCATGGTCAGCCAGGAGGTGGGATCAGATTTGAGGGGCCTTTGCTACAGCAAGGAGTTGGAATGAGGTTTGAGGGCCCCCATGGTCAGTCAGTAGCTGGTCTGAGATTTGAAGGACAACATAATCAACTTGGTGGAAACCTCAGATTTGAGGGTCCACATGGTCAACCAGGGGTTGGGATCAGGTTTGAAGGACCTTTAGTCCAGCAAGGTGGTGGAATGAGGTTTGAGGGTCCTTCGGTACCAGGAGGTGGCTTGAGAATTGAAGGGCCTCTGGGTCAAGGTGGTCCAAGATTTGAAGGTCATGCTTTAAGGTTTGATGGTCAGCCAGGTCAGCCATCACTCTTGCCAAGATTTGATGGATTGCATGGTCAGCCAGGTCCTAGATTTGAAAGAACTCCTGGTCAGCCAGGCCCACAGAGGTTTGATGGACCACCTGGACAGCAGGTTCAACCAAGATTTGATGGTATACCTCAAAGATTTGATGGTCCACAACACCAGCAAGCATCAAGGTTTGATATTCCTCTCGGTCTACAAGGCACACGATTTGACAATCATCCTTCACAAAGGCTTGAATCTTTTAATCAGACTGGTCCATATAATGATCCACCTGGTAGTGCTTTTAATGCCCCATCCCAGGGACTACAATTCCAAAGACATGAACAAATGTTTGATTCACCTCAAGGACCAAATTTTAATGGACCACATGGCCCTGGAAACCAGAGTTTCTCAACTCCCCTTAACAGAGGTTCTGGACACTATTTTGATGAAAAGAATCTTCAGAGTTCTCAATTCGGAAACTTTGGCAATTTACCTGCACCATTATCAGTAGGAAATATTCAGGCATCTCAACAGGTGAGTCTGTTGTTACTCTAAAATTATGTGGTGTGTAGATAAGTCAACTATTTTTAATATTTCTAGGGTTTGTGGAAGTCCTTCAGGACATAGTTTATTGTGTAGAGTGAAATGAAGTTCTTAATTTACTTCATTTACACTAGGGATGAGTGTCTTCCAGGGATATTTGCAACTTATATCCCAAACTGATTTTAGCTCTTTCTTCCTGCTCCAGGGAAATATCTGTCTCCTTTTTCCATTTTCATCCTTTTCTCTCTGCTTTCATACACACATGCTGTTTTTTGTTGATTTCTGTTTTGTTTTTTGCTTCAAAGCTTTGAAGTATTATGTTTTATAGACCTCTGTTACATTGAACAACTGTTGAACCCTGTTATGCTATAAAGTAACTATAGAGCTGATTTCTTAGACTTTTTTGGCCAAGAACTTCCTTAAATAAGAAAATGAAATTGTCCGCATTTTTACAGTGTATACAATCTCTTCATTTTCTCTTCCTGTGTTCACCGTCTTTCCATTCACTCCAGTCAGATAACAATTGCTTGATATGTTTGCTATCTGTTTTTCAGATATACTCTAGTTACCTAAACATATAGTCATTCATTAATGCTCATTCATATTTATTCTGCATACATTTAAAAATGCATATTGAAATAATTTTAAAGCAATATGTTTACAATTTGTGATGAATTCAATTGAAAATTTAATGACTGTTCCTTGCTTGCTGAAGTTCTCCTGGACTAAATTTACTTTATACTGGGTGCTGACGCTTTACTAGGACAAATTCATTTCATAGTAGTAAGACTATTTAGAAGAAAATGAAAAATAAGAAAAATCTTAAAAGCACATTATGAACTTATTGATAGAAAGTAGTCTCCTGTTTATATATCCAGTTATTTGGAATCTATTCTTATATGTTCTTAAAGAAATGGTAGTGTTATTGACAGATACTCTAAAATGGGACTTCATTTAGTTTTGTTTCTATGTTATATAGAATTGGTGGTTTTTTATTATCTCTACAACACTGAAAATTCACATGGATACTGACAAGGCTTATAAATGGGTATTTATTTAATGTAGTAGCAAGAATTTGAAGTCCTGCCTCCCTATGATCTACAAACTAGTATGCAAGTACAATACCTGTTTCAAAACAGGTCTCATTTTTAATTTTTTGGGATGCTGGGGATTAAACCCAGTGCCTTGCATATGGTAGGCAAGCAGTCAACCTCTGAGCCATAATCCCATCCCTGACTAACATTCCCTTTGACATCTTTTATGATCTGCTTTCTACTCCAGTTATAAACCTTATTCCAAAATGATGACCATGAAGGATAATAACCTGGAGTTCAGATTGGTAATTAAAGGCAGGCTTTGGACTGTGGAAAGAAGTCAAGGGTTTGGAGTTTTGGCCTCAGCTTTGCCAAGTAGCCCCATGATTGTATACAAGTTTTATTGTTGTATGCCAGTTCTTCTATTTGTAAATAAGGGAAACCTTCCCCAAGGTAAAGTGACTTGTGTAAGGACACAGGGCTAGTTGATATCTAATATTTGTATGGTATCTTAAACTTTTCAAGGAAGTTTCAACTTATTCTCAGTTCCTTATAACTGTGAGAGATGTAAGAGAAGATACTGTTTCTTTTGTCTTAAAGGTTATGACTGGTGTTGCTCAGCCAGTAGCATTTGGCCAAGGACAACAATTTTTACCAGTTCATCCACAAAATCCTGGAGCATTTGTTCAGAATCCTTCAGGTAGGTACTTTCTGAACTCTGTTTTTTTAAAAGACAATTGTTGTTTTGTTAAATGGCTAATTTTGTCAGTTTCAGAAAATGGCATTGTTGAGAGGGCATATTAAATTTAGAGAGATTTCAATCTGGCTGAAATGTTTTTGTTCCCTTTCTGAGTTTATTAACATTGTTGATGTGTATCCATGTTGACCTTATTTACAGCTAGAGATGGTTAGCCTGGACTTGTAGAACAGAAAAAAGAGGGTAGAAGTGGGATGTTTGTGTTAACATAGAGTAAAATAAATGACAAACCTCAGAAGTCTCAATTATTTGAGCTATTTTATATATATATATATATATATATATATATATATATATATATTTTATTATTATTTTTGGTACTGGGAATGTGCTTAAACCATTAAGCCACATCCCCAGCCCTTTTTTATATTTTATTTAGAGACAGATTCCCTGAGTTACTTAGGGTCTTGCTAAGTTGCTGAGGCTGGTTTTGAACTTGCATTCCTCCTACCTCATCTTCTTGATCTGTTGGAATTTGATATTTTGAGTTGTTTTGTGTGTATACATGGATTATGATTCAGGTGAACATTTATTAAGCGAATACTGGGGAACTCTTATAAAATTGATTCATTCATATTTTTGTGGGCACTAAACTAGAAAAACTGATTTCTTAGCCAGGTCTGTTGTTACACATTTTTGTTGTTGGTGAGTCACAACTAACAATGGATAAAAAGAGTTTTTAAATTTTTTTGAATTTTAGTTTTAATATGTGGTAAATATATAAATTATGGTGACTTGTAACATAACTGCAAAGTTAATGTGTTGAGATCTAACCCAAACAAATAGTAATGACATTTGTTTTAATTTCTAAATAATTTAAAAAAGCTATTTTCAGAAACATACTTTATCATAGTATTCAATTATTCAGTTTACAAATTTAAGGTATTTTCCAAAACTTAAGAAGAAAACTGGGGAAGTTGTAGCCAAGCTCTCTTATGCATTAGTTCGTAAATTGTGCCACTTAAATTCATTTTATTGATATGAAAGCCTTTTGATTTTAATTTCTAGATGAACAATTAGGATTAATTTATATATATATTTTTGTCATCACTTTAATGAAAAGGGAAGGAAAGGATTGGATTTAAATTTAGAAGACCAGGGTTAGAATCTCTACCCTGACACTTTATAAGTGAACAGGGTATAAGCAAATATCCTGTTTTTCATTTTTTTTCATCTCTGAACAGGAGATGGTAGTGTTATTTGCCTGGGATATATTTTTTAAGAGAATCAAGTGAGGTAGTATATGTAAAAGTACTTTGTAACTTTTTAAGTGCTCTATTAATGTGTTTTCCTCTATAAACCAGTTTTCCTTGTTGAGTAGGGATGTCTTGTATTGGGTTAGTGGCATGAGATACTATACAAAGACTAAATTTTCTTCTTTTACAAGATTGGGCTATATGTGTGTTTTTCTATGTGTGTGCGCACAGAGTATAGCAGTATCGCAGAGGAAATCAGATTTGATTCCCCTGGGTTGAGAGTATTGGATGAGATGTTAGGAATGTCTTTCAAGTGTGCTTATTCTTTTTTTTTTTTTTTTTTTAAATATATATATATATATTTTACCTTTATTCTACTTATTCATTTGTATGTGGGCTGAGGATCCAACCCAGGACCTCACATGTGCTAGGCAAGCACTCTATCACTGACCTCCAGCCTCAGCCCCACAAGTGTGCTTATTCTTATAAGAGATGTGAATAGTATTCAGTGAGCTATCTTCAGCTTCTCTGAAGGTTCCTTCTCTGATTTGAAAGTGAAAACAACACTTTCCTAATGGTTACTCCTTGTTCATTTATTCATTGAAACATAAATTGATCATTTGCTGATGCTGGGTATTGTGCTAGGAGGAATTTAATAAGGTGTCATCCTTCAAAGAGCTTTTTAGTGTAGTAGATTTATTGATTTTTTTTTTCTTAAATAATGTGTATGGTGCCAAATAGTCCAGGGACTTAGAAATATTTAATTCATTGGATCCTTATAACAGCTGTAGGTAGGAACTATTATTAACAGGGGAAATTGATGCAAAGATAAGAAACTTGATCATGTCCCCAACTGAAAGTGGTGTTTCTAACTTTCTGGAAAGGGGATCTGACAACATAATTTGTTCATGCTCTTGATCACTAAATGGAATGTAAATGTTAAACTAGTTGCGAAATGCTATTGTAATTGATTAACTACTGGGATTGATTTATTCATTCATGCATTCAGATATTTAATTTGAAGATATTAGCCTACTGTGATAAATGTACAGCATTATAAAGGTTAAGGGTAGGGATTGTGTGTATTGTGGACACAAATAGAATTTCTGCTGGCTGTTAAGAGGAACATTTAGTGGTTCAGAACTATTTTTTGGAGGTGTAGGCAGATGTATAATAGTGACAAACACATTTTATTTTCACATTTTTGCAGTGCTGAAACTCAGTGCCTTGAGCATGCTAAGCACTACCACTGAGCTACAACCATACCTTATTTTTATAAAGAATCACAATTTTTATCAGAATAGTGCTTAGCAAAATATGGGATCAGATTGAGTTTGAGGAGAATTTTGTTATGCTTGTCTCATTGATTCAAATTATCAAAGCTGTAATAAGCCTGACACTGTTTAGCAAAATCCTGAACTGCTTTGCAAAATTAAGCACAGGCCATAGGGGCAGTTGTATTCTGAGCTAGATGGTCATCTCCTTGCATCAGTTCCTCTGGGGAGCAATGGGGTCAGGAGTACTTCCACTTTGGCCTTGGGTTATTTTTCCCTCCTAGAAATCTTTGCATGAGATGTTATACTACTTCACCTATACAAAACAACTTTTCTCAACGTGGTTATAATTAGATTAGAACATTAGAAAGGTTAAAAATCGGACCTACCTATGGCACTGTTTTGCATAGGAGATTGAGGCTTTTGGTTCTCTCTACACACTTTTTCTTGGTATCAATTAGATAAAAGTGGATAGTACTGGTTTTTTTTAAAGATAACATATGTTTAATAGTATTCTAGAATATTTTTTGTTGGTGATGATTTGTCAACTTAAATGAAAAATTAACTTGAGCTTTTGAAGTAATAGATCCAAGAATAAGATTTTTTGTTGGTAGAACATCTTGAAGAAAACTTAGAAAAATGCTTAGTAATGTAATGCATCTTTAAGTTCTTTTACTTTAAGAATGTTATTTTTTCAAAGGGGCTCTTCCTAAGGCATATCCTGATAATCATCTCAGTCAGGTGGATGTTAATGAATTATTTTCAAAACTGCTAAAAACAGGAATTCTCAAATTGTCCCAGCCTGATTCAGCTACAACACGTAAGTGTGATTTTATTCTTTATGTACTAAGCTTCATTTAGGTACAGAGATGTGTTATTTGATATAATAATATTATACATGTCCTTATAGTTGAATTCTCAAGCATACCTTGTATTTATTTTAAATTAGCAATTTTATTTCAGAATTTCTTTTCATTCCATTGACTTTATAAATCTCATTTTATTTTTCATTATATTGGGGTTTGAACCCAGGGTTGCTCTACCACTGAGTGTTTTTTTTTTTTTTTTTAAATATCTTTATTTTACTTATTTATTGTTATGTGGTGCTGAGGATTAAACACAAGACCTTGCACATGCTAGGCAAGCACTCTATCGCTGAGTTACAATCCCAGCCCCACTGAGTGATATTTTTAAAAATTAGTTTGACACAGCTTCACACTATTTCCCAGACTGGCCTCAAATTTGCAATCCTTTTGCCCAGCTTCCCAAGTAGCTGGGATTATAGCTGGGATTACAGTGTGCCACTGTATTCATCACTACTTTTATTTTTAAAAAAAATATTTTTAAAAATCAGATACAATTGGTTTATTATGACAATTAAAAAAATTGTCTAAGATTGAAAGGTTACTATATAGTGGACATTTATTTTAGTTAACATTCCTGCAGATGTCATATATAGTTTTAAATTAGTTATTCTCCATCAGTGTTGAATGTAAATTGATTTAGAATTTGAATATAAATTGAATATTTATGAAATAGAATTTCAAGAATTGAAAGTATACTAAGTTCTTGGCCAAATTTGAATATAAATTGAATATTGATGAAATAGAATTTCAAGAAGGTGTACTAAGTTCCTTGGCCAGATCAAAGCACTGAATAGTTGGGATTCACTGTATGCTTATGACATTATAATGTTCCTCTGTGAAGAACATATATGAGTAAATGATATTCAGAAATTTGTATCTTTTCTCAATTGAAGAAGTAAACGAAGTTGCTGCTCAGCCTCCCCCTGAAGAAGAAGAAGATCAAAATGAAGATCAAGATGTTCCAGATCTCACTAATTTTACAATTGAAGAATTGAAACAGTACGTAATCTAATTTTCCTTAAAAGAGACAATGACTCTAATAACAGTATATGTTATTTCATTATTACTATATTATTTTCATTTTATTACATTTTACTGTTCTAAATTTTAGAAAGCTCCCTCATATCCACCTGTTTTTTGGAATATGGTAAACTATATAATGTAATCTTATCTTTAGGAATCCTGTTTTTAAATCCCCTTTAAAAAAGTCTGTGCTGTGCAGGTATTTAGGTCAAAAGGCCACCACAACATTTCCATTTTTTAAATGTTTGGTGTAGAAAATATAAATAAAAGGTATTAATAATTCATGTTTTCCCTTTTTTTATTGGTACTAGGGATTGAACTTAGGGGTGCTTAAACCACTGAGTCGTATGCCTACCCCCGCCTTTTTTTTTTTTTTTTTTTAAGTATTTTTTAGTTGTACTTAGACACTATACCTTTATTTTATTTATTTTTATGTGGTGCTGAGGGTTGAACCCAGGGTCTCACATGTGCTAGGTGAGTGCTCTACCGCTGAGTCACAACCCCAGCCTGCCTTTTTTCTTTTAAGACAGGGTCTCGTAAGTTGTTGAGGACCTTGCTTAGTTGCAGAGGCTGGCTTTGAACTTGTAGTCCTCCTGCCTCAGCCTTCCAAGCTGTTGGGATTACAGATTTGCACCACAATGCTTGGCTCATGTTTTCCTTTTTGTCTTAATAATTTTTTCTGGATTCTTACACTATGGAATTTCAGAAATTTAGGTCTTTATAGCTCAATCTTATAAGAAATGTTATGGTCATTGTGAAAATGTAGGAAATACAGGTAGCCCTAAGTATCTGCAGGTTCCACAACTGTGGATTCAACCACTTTAAGAAGATGGGTTGGTTCTGAATATGTACAAATGTTTCTCTTGTCATTATTTACTAATTAGTTTGTATAAGAACTACTTACATAGCATTGTGTTACGTATCATAAGTAATCTAGACATGATTTAAAATATACAGGAGGATGTGTAGGTTATTAATACTGTGCCATTTATGTAAGGGACTTGAGCATCAGTAGATTTGGGTATTCATGGGGCATCATGGAACCAAGTCCTTGAGGATAACAAAGGAGAACTGTAAATAAAATCAGGAAAATAAAACTAACTACAGTTTTCTCTTTATGGATAACCACTATTAACATTTGTTATCTTTAAATAAATTTGTTATCTTTATTTTTAAATTATTTTTGGTACCTGGGGATTGAACTCAAGGGCACTCAACCACTGAGCCATATCCTCAGCCCTGTTTTGTATTTTATTTAGAGACAGGGTCTCACTGAGTTGCTTAATGCCTTGCTTTTGCTGAGGCTGGTTTTGAACTTGTATTCCTCCTGCCTGAAGCCTCCTGAGCCACTGGGATTACAGGTGTGCACCAGTGTGCCTGGTGATATGATATATAAAAATTTAAAGCTATTTTCTAGTAAATGAATTCATTATATTCTTTTATCAGAAAAACAGCTAACAGGTTTACCATTTTAAAAATCAATATTTTGTAGTTAAAGGCTTAAAAGATGGCATCCCTTTTCCTGCTACTATTCTTCATCTAGCTCTGTCCTTTAAAGGCAACTTTTTTCAAACTTTTTTTTTTTTAAACAAATGCATCAAAGTTCTTTTATATATATATATAAATTTTTTTTTTTTAGGTGTAGATGGACACAACACAATGCCTTCATTTTTATGTGGTGCTGAGGATCGAACCCGGGTCCCTCCCGTGCTAGGCGAGTGCTCTACTGCTGAGCCACAATCCCAGCCCCTTCACTCAAACTTTTAACATATTTTTTCTATCATTTATATCTTGATTTCATAATATATGCTTTTTTTCCTCCTTCCTTCCTTCCTTGGTGCAAGAGACTTAATCCAGGGGCGCCTAATCACTGAGCCACATCCTTTGCCCTTTTTATTATTTTGATACAGGTTTTGCAAAGTTGTTGAGGCTGACTTTAATTTGTAATTCTCCCAAGTTGCTGGGATTATAGGTGCGCACCACCACACTTGGTTGCTTTTTGATTTATTATGTTTAGATGAACTGTAAAATTCTTAAAAGTAAAGATTTGGCTAGCTCTTACTTTTTTTTTTTTTTTTGAAGTATAAGGTCTTGTTATGTTGCCCAGGACTGCCCCAAACACTTGGGCTCAAACCATCATCTTGCAATAGTTTCTTGAGTAACTAGGACAACAAGCAAGTTAGTGTACTTGGTTAGCTAGCTCTTTTATTGTCCTACTAATTCCTTCCATGTAATTATGAAATTGTTTTTCATTAAATTGTCAGTATGACTTAAGTAATTTTTCTAGAATGCATTCTAGTTTTCTAGAATGCAAAGTATCCGTTATCCGTATTCTAAATTTTGCTTTCTTTTTCATTTGGAGTTAATAACTGCTCTCTGTTTTGTATTTTCTCTTACTTGTTCTGTGTACTTATTACTTCTCAAATAGGGAGTCTAGAATTTAAAAAATGGATTATAATAAATTTTCTACAGATCTTATAGTTTTTAGTTAGCTATCTATTGTTATATAGATGGCTATTTCACTGTTCTTTAAATCAGTGAAGCAGTTGAATTATTCAGAACTCCAAATACCTATTGGGGTGAAATCTAACTATTCTGCAGTATCTACTTTGATATTAACTCCAAACTGAGAATCAGCCAGCCACTATGATCTCATTAGCTAGCATAAGATCATTCTATTTTTAGCTAAAAGGAGGTAAGTAACTGGGACAAGGCCATCAATAAGTTTACCTAGGCTCCATGTTCCATTATTCATCAAAGTTTAGGTAAAGTGAGCCAGTGATACTAGTAGGTAAGAGTATTGATGTCTGGATATTAACTGTTTCAGCCAGCCTTCTTGGTTTCACCCTTGTTAAAATATGGCAAACTGAAGTTATTTGTAATTGATTTTGTTCTTTTAGCCATTGAGATATGTTATCGTAAAGAATTTTTCTTTTTCAAAACAGACGTTATGACAGTGTTATAAACCGACTGTACACTGGTATTCAGTGTTACTCTTGTGGAATGAGGTTTACAACATCACAGACAGATGTATATGCAGATCACTTGGACTGGCACTATCGGCAAAATAGAACTGAGAAGGATGTTAGTAGAAAAGTCACTCATAGACGTTGGTACTACAGTTTAACGGTAAGTAATTCATATGCCTCCGAACTTTCTTTTAGGCTTCAGTTTTTGGATATTCTGAATAAACTTCGACACCTAGAATATAAGCAATTGTTTACATAAAGTTATTTTGGAGAGTATTTGCTTTTTGTTGAATTTTGAATAGTATACAAACCTGTTCCAGGTTTAAAATTCCAAGGTACAGTGAATGAATTATTTTTGTGAAAAACTGTATATGAACTTTTTCTTGTTTAAATTAGTTGTAACTTTAGGGCTCATGGAAAATAACATTAAGATACATACATGTGTATATAATTTTGTTTGTGGTGTTAGGGATTAAACACAGGGCAGTCATGCATGCTAGGTTTTGTGCTTCATTACTGAGGTATACCGCTAGTCCTAACATTAAAATCTTGGTTGTTCATCAGTTGTTGTTACATGTTGTCCATTAGTTATGGGGCTCAGTGAGAAGATATAATATTTAAACAATATTGTAGAAAAATACACCTTTACCTTTAAGTGGCATTATATTGAAGATAAGCAGTAAAAGTTTAGGAACAAATGAAATATTCTTTTTAAATCAACTCATTTTAAGGACTGGATAGAATTTGAGGAAATAGCTGATCTGGAAGAACGTGCAAAGAGCCAGTTTTTTGAAAAGGTGCATGAAGAAGTTGTGCTCAAAACTCAGGAGGCTGCTAAAGAAAAGGAATTTCAAAGTGTACCTGCTGGACCAGCTGGAGCAGTTGAGGTCAGAGAACAATGTTTAAATTTTATCCTTCACTTCTTTTAATAATCATAAACATATCAATTTATTTATATCCTTCTAATGATTTTAATATTTCTTATAAGCTCTATCATTCTATTGTGAAATGTTAACTGTTTTCAGAATATTTAAAACTTTTTTATATGTTGGACATTGTTAAACTTTTAACAACATTCTAAGTTTCTTAAAAATATATATTTCTTTAATGGGATTAAATGTTCTATTATGTAAATTTTATTTATTTTTTTAAATATATTTTTTAAAATTTGTAGTTGGACACAATACCTTTATTGTATTTATTTTTATGTGGTGCTGAGGATCGAACCCAGTTCGCAATTTCTTGCTAGGTGCCAGCTCTACTGCTAAGCCATAACCCCAACCCCTAAATTTTATTTTTTATGATTCTATTTTAGAGTTGTGAAATCTGTCAAGAACAGTTTGAACAATACTGGGATGAAGAAGAGGAGGAATGGCACTTAAAAAATGCTATCAGAGTAGATGGAAAGGTAAAATTTCAGTACTTTATAAGGAATGTTAAAGTTATATTTTTTTGTTGGAGTAGCTCAACACTCTGAAAGAAGATTCTTAATCAATTATTTTTGGATTTTGGTCAATAAAAAAGGCACTGACCTTTAGAGTCATAGAATGTTTGAGTTTGGAAGGATCTTAGCAATCATCTGGATGCTTATATAGCAAATGTCATAATTACTGCAAGACTCAATACTAGGTCTTCTAAACCTACTTAGTTATCTTTCTGCCTAATTATGCTATTATGATGCTGAATTTATATTTCACTATCAAATTGTTATTGCCATGAAACCAACCCATGTTATAGTAGGTACTTAAATGTAGAAGGCAAGTTTAAAGAGAAATCAAGTTTTTCATATTCCTTTAAAATTCCGTAAGGGTAAGGATAATTTGGTTCATTAAACAATGTTCTTTCAAAAGAACATCACCTTCTGGTTTAAATTTTAAGAGAGAAATCATTTTAGAATAGTCCATTAGAAATGAATATGCATGAAATATTTATTTACCATTTTCTTTTTGTTTTAGATATATCATCCATCATGTTATGAAGATTATCAAAATGTAAGTTTTTTCTCGATTCTGTATTTGTTCTTATTTACATCAATAAATTTTAATTTTCAGTTATTTTTTGCATCAGAAAAAGTAGTTAATCTTTTTTTTTTTTTTTAAGAGAGATTTTTTTTTTTTTTAAGAGAGAGAGAGAGAGAGAGAGAATTTTTTAATATTTATTTTTTAGTTCTTGGCGGACACAACATCTTTTGTATGTGGTGCTGAGGATCAAACCCGGGCCGCACGCATGCCAAGCGAGCGTGCTACCGCTTGAGCCACATCCCCAGCCCCAAAAGTAGTTAATCTTACTGAGCTATTTATTTTTAAAATTTTTATTATTTTTTTGGTATACCAAGGATTGAACTCAGGGGCACTTAACCCTGAGGCACATCCCCAGCCCTTTTTATTTTTTGAGAATGGTTTTCAGTAAGTTGCCGAACTGGCTTTGAACCTGTGATCTTCTTGCATTAGCCTGCTGAGCTGCTGATGGTATTACAGGTTCGCACGCTACGCCTGGTGCTGTTTCATTTTGATGCAGCAGTTAGGTTGGTCACCAAATATTGGTGTTCTATAGGATCTAACATATATATATATATATAATTTGTTATATATAATTTGAAATTATGAAATATTTTTATTAATCCTTGTAATTTACTTGAATCTTGATGTCTTTTACTAGCCCCAAGGAAATGTGGAAATCTAAAGAGAAGGCTCATGATGCAAATAGCATTCATGACTATGGGAAGCATTTATTAAATGATCAAATCTTAAAAAATTGACACCAGTCTGGTGGTCTTAAGTTTAAATTGTTATATTTGTGGCTTGACCATTTTTGTAACCAAATGATGGCACACATTGTCAAATTTGTTTAAATCACCATAATATTAGTTTCCTAGGATTTTTGAAGGTGTGTGAGATCCTCAATTGCCAAGTGTCATAGTATAATGCCTATATTCCCAGCTCCTTTGAAGGCTGAAGTAGGAGGGTTGAGAGTTCAAGGCCAGCCTGGTCAATTTAGCAAGACCCCCTGTCTCAACAACAAAAAAAATCCCCCATATCCTCAAGTGTTTATAGTCACAAAAATCCCAGAGTATTTGTATAAGGGACTACCATCTTTATAAGGGTTAAAGACAAAAACATGTCTAATCAACTTCTTTTGGCTATATATTTGATAACAGATCAGCTGTTACTGGACAGCTCATTGCTAAATACGTATTGAATATTCAGTGTTTTTAGTATTTGGTTGCCTTTGCATGTCTTGTGGGGAAGGGGGGAGGTATTTTAGTTGCTTTTTGTTATGTGTGTTCCTTTGCCCATACAAAGGTCTTATAAAACTGTGATTTAACGTGATAATTTTGAACTTTCATCAGTACTTATAGGGCTTTTTCATTTTGTAGACATCTTCATTTGATTGTACACCGTCTCCCAGCAAGACACCAGTTGAAAACCCTTTGAACATTATGTTGAACATTGTAAAAAATGAATTGCAAGAACCTTGTGAAAGTCCCAAAGTTAAGGAAGAGCGAATTGATACTCCACCAGCTTGTACAGAGGAGAGCATAGCAACACCTACTGAAATTAAAACAGAAAATGATACAGTCGAGTCAGTTTAAATAAAATGAGAAAGGTATGGTTTTCTTTTTTTAAAAAAAGCTGCTGTTGGATCTAGAAGGTGAAGAATTTTTTATGTATATATAGACATATATCTATATAAATTGTCTAGCTGAGGCAGGGCCTTCAGCTATAATTTGGTTAATAAATACATTTTAGTATTTGCATTTCCTACTGCCTGCACAGTTTCAGGTGCTTGTTGTGTGAAAGTTCTGTAGATGTGTGCAAATTTAACAAAATGAAATTGTATGTGTAAAAATGTACGATTTTCACTTGTGAAACTGTAAATTATAAATAAAAATATTTTTGCTATCCATGGAGTGTAATATTTATGCACACCATGAAATAAAGAGTGTTTCTGTACTTTTTATTGGGTAAAAATGGAAATGAACAGCAACCTCAGCATAAAGATTTTTTTCCTAATAGCTTCCCATGATTATAGCAGCAAAGTCTGAAGTTAATTTTATCCTTCAAAAGGGGATTGAGAGCACTGTAGGACTTTTCTCAAATAGAAAAGCCAGATTTGAAAAAATTTTAAAAACAATAGGACATATTTGCCTACATATATATAGGTATGTATCTCCCAACTATAGAAAACCACCCAGATGTCCATTTTTGGAAAGTATCCAATGACACGACTTTTGTTCTTGGACATTGATGCCATCAAGAAATTAACAAATATATTTAAGTACTAAACATGATTTTTTTAAAGATATTTTTCAAATTGTCAAATGATTTAATGCAGATGAACATATTTCTATTTTAAGTTACAGGGGACTCTGTAAGAATGCTCATTTGCAACATGGTTAACCTTTTTCCTTTGTTGGTTTTGATTGAATTAGATGGATACCATGAGATGTTAATATTCATACATGTAATAAATAGAATGATGAAGAAATTTCTGGTTTGTATTTCTTTATTTCTTGAGTGAGTTTTTGGAATGTGCTTGCTTTTTTCTTATGTCTTTTTCATCACTTGTTTTTTAAAAACATATGCGCGGTACCTGCTATGAGCCAGGTACTCTGAGACATGAGATGAGTACCTTCTGCCATTTATTCGGAGGAGATAGGTATAAAACACTGAAACATATTTGTTTATTGAGGTCTTACTATGTGGTAGGCACTGGCAGACTTTCTATAAGTATTTTCTTTGATACTTAAAACTATGCTACATGATAGATGATATTTCCATTTTATAGATAAAATTCAGCTACTCACTTCAGATGTTATACAAAATTTGAACCTGCCTTTGTCTTATTCCAGTACTAATGCAATAAAAATAAAAAACACAAGATAAATGCTAAGATAGAAGTAGGCATACCAAATCACCTGGAGGTGGGTTAAGGAATACTTTACAAAGATGGTAATATGTGAGCTTCAAGGATAACTGTAAGTGAAAGCCACATTGATAGGAAGGATATCTTTTGGAGAATTAATAGCAGATGTAAAGGATTCAAATGGGTCATGTGTTCTAAAAAACTGATTTTCATGACTAAAACCTGGTAATTTTCAAATAGATGATGAACTTTCTTGGACATGCAGCCATTATACATGTTAAACAAAGTGATATATTTCAGTATACATGAATGCTGCAATGGAAGAATTTTGGGGGTCTGTGAATTAAAAAAATGTAGGCTGAATTTTCTGTTATACATTTTTCTGGAGACACTGCATAGGTTTAATCAAACACAGGTATGGAGTGTTCAAAAGGAAGGTGATATTCAAAACTATCAGCATACCAAGTGTATCCATAAGAGAGAGAAGAGGGCCAAGGACAATTCCTTGGGAAATAAAAAGCTGGCAGCTGGGAAGATAAGGGAAAAAAAGTGCTAAAGAAAGAAGGCAAATATTCATGTCAGCAGCTCAACTCACATTAGCCAAGCTATGGAACAATGTAGGTGTCCCTCAACAGATGAATGGGTAAAGAAAATGTGGTATATACACACAATGGAATATTATTCAGCCATAAAGAAGAATGAAATTAAGGCATTTGCTGGTAAATGGGTAGATCTTATTTCATGCTAAGAGAAATAAGACAATCCTCCCCAAAACCAAGGGCCAATTGTTCTGATTTATGGATGCTAAACCACAATAAGGGAGGGTGGGGAGGGGAAGAATATAGAAGCCCACTGGATTAGACAAAGGGAAACAAGGAAAAGGGACTAGGAAGGGGAACAGGAAAGACAACAGAATTAGAGACCAGGGTAACTCCACATCATGTATGACCACACCTAAATAGAATTAAGTTATACTCTATGTATGTATATTCTGCCCAAATACATTCTTACTTTCATGTATAATTAAATTTTTGGTTAAAAATGAGAGATTTAACATGGACTCTGTCCTGAAGAATGTAAATATTATAAACCACAAATTTAAAGGGGGAAGGGAAGCAAAACAAAAAGAAACATCCCAATTAAAAAAAAAAAAGGCAAGAAAAGTAGAGGAGGAAAAACTTGGCAATAGGGAAAACAAAAAAAAAAAACACCTTTAAGGGATGGGCTAGACAACAAATTAAGTCACAAATATATGGTAAGACTGAGAAATACTTTAACTGCTGAGTATGGGGTGCCAAGTCTAGATACAAAGGTTAGTGTGGATGTGAGTTAATGAAATGTAAGGGTCTAACTTTGGAATGGAGGAAGGACAATGCTTTTTGTGAGATGGTCATTGGTAATTACTGTTGGAATTCAGAGTTCAATTCCTATTTTTCCTGAGGTGGGAAGCCAGATGTGGGGTAATGATCTAGCGCTGCCCTAAATTTAGCTGCCTATTAGAATCACAGTGAAAGTTAAGAGATTCCTCATCTATCAAGTCTCATTTAGTTGATTCTCATTCAAGGGCATCTCAAATATTTAGAAAGCTCTGCAGTCAATTCTAATGAACAGCCAGTTAGAGTAATCAATTTAGAAATCAGCCACCTTAGATTTTGGTACCAACTAATATTCAACACAGCACTGGGAGCTAGAATTAGTAATCAACACTGAAAAGTGCGCCAAGAAAAGCTAAAGGAAGCCCCAGAAAAGGTGGAACATTATATTTGAAATTTGAGAGTTCAAGTTTGCAAAAGAATAAAAGGAAGGTTGTTGTGTATGCCCCAAAATGTAGACATTTCATTAAGTTTATACCTACTTTATAATATTATCTGGTCTTAGTGTAACTTTTCCAATTTTGATGGTCTGGAAAATACAAAGCAATCTCAAAGTAAGTTAAAAAAACAAGTTAAAAATAAGCATTGGGAAGAAAAAAATCAGGACTTATAATTTACAAATTTAGTAATTCCTATGTAACAGTTTAACTCAAAATGGAGGTGTCTATATTCTAGTTATGTTTTTTTGGCTGGCCGGCTGGTCTTGCAGACTAGTTAGCACCCTGAAAGAGGTTTATGAAAAATATTCAGGAAAACCTAAAGAGATATCTAACCACACCTGCAAATAGAAAGATGTAGTTGACTAAATAGGTAAATTGGAGGCAGAAATGGAAAGTCAAGAGCTTTTGTCAAATGCCTGAACTTCTGTGAAGCTGGAAGTTCTCTCCTAATCCTAAATGGGGTCAGTTCCCTGAGATAATGGGTATTTTTTTGGGCAGAGGAGGACAAGTTAAGTTAAATAGGAACCAAAATGTATTCACAGGGTACCTCAGAGAGGATTTGGAGGTAAGCACCAAAGAGAGAACAAGAATGCCTGGGAGTAAAAGAGAAGAGTACATGGGCAGTCAGGGTGATGCACATCTGTAGTTCCAGGTATCCAGGAGAGGCTGAGGCAGGAGGATCACTTGAGCCCAGGAGTTCCAGGACAGCCTGGAAAACAGTGAGACTATCCCATGGGGGTTTAGAGTACATGAGCAGAAAGAGATGGTAATTAAAACCCAAGTAACTTATATGACTATAGCTGGCCCTGCTCCCTTCTGTGGAACTAGATATCAAAAGGTGATTTGTGGGAGACGAGAGAGAGAGACCATACTTTATCACTTTACTCTGGAAAAGTTGGTGAAAGCAATTTTTACAAACTGGACCCACAATCTCCAACTCAAAAACAAATTTCTATTCTCTGAAATGCTAGATGTCTCCTCCAGCATGAATTCTGAACCTTGTTTCAACTGAGAAACTTCCTTTATTTTCTGGTACCAGAGATGGAACCCAGGGTGCTTAACAATTGAGCCAGATCCCCAGTCCTTTTTATATTTTATTTAAAGACAGGGCCTCCCTAAGTTGCTCGGTCTGGCTTTGAATTTGCATTCCTCATGCCTAAGCCTCCCAAGCCACTGGGATTATAGGCATGTGCTACCATGCTCGGCAAGAAACTTCCTTTAAAATTAGCCACTTACCTTGAAATCTTGTACAAATCTGGTTTTTATATCTTTAATACACTGTTTTACTAAAATTGCTCTCCTCAGTATATCAATGATTTTTTTGCTAAAACTAGTGTCCTTTTCTTAGCTCCTTAATCTCTCTTGGCTCATTATTTCTTAAACTACCTTCTTTGCTTTATGTGACAGTAAATGTTTTTCTTTGCTTCTATCTTTAATTTGGTAAGGATTTAAAGTTTTTTCCTAAATCAAAAGAACAATCATAAAAAATTGAATACTTTCATACCCTCTCTTCACTTATGCATAATCACTGAGTTAACAATATGGTATAGATCCTTTCTAAGCTTATGATTCTTTTAAAAAATTAAATGGGATTTCATATATATATATATATATATATATATATATATATATATAATTTTTTTTTAATTTTTAAAATATTTTTTAGTTGTCAATGGACCTTTGACTTTATCTGTGGTGTTGAGAGTTGAAACCAGTGCCTCATACATGCTAGGCAAGCACTCTACCACTAAGTTACAACCCCAGCCCCCACATACATATATTATTTTACATCTTTTTTCACTGTTATCTTACAATTCTTTCCATGCTGATTAATTCATTTAAATTTGCATTTCTACCACTCTGAAATATTCTGTATTATAAAAGTAGTAAAATTTATTCAGCCATTCTTTTACCAATGGATATTCAAGTTTTTTCCTAATTAATTATAATTACAAAGTGTTGTAATGACTATCATAAGATATGTATATCAGCAAGTTATTTTGAAGACTTTACAACCAGACAGTTGCTAATTCATAGCTAATGTATATTTAAATTTTGAGAGAGGGCTGGGGTTATGGCTTAATGGCAGAGCACTTGCCTTGCACGTGTGAGGCACTGGGTTCGATCCTCAACATCACATAAAAATAAACAAAATAAAGACTTAAAAAATAAAATAAAATTTTGAGAGAGTTGGTTAGGGTTACGTTAGCTTCATAGTTGGGAACACTTCTCTTTTCTTAATGTTTTGTTTCTAGTGACTTTTGTCAAAGATAGAATACTTTAGGATATTCATTTAAAAAAAATTTTTTTTTTTTTTGAGATAGGGTCTTGCCAAGTTGCTTAGGGTCTCACTAAGTTGCTGAGGCTGGCTTTGAACTTGCAATCTTTCTGCTTTAGACTCCTGAGCTGCTGGGATTACAGATGTATGCCACCACGTCTGGCTCATTCTTGCTTTTATTTTTAATTCCTCTTAAGTTTATTTTGGGGGATTTAACCTTATCTGTTTCTCTGCTACTTGTTTCTGCTTCCTGTTCTGACTCTTCTTGGTATGTGTGTATCCTTTAAAGATTTGTCATGTGCTGCCTCATTCCCTCCATGAGTTCTTTCACCCTATATAACATAGCAAAAAGTAAAGCCTTTACCATTATTACAGAAGTGGCTACAAGCACTGTATTAATTTGGAGTCAGTTTTAGTAGGTTCCAACTCCCCAACTTTTAGTTATTTGATCTTGGCCAATCTGAATTGTTTCTTCATCTGTAAAAATAAAAATAATAGTAAAGATTAGGTTTAAAGTATCTGTGAACCATTTAGCATAAAATTGCTCATATTTATAACTCAATAAATATGAAAGACTAATGGCCACAGTTCCCCATTTCTGAAATCAGATTGGAATGAAGACTAATCCCAAACTTCTTTTTAATAATAAAAAAACCTTATTTTCAAACTTTATCTGTTCATCCACCTGACAATCTTTCAAGCCACCCCACTCATCCACCCAACAGCTTCCAACTAAGCCCTTTCCTTGAAGTAAATATTCCAGATGTTAAGAATGCCAAGATGGATAAGATATAGTCTCTACCTTCCAGAAGCTCAGAACCCCTGGAGGTTGGGGTGGAAGTGAGAACTGTTAAATAGGCAATTACAATACAAAGGTGATAAGTGATCTAATTGATATAGTTCGTGGAAATTAAGACTCTGAGAATATGTGCAGCAAGACTGAAGGACCTAAGTTGGACTCTTCACTCAGATATTTTTACTGTGTATCCTTAAGCAATAAACTTTTGTGCCTTTTTTTTTGATCTGTAAAAAGGAATATCTATTTTGGAAGGCTGCAGTATGAATTACAGAAGAAAACTAAAATAAAGCACTTCATATAGTGGGGGCGGAGTGATTTATGAATTCAGTAAATTTATTATTAATTACAAGATGCTATGTTCAAGAAAGGTAATTGTACCTCAAAAGAGAAGAGGTAGTGTCTGCAGAATTCCCCAAATGTGTCCTCTGGACAAAGCTGGAGGGTGGGATGATGGGTTTGGGGATGGGGGAGGCAGGGTAGTTTTGGGTAGTAGGAACAGCACAGCACATATATGAAAAAGTGTTTCCAGGACCCCAGTTCATTATTCTTGAAGGGAGAAGATATGTGTGGTAAGGCATTAATAGTGGAAAAAACAGCTGAGAGGGGAAGCAAGGTGGGCCATATCCCTGAAGGGCAGAGAACTCTTAGTATTTTCTGCTGCTGGCACAAAACCTGACCCATAAATTTACAACAAATAGTGAATGGAAGCGATTGTGTTAATCAATGGAGTTGGAGAGAAAGATTTTAGTCAGATTGTTGAATAGGAACATGTTACAGTGAAAGAAATCTGGATTTGAGGTTAGAAGACCTGGAGCAGTCTTTCGACGAATGAATGACCTGTGTTTTTACACCGGCTTTACAACTTACCTGCTGTCCGACGTTAGAAATTTACTGATATATTGAGTCTTGACCTGTAAAATGGGGATTAACACCTAGCGAGATAATCACAGAGCCCGGCATTAGTAGGCACTCAATAACGCCAGCGGCTGTAGCTGCTAAATTCTCTCTTAGGTCTTTTTCAATATTTGTGAAATTACAGGATAAGAACAGATTTTCTTCCAATCAGCACTGAAAAAGTATATTAGGTTTGCCAAGGACGAAAAGGCCCCACCCGGCCCGCGCTACACAGGTCACCTACGCAGACTGCAGTCCTGGGGCCTCCATTTGGGTCGCTGAGCGATAGAGGGCGAGATGGATGACAAGCTGTTCTCAAGATGAACCTCAGGCTTCGATAGGTTCTTCAAGACGGATCAAAAATCTCACCGAAAACTGATCCACACCTACTTCCCACCGCTCCAAAAGCAAAGCCTTGAAAAAGGTGAAAGGAAGGAAGTAGGAAGTGACGTATCAATGAGCAATCGGAAATTACCGCACCACGCCGGAAGTTTACTCGTTTCCAAGGCAACGGCTCCGCCACCACTCCCTCCAGGTGGCCGGAGTCGGGACGCTGGAAAGCGACTCAGAGGAAAGGGCTTCCGCCGACGGCGGCCGCCGCCAGAGCGACTCGCGGGGAGTAGTAAATGAAGACGGCGGCCGCCGTACCAGCCATCATGCGTGGAAGGTAAACGGCCGACACGGTTCTCACTGCGCCCATTCCAGGGGAAGAGTTGCCGAAGCCCAGGGACTTTGTCTCACCGACAACAGGGAGAGAAAACGTGAAGAAGGCGACAATCGCCTCAAGGTCTCCTTGGGAAGAGTGGGTGAAGACGTCGGCTTCTCCCGCAGGGACTCGCGGAGTCGTTGGAGACATAGGCCACCACCGCTGTGCCTTTCGGGAGAGAGTCAAGGGAGATGGTGGTCACCGTCACAGCAGCTCTTGGGTGAAAGTGAGGGGAGACCGCGGCTTCCCCAGCAGCGACTTGAGTTCAAGTGACGTCGGCGACCCGCACTCGAGCGACTCTGGTGCTACAGTCAGAGACCACAACCGCCGACTCAGTGGCTCTTGGGAGAGAGGGAGTGTGGATGGTAGCCACTACCCCAGTAGTTCTTGGGACGGAGTAAGTGAGGACCGCGGCTATGTGGCCAGCGACTCCTCGGGGGTGAGCGTTAGCGAAAACGCCAGTCGCCGTCTCCGTGGCTTCCGGGAGAGAGAAAGTGAAGACGAAGGTTCCCGAGGTAGGGTTTCTTGGGAGAGAGCAAGCAGGGAGGACTCTGGCTACCGTCCCAGCGACGACGACGAAGACGGCTGCAGCCGCTACAGTGGCTCCTGGGTGAGAGCAAGTGAAGACCGCCGCAGCAGCAGGGGTTCCACTCCTCCCGGGAGTCTGAGGGATTGCACCATGCCTGGGGTGGCCAATTCGGGCCCTTCCTCTTCCTTTAAGGAGACTGCAAACACGTGTGAGTCAGACTATTTTGTTGGCTCTTGACTTTGCCACACTTCTTTTCACACATCAGCCCACAGCAGCCCTAGCCTCTGCTGGCATTTTCCGTTTAGAGTAGTCACGCCTTCTTTCCCCTTCTTTATTTTCATTGATTCCCCAGACTATTCACCCATCTGTCATCCTCCCTCATTTCCCCCTTTATTTTGATCCGCATCCTTTGAAACTTCTTGCTCAAATTGACATCAACTCTGGTTTAATCTTTTGGATCCTTTTAAGTTATTACCTGACTTCTCTGCAGTATTTGATCCTGTGGAGATAATAATTTAGGCTCACCTAGTTTTTTTTTCCTTTTCACTCTATTGGGTCTTCCTTTCCTTTGCTGACTTACTTTGCTCTATTCTTAAGTGTTGTTTTCTTCCCTTGATGGTGCCGTCTAAAAGTGGTCCCTTTTTCCCCCCCTGTCATGTACTGTGGCTTCTGTTCTGTGTTATTCATTCAACTCTTCATAAATATTTAGTGTCTACCGTGGGCAGTGTTGCAAGGAAATAGCATTAAAGAAGGCAGGCGCATAATCTGTCTTATACTGACTCATGTGATAAGTATTGGAAAGGAATATAAAGTTCCATTGGTTTCATTATGGGGTGAGAAGAGGGTCAGAAAAAGCTTTCTACAGGCCAAACACTGAGGCCTGAATTCCACATCTCTCCTCTGAACTGCAAACTTAAGTATGCATCTCTTTTTTGGAAAACTTCCTTGGGCACCTCAAGATTATGATACCCCAAATGTAATTTTTTTTTGGGGGGGTGCTGGGGATTGAACCCAGGACCTTGTGCAGCAAGGCAAGCACTCTACCACCTGAGCTATATTTCCAGCCCAAAATGCAATTTTGTATCCATAAACTCTTATATCCCTTAATGTTTTCTATCTCAATGGCAAGATTGCATTCAAGTGACTAAGATACCTTGGATTTATTCCACTACTCTTTCCTTATTTCACCCACTATACTCATCCAAGTTCAGGTCATCCTTTTTCCATTACTATCCGTTGAATCTGTTTTCGTTTGTTTCACTGCTACTGTCTTAGTTGAGGGTCTCAATTATTCTGGTCTAAAGTGGTGTTTATGTTCTTACATAGTCTCCCTGACTTGCTAATCTTGCCGTTTTGCTCCCTAGTCAATAATTTTCTCACTACCAGCCATATAAACTCAGTGTTAAAAATCTGATCATTTAATTCCTTTTTTTGAAAAGATAGTACACTCTGTCTTTATATTTTAACTTTCTATTTCATTACCATCATACTTCTATCTCATTCTCCCACTTATTCTTCAATGTAGATTTTTTTTTTTGGTAGTTAGGGAAATTGGAACAGTTTCTGTTTAGTGTGTATGTTTTAGTTCAACTTTGCTATAGCTTAAATCTGGAAATAGATCATCCTGGTTTCAATTTATCTTCTCTTTGACCATTGGGAATCCTACTTGAAATCTCTGCCTTCAATTTCCTTAGGTATAAAATAGTATCAGACTTAGCTTGCAGGGCTCAGAATACAGGCATAAAATGTCTGGTACAGTGTAGGTGATTAATGGATATTTGTTGAAAAAAGTTAGCAGAAAATGATATCTCATTACATCATTATGCTGGATTTTTGTATAATTTGCCAACAATTCTGTCAGATGATGAAAGGAGTGCAATTTAATAGAAATGTCCACTGATGAAAGGAGTGCAATTTAATAGAAATGTAACTGAATTGTGCCTGAGGTACTTTGGATTTTGTTAATAACACACACTAATTATACAAATTAATGGGATTTATGGTGATATTTCCATACGTGCACATATCACATGTTCATAGTGCCCATCCACTCTCCATTCAATCCCCCCACTCCCTGCCTGTGGCACCTTTCTCATTATATTTTTCTACTTTCAAATAACTTTTTTTTTTTCTTTAAGTTCCTTGTATGAAATACTTTCTGTGTCTGGCTTGTTTCACCTAACATGATATCCTTCAGTTCCACCCATTTTGCTGCAATGATAGGATTTTATTTTATTTTTTTAGTATTTTTTTTTCTTCACCCCTGCCTCAGACTTCTGAGTGCACAGCTCATTATTCTTCATTACCGAACAATACTCCATTGTGTATGTATACTGTATTTTCTTTATCCATTCATCTATGGATCGGTACCTAGGCTGATTCCATAGCTTGGTTATTGTGAATAGTGCATCAGTAAACATGGGTATGTTGGTATCTCTCTCTTTTTAAAAAACACCTTCTTTTTTATACCTTTATTTTATTTTTATGTGGCACTAAGAATTGAACCCAGTCCTTATAAGTGCTAGGTGAGTGCTCTACCACTGAGCCACAACCCTAGTCCTGTGTAGGTATCTCTTTTTGTTATGATGACTTCAGGTATATACCCAGGAATGGTAAAGCTGGATTATATGATAGTTTCATTTTTAGTTTTTTGAGGAATCTCCATATTGTTTTATATAGTGACTGTACTAATTAATTTTCCTACCAATAGTTTATAAGCATTCCTTTTTTTTCTACATTCTTGCCAGTGTTTTTTGTTTGTTTTGGTAATATTCATTCTAACTGGGGTAAGATGGACCCCATTATAATCTGGTTTTGCATTTCCTTAATGGCTAATGATATTGAGATTTTTTTCATGTTTATTGGCCATTTGTACTTCTTTTTTTGAGAAATGTCTATTCAGTTCATTTGCTCATTTAAAAATTATATTACTTGTTTTTTATTGTTAAGTTTTTTTGAGTTCTTATATATTCTGGAATTATTCATCTTCTGTCAGATGAATAGCTGGCAAATATTTTCTTTCTTTACTATGTTGATTGTTTCCTTTGCTGTGTCGATACTTTTTAGATTGATGTTATCCCATTTGTCATATTTTGCTTTTGTTGCCTGTGCTTTTGGAGTCCTGTCCAGAAACTCATTTCCTGTACCATTGTTAAGTACCAGTATCTTGAAGTATTTCTCCTATGTTTTCCTCTGGTAGTTTTAGAATTTCAGGGCTTTCCTTAAGGTTTTTGATTTGTTTTTGAGTTGATTTTTGTACAGGGCAGGAGGAGTTAAGTTTCAATCTTTTGCATGCAGATATCGAGTTTTCCCAACACTTTTTGTTAAAACATTGGGCTCTCTGTTCTGTTCCATTGGTTTATATGTCTATTTTTATGCTGTTATACTGCTGATTTGATTACTGTGGCTCTGTAGTGTGTCTTGAAATCAGGTTGTTTTGGCCACTTGGGATCTTTTGTACTTCCATATGAATTTTAGGATTGTTTTTCCTAGTTCTGTAAAGAATGCCATTAGTATTTTGAAAGGGATTGCATTGAATCTTTAAATCTCTTTGGAGAGATGAACATTTTTTTAAATATTTTTTTTGAGTTGTAGATGGCCACAACACCTTTATTTTGTTTATTTATTTCTATGTGGTGCTGAGGATGGAATCCAGTGCCCCACATGTGCGAGGGAAGTGCTCTACCACTGAGCCACAACCCCAGCCAACAGTATGAACATATTAATGTTATTAATTCTTTAAATCAATGAACATGGAGATCTTTCCATCTTTTAATGTCGTCTTTAATTTCTTTTATTAGTGCTTGGAATTTTCATTGAAACTTCTTAGTTAAGTTTATCCCTAGGTTTTTTAAAATAGTTTTTGTGGCTATTGCAAATGGGGTTACTTTTATGGTTTGTCAGCAAATTCATAATTGATAGAGAAAAACTACCCATTTCTGATTTTTGATTTTGTATTCTGCTATTTTATTGAATTCATTTGTTAGTTTCTAATAGTCTTTTGGTGGAGTCTTTAGGTTTTTCTGTTTAGAATCATATCATCTGCAAATTTGACTTCCTCCTTTCCTATTTGTACACCTTTTATTTTTCTTGCCCAGTTGCTACAACTAAAACTTCTGGTACTTTAGAGCAGTGAGAATGGACACCCTTGTCTTGTTCTTGACTGTTTTTTTTTCATGGTGCTTGTTATTGAATCCAGGGGGCACTCTACCACTGAAGCCACATTCCCAGCCCTTTTATTTTTATTTTGGGATAGTGTCTTTAAAAGTTGCTGAGGTTGGCTTTGAACTTGAACTTCTCCTGCTTGAGCCTCCTGAATAACTGGTTTTACAGGTGTGCACCAATGTGTCCACCGTAGTTCATAATCTCAGAGGAAATGTGTTAGAGTCTGTAAACAAGTCTGGATGGCGCCTGGCAAAATGCCAGAGGGAGTGGTTTGTGAGGTGGAGCCAGCAAGCCATTAAGTGTGGAGATTCCTTATTGGTTGACTGCTGTATCTAGTTTATGCTAATTAAGATAAGCTGTGTGGAATGTATAAATATCACTCCTGTCCTACAATAAACGGCTCCCACTCCTGCTGTATCAATCTACACAAGTTGTTCATCACTCCCCCCCCCCCCCTGTTATTTTGGTGCAGCCGGACTGTGGCAGAAATGCTTTCCATTTTTCCCTATTCAGTATGAGGTTGGCTATGAGTTTGTCATATATAGCCTTTATTATGTTGAGGTATGATGCTTCTATATCTATTTTTTTCAGGAATTTTATCATAAAGGAATGTTGAATTTTATCAAATACTTTTTTCTGACTCTTGAGATGATAATATGAATTATTTTTTTAATTAGGAAAAAATTTTTCTTTTGTAGGGTATTATTACTATGTCACCTTAGCTAATCTTGAACTCCTGGGCTCAAGTGATCCTTCTGTCAGCTTCCCAGATAGCTGGGAGTAAGGTATATATACCCAGCTGATTTTTATTACTTTTATCCTTCATCTTATTTGTATTACATTTGTTGATCTGCATATGTTGAGTTTATTTATTTATTTATTTTTGCTACACTGCTATGCTATATCCCCAGACCTTGATTTGTTTATGTTGAATCATACTTGTATCCCTGAAATGAAACTGATGTGATATGATATATGATCTTTTTGATGTGCTATTAAATTTTATTTGCTAATATTTTGTTGATGACTTATGCATTTATGTTTATCAGAGATATTGGTCTCTTTTTTTGTTGTGTTTTTGTCAGGTTTTGGAAACAGGGTTATGCTAGCCTTATAGAATGAGTGTGGAAGGATTCCTTCCCTTTCAAATATATGGAATGGTTTGAGAAGGATTGGTGTTAGTTCTTTAAAAGTTTGGTAAAATTTAGCAGTGAAGCCATCTGGTCCTGGGCTTTCCTTTGTTGGGAGACTTTTTTTAGTAATTCAGTCTTATTCTTTGTTAATTGGTCTAGTCATGATTTTTATATTCTCTTGGTTCAGTTTACTAGTTCATGTGTGTCCAGTGATTTGTCCATTTCTTTTAGATTTACCAATTTGTCAGCATAGAGTTTTAAAAAATTATCCCTAGTGATCCTTTGCATTTCTATGGTAGCAGGTGTAACGTCTCCTTTTTCAGATCTAATTTTATTTATTTAGCTCTTTTTTTTCTCTCTTGTATAATCTAGCTAAAAGGTTTGTGGATTTTATCTTTTCAAGAAACAACTCCTTGTTTCCTTGATCCTTTGTATTGTTCTTTTAGACTCCTTTTCCTTTATTTATTTATTATTTCTTCCCTTCTACTAATTTGGGGTTTGGTTTGTTCTTGTTTTTCTAAGACAATGAGATGTACCATTAGGTTTTTTATTTGAAATGTTCCTATTCTTTTGATGTAGGCACTTGATGCCATAAACTTTCAGTATTGCTTTTTCTGTATTCCACAGATTTGGGTGTGTTTTATTTCATTTTCATTTGTTTCAAGGAATTTTTAAAATTTCCTTCTGACTTTTTCAATGACCTACTGTTCATTCAAGAGCATGTTATTCAGTCTTTATGTATTTATAGAATTTGTAAAGTTTCTCTTGCTGTTGAGTTTTAGTTTCATTTCATTGTGATCAGGTATAGGACATGATTTCAATTTTTTTTGAATTTTAAAAACTTGTTTCATGGCCTAATATATGATCATTATAATTCTTCTGTTTAAAATTCCCCAGTGAGTCAGGCATGGTGGCGCATTCCTGTAATCCCAGCATTTTGGGAGGCTAAGGCAAGAGCATTGCAAGTTCAAAGCCAGTTCCAGCAACTTAGTGAGGCCCTAAGAAACTTAGCGAGACCCTGTCTCAAAATAAAAAATAAAAAAAGATCTGGGGATGTGGTGAAGCTCCTCTGGGTTCAATCTCATGTATTAGTCAATCAATCAATCAATCAATCAATCAGTTAATCCTCAATGATTCTCCACTGTATGCTCAAGGGGAAGGTTTTTTTTTTTTTTTTGTTATTTGTATTTTCACAACTTCTACCATAGTCTATCTCTTGTCTTGTTCAAGCCTCTTCTACTTTATGCTTCAGCAATAGGACTTTTTTTCCTTATTTTTAAAATTTAGACCATATCCTAATGTTCATTTTGTCTAGGATGCCTTTCACTGCTCCCAACCTTACTTGATAAACTCCACTGCTCCCACCTTACTTGGTAAACTCCTGATAATTCTTGAAGTTTCATCTAAGATTTTACCTTCTCTGGGAATCTTTTTCTATTCCCTTGCCCTCCTGTTCTAGCTGAGTTGGAAGTTATCTGTGGTTACATACGTTCCTGTAAATATTTTGGTCATTGCTCTTATGTTATGTTTTTTTTTTTTGGCACCGGGGATTGAACTCAGAGGTACTCGACCACTGAGCCACACTCCAGCCCTATTTTATATTTATCTAGAGACAGGGTCTCACTGAGTTGCTTAGCATTTTGCCATTGCTGAGGCTGGCTTTGAACCCGCGATTCTCTTGTCTCAGCCTCCCAAACTGCTGGGATTACTTACAGGTGTGTACTACCATGCCCGGCCCTACCATGTTATTTTCTAAATTGTGTTTATTTCTTCTCTACTAATCTGTGAATTTATGTCTTCCATCTTTTATTTTATGGTTACATTAATTCTGAGTGAATGGTGTATGAATTAATGAGTGAATTTGGAAAGGAATGTGGTGATAAAAATTCCATAAAATCTTATGGGTCCAAATTATGGAAGAGCACAGATTTTGGACTTTGTTCTATAGACTAGCAGTAGCCAACGAGTAGCAGTTTGGAATCAGGGCTTGAAATGATCAGGATAGTATCCTTGTACAAAATGGGAGTAGAGTGGGTAGAACACCATTTGTTGGTCTTGCTGTACTGGTTTAAAGAAAATGTATTTAATCCATGTCTATTTTCCATCTTGTTTTTGTAATGCTTGGTACGAGATAGATACTCAGAAGGATTTTGAGTACATTTATACTGTTTTGCCAAGAGTTAGTATAAGATGTGATTCTAGTACAAGATAAGATTCTAGCCTTACCAAATTAACATTCTACTGGATATGGTGGCATGTGTCTGTAGTACCAGCCACTTGAGAGACTGAGATAGGAGGATTGATGAATCAGCTTGTACAACATAATGAGACCCTATCAAAAGTAATTAGAAGAAATTAATATTCTGATTATAAATATGTCAATACAAGTTAGTTTAGATTAGTTGTTTTCAGAGTAACTTTTCAATAATTTTTTTGGGTTAGTTTTGCTTAGGGAATGCTTGCATTGAACTATGTACTCCTTCTTGCTCCTTCAGTAACTGTCTCTTCATACTTAGATAATTTTTATTGCCTCTGGTTCACAATGCACATTAAATATTTCGCAGAACAGTAAGCCTGACAATGCACTCTTGATGTTTAATAGGTTGAATTATAGAATATAAACCACTAGAGTGTATGCAGTAAAAATTGTGACCAGCCATTTCTTTCTTATTATAAGACAAATAAATTAGAAAGAAAAACATATTGATAAAATATATCCATATGTGAGATAAGGCTCTGGTAAACTTTTCTTCACTGGAAAGTAGGTCTTTTTCCCCCCCTTACAGTATCAGGGATTGGACCAGGACCTTACCTATACTAGGCAAGTGCTCTACTTCTGAGCTACATTCCCAGCCCAGGGAATCTATTTTTTGTTTTAAAGAAAACACTGAGCATATTTCAAAATGGTCATGTTCCCTTCCCCCATATCAAAGATGTGAGGAGATTGTTCTTCGCTTCTCGTAGTAGTATCCTCATGTTGCTTCTGAAGGTAAAATATATGAAAGTGTAGGGGTTTCCCAAGACTTCCTAAGTCCCTGCAAGTTTCCCACATTTAGGATAGTCATATTCAGCCTGGGCAAGTCATCAGAATTACTGTTCAAGTGCTTCTGCAGTTTATGTCTCTAGCACCTTATGTTCTAAGTAAGTTGAACTCGACTGTATTTCTCTGTATTTAACTTTCTCCCCAGATTTATAATAGCAGTTTTCCCTGAGGCCTCAGCTTTCTTATGGACACAAGGAAAGTTGTTTATTTTCAGTGTATTCAGTTTTTTTCCTTTAAGAATATGAGTGTCAACCTTCATGGTCTTTTCATGTCAGAGCTAAAGCCAGAAGTCTAATGAAAATGTTAATAATAAACATCTTTGCTGTAAATTTTTACAAATTTACTGCAAAAAAAAAACTATGAAATGATTCATAGTTCTGTAATAAGTCTCAACCAATTTGATTTTTTAATAGGTGCCAGGAAGAAGGTACATTTTGGTAGCATTCATGATGCAGTACGAGCTGGAGACGTAAAGCAGCTTTCAGAAATAGTGGAACGTGGAGCCAACATTAATGAAGTTGATGTTCTCCATAAATTTACCCCTTTGCATTGGGCAGCACATTCTGGAAGCTTGGAGGTAAGAAGCTATGCATATTATAAGGTAAGTTTACACCTATAGCAGTTTTGTAAATTTAGCAGACCAGGATGAGACCTTATGCTAGGCACTACAAATAATTTTCCTTTCAATTCAGTCTAACATTTGGATATTCTACTGTACTAGGACTTTATAACAAATTATCCCAAAACTTAGGGTCATAAAATAACTGTTCATACTCATCAGTGACCAAGAATATGGATTCCAGTGACAGTTTTTCTCTTTTGTATTACATCTGTGACTTTAGCTGAAAGATTTATGTCTGGGGCTAGACTTTTTTGAAGGCTTGTTCACTCAGATGCTGGTGGTTATTCTGGCTTAAATGGGGCACTTTAATGTGGGCCTTTCTGTGAGATCTTGCCACTTGGGCTAGTTTGGGCTTTGGATTCCAAAGGTAAGCATAGAGCATAACTTATAGAAGATAATATCATGAATACCCATCAAAACATTTTTTCATGTAATTAATTCAGATTTTTAGAAAAGAGGTAGAATATTGTGGATATATTTAAAGTCCCTGAGCACTCTTCTCAGTTGTAATTCCTTCCAATTCCAGAGATAAATGTTATACAGATTTTGGTGTTTATTAGTTCTTTATATAAATGACATCATGTTATGTGTATAATTATTTAGTTTATTTTGTTTGTTCAACAATATGTTTTTGAGTTTTAACCATGTAGTTATATACATGTATTCTCCTTCATTTCATCAGAATTTATTCATACTTCTATTGATAGATATTTAGTTGGTTTCAATTTCTAGCTTGTACAAACAATGCTTTGTGAACATTTTTATGTAAATCTTTTTATTTTTCTTTTTAGAGAGATTTTTTTTAAATATTTAGTTTTAGTTTTCGGTGGACACAACATCTTTATTTTTTTAAAATTTTTTTTTATGTGGTGCTGAGGATCGAACCCAGCACCCCGCGCATGCCAGGCAAGCGCGCTACTGCTTGAGTCACATCCCCAGCCCTCTTTTTATTAAACTGTGTACAAGGCCAACTAGAATTTTTCTTTTGATTCAATGTTGTATGTGTGTGGTGGGGGGCAGTATTTACCTACTACATTTTCTCAGCCTGTAGGCCACAATATGTCTATTCACACTGCTGTTTTTCTTTTTTATCCCTGACATACGCACATAGACTGCTTTCACAACTATCACTATTATTTGTAGTTTCTTTTTTGTTTGGACTTATCTACTTCATGTAATCAAATCGGGTTCAGAGACTCTGTATCAGTTTGTATGTCTCAGTTGAAGTAAACAAGCAATTTCACTTTGGCCTGTTGGTGGATTCCTCTCACATTTGAGAAGTATGTCTCTCATGTGACGTGTGACCCCGGGTGGGTGTTCTCCTCATTGTATCCTCCCATATCCCTGTTTGATCTGTACTGTTGGCACCATTTTCATCATTTGAGGTTTGGGTTATAGATTTCTCCTAATTTCATCAAAACTGGAGTTATCAAAATGCTAAAAACATCCTCCTTATCACTTGTTACATGATTGTTTTCCTAATTAGTGTCTTCATTGGCTGCTGTGGCATGGAGCTGATATCACACAAGTAACCACAAGAGGCTGGACAGCAGCTCACATAGCAGCAATTAGAGGTCAAGATGCTTGTATGCAGGTATTAATATTCTGGTTACTTTTTAAAAATTCAGTGAGTTTAATTACTTTAGCATAGTTCTGTTGGGCTATTGCTATTATTCTAAATATTTTATCTAATAAATATAGTTATATATTCTAAACAAAAACAGTGGATTCCATAACTCAGATATTTTGATACCAACTATTCGCTTAAACAAATGATATGTGACTAGAGATCCTTTATCTCTAAAATATTTGGCCGCTTGGGTTGTTTCAAGTGATGTTATAGTTGTGCCAAGATTATCTCCTTAAGTTTGCTGCTGTAGTATGAATGTGCCCGCCCCCCAAATAAATATGTTGAAATCTTAACCCTCAAGGTCATGGTATTAGGAAGTGGAACCTTTGGGAGGTTATTAGATTATGAAGGATCTGGCCTCATAAATGGGGTTAGTACCCTTATAGAAAATACCCTTATAGAGCTAGGTAAAAATAAAAGTTGCTGTTTATGTGGAAAAGTCCCTAACCAGACACACAATCTGCTAACATCTTAATCTGGGTCTTCCTAGCACTCAGAACTGTGTACAATAAATTCTGTGTTTATAAATTACCCAGTTTAAAGTATTTTCTTATAGTAGCCTGAACAGACTAAAATACTTGCCATGCTTGAATCTTTACTAATGTATTTCATGGCTAGGGTAACTCCTTAGTATGTGGTAGAATCTAGTTTATTAGAGAAGCTAGATTTGATTAATGTACTAAAATAGACTGGTATTTTATAGAGTCATATAAAAATATTTCCTTCCTATAAGACTACTGAGATTATCTTTGAAGTGACAAGAGCTCTACTCATTAAATTACAAAACAAAGTCTGTGATTAAAGTTCTGATGAAAAGTATAGATGAGAAGAATTGTATGATTTAGGAGAAGGTAGAGGAATTATAAACTGAAGAAATAAAATGTCAGCTAAGCCAAAAAGAATAGGTTGATCTTAGGATGGGGCATGTAGCTTAGTGGCAGTGTGATTGCCAAGCAAGTGCAAGCCCCTTGATTCAATAAAAAAAAAAAAAAAATAGGTTGATTTTAAAGAGGTGAATAGTAACAAAGCATTGTAGGCAGGGACTCTATTAGGAGCAAGTGAAAAATGATTATTTATTGAAGATTTGCCGCAGTCTGGCTGGGCACAATCAGGAGCCACTTGTCAAAAGAAACTAACTTTATTTTTAGAACCACACACGCCAAACAAAACAGCCTCTCAGGAAAAACCCTCAGAGCCTCAACTGCCACCACCGGCTTTCCCCAAGCCTCTCTCTCCCACACAAGCTTCTCCCCACCTCCCACAATCCTCCTGCTCTTGAGGCCGATTGGCTGGGTCACGTGGGTGGAGCCAAAAAAGTCCCCCAATGAGCAGCTCCGTGGTCTGAAAGGGCAGGGAAACAGCCCAATGAGCATCACCGCAGAGGAGCCAATCAGCTAGATGTTGCTGGGGCCGAGGAGCCAATCAGCTAGATGTTGCTGGGGCCGCTGTGAGCCAATCATCAGCCAGCAGCTGGAAGTTTGCTGGCAGCTGGAAGTTTGCTGGGGCCCCTTTGGCTGTGGCTCTCAACAAAGATTAATGTTAACTCCGAATGCATCATTCCATTTAACAAAACTATTCTATGAGTTTCCTTTTTTTATAGACTATGATTAATAGTCTATAATTAACAGATTCAGTGTTAAGTATGTTACCTAAGCAAGAGGCAGAGCTGTGATTTGAACTTAGATTTGTCCTGTTAACCCCTATATTGTATCTCTAGTGTGAGGGTCTGAATTGGAAAATTGAGATGTATTCTGTGAGTTGACTGAGTATGGGTGGTTTGTGAGGTGAACTGTTATGAACACACACTATTATTTATACACATTGATGTATATATGTATATCTGCATATGCATACACACATATATATGTGTGTGTGTATATATATATATATATATTTACACATACACACACAGATATATTTAATATTTGGGCATTAATAGGAGAATAAGGTAATAAATCAGCATTTAGAAAATTAGCAAAATATGTCTGGTTTTACCAGGGATGAAGAATTCAAAGGCAAGAAACTACACACACACACACACACACACTCTTAGCCTCCTAAACCCCTGGGATTATAGGTGTATGCCACCATGCCCAACTTTAAATATTTATTTGTGGTTCTGGGGATTGAACTCAGAGGCACTCGACCACTGAGCCACATCCCCAGCCCTATTTTGTATTTTATTTAGAGACAGGGTTTCACTGAGTTGCTTAGTGCCTTGCTTCTGCTGAGACTGGCTTTGAGCTCATGATCCTCTTGTCTCAGCCTTCCGAGCTTCTGGGATTACAGGTGTGCACCACTGCACCTGGCTTAAGTATTTTTGCTCTAGTTACTAACTAAAGAGAATGAAATTAGGTGGTGGTGGAGGGGAAAAAAAAAAAAGAAGAAAATAAGTCAGACATCTTGCAAAGCAGGCATCAACAGAGTATAGTGAGGATTTAAGTTTTAAGTCCAAATGACAGGTAATTGTGACACAGTGATTAGGGAAATCTGAAAGGCAGATAAGATGTTGAGTTCAGTTTGATCACATGTTGATTTTAAGGTATCTATAGATTGTTTACATAGGTAGAGAATGTCTAGGCAGTTAGGGTGCTGAAGAGAAGACTTCAGGAATAATAGAGAAGAGTTTAGAGTGTTACAGAATGTTGAGTGTTGACAAATGTTACTGTGTAGGCATGGGAGAAAAGAGACATGAATAAAGACCTCAGAGATTAAAGATCATAAAGATAGGAAAGCCAGGATGAATTAGGGCTGTGGAAGTGAAGGAAGTAGTTTATTTTAAAGTTAGGCAGAATGTTGGGCTGGGGTTATGGCTCAGTGGTAGACCACTTGCCTCACATATGTGAGGCACTAGGTTTGATTCTCAGCACATATAAATAAATGAATAAAATGAAGTCCATCAACAACTAAAAAATATTTTTTTTTTTAAAAGAAATTAAGCAGAATATCAGTTACAGGAGAAAGCAAGGGTGTAAAGTTAAAGAAATGCCATTGAACTCATTATAGGGGGGAAGTTGGTTATATTTCTATGCAAGAGTAGGAATGGCACCCTGTTTGGAGAGGGATTTGAAGTTGAGACATTGAGGTATTAATTTGATAAATGGGCAGTGAAAGAAAAAACGCAAAATAACTTCTGAGACATTAGGATCAAAGGATGTTTTCCTTTCTCCAAGCATTAGATCAAGTCACTCCTTACGCCTTCATTATCCTTCTCTTCCTCAAAATGATCAATTCCTTCTCAGAGCCTTTGTGGTGCTTTGTGATACTACATCATGTAGTTGTTCTTATCAAGGAGTGTTTTTTTTGTATAGTTGATTATCTTTGTTTCTACATATGTCCTAACTCCCTAAGTTGATAAGTCTTCATATTCTTCATGAATACTAAAATACAGTAAGCACTCACTATATCATTTATTATTATTGACTGTTAATGGGAATCAGACAAAATCATGAAATTATTTTTTTCTAAAACCCTTGATAGGAATTATGATTGAGTAATCCTTTGCTGAGATACTGGGAAATGTGGACTGGTTTAAAAAAATAAAAAGGCTGAGGAAGAAAAGAACTAAAAACATATTAACTGGTGACTGGGGGTATAACTCAGTGGTGAAGTGCATGCTTAGCATACACAAGGATTAACATACACCAGGATTCAATTTTTAACCTCCAAGGAAAAAGAAATTAACTAATAGTTGTTTAACAAAAAAACAATTTTTAAAGCAGTATTACGTTCAGCAAAATTGAGCAGAAGGTACAAAATTTCTTATTGATTAATTGATTTCACAGTTGATGAATAAATAGTGATATTTCATAACCACCCAAAGTTCATGGGTTCATTCTTTGTATTTTACATTTTGTGTTTGGATAAATGTATAATGACATTTATCCACTATTATGGTATCATTCAGAATAGTTTCACTACCCTAAAAAGCCTCTATGCTGCACCTATTTGTCCTTCCCTTCCCCCTAACCCCTAGCAACCATGAGTCTTTTTATGACCTACATGGTTTTGCTTTTTTCAAAATAGCATATAGTTAGAATCAAATGGTATGTAACCTTTCCAGACTGCCTTCATTGACTTGATAATATGCATTTAGGTTTCCTCCATGTCTTTTCATCATTTGATAGTTCCTTTCATTTTAGCACTGAGTAACATTCCGATTGTCTGGATATACCACCATCTATCTATTTACTGAAGGGCATGTTGGTTTTTTCAAAGTTTTGGCAATTATGATTAAAACTGCTATAAAGATCCATGTTCAGGTTTTTGTGTAGATGAAAGTTTTTAATTCTTTTGGGTAAATACCAACTAGTGTGATTGCTGGACTATGATAAGACTGTTTAGTTTTGTAAGAAACTGCTATGTGCACGGTGGCTGTACCATTTTGCATTTGCTATCTGCAGTAAATGCTAACATTTGATGTTTTCAGTGTTCTGAATTTTGGTCATTCTCATAGGTAGGTAGTAGTATCTTGTTTTAATTTGCATTTCTGTATATTTGATGTGGAGTATTTTTACATATGCTTATTAGCCACCTGTATATCTTCTTCGGAATGTTCAGGTTTTCTGTGCTTTTTTTTTTTTTTAGTTCTAGGGATTGAACCCAGGGCCATTTATGTGTTAAGCACAAGCTTCACCATTGAACTACATCCCCAGCCCTAGTCCATTTTTAAATTGGATTATTTTCTTATTGTTGAAGTTTAAGTAACTTTACCACTGAGGTACATCCCTGTCTTTTTTATTTTTTATCTTGAGATAGGGTCTCACTAAGTTGTTGAGGGTCTTACTATGTTGCTGAGGCTGGCTGGAACTTTCAGTTCTTCTGTCTCAGCCTTCCCAGTCTTAGGGAATACAGGCATGTGTCACTGTGCCTGGCTTTGAGTTAATCTTTTTGTGGGGCATATTGTCTGTGTCTATATTCATTGATTTTGCGTGTGGACGTCTGTTATTGTTAAGATATGAGGTGTGCGCTAAAAGCTCGTACGTGAAACAATGCAACAATGTTCAGGTGAAGTGATTATGAGAGTTTTTTTTTTTTTTAAAACCTAATCAGTGGATTAATCCACTAATGGATTAACCAGGTGGTAACTGTAGGCAGGTAGATTGTAGGAAGTAGGTCATTGGGGGCTGACTTTGGGATTTATATTTTGTCCCTACTGTGCAGAGTTCTCTGTTTCCTCGTTGCCATGTCCTGAGCTGTTTTCCTCCGCTACATACTTCTGCCATGATGTTCTGCTTTATCTTAGGCCCAGAGCTGTGGAGTAGGTCAACCATGAACTGAAACCATGAACTAAAATAATTTTTTTCTCCTTTAAGTTATTCTTGTCAGATCTTTTGGTTATAGCTATCCAAAAGCTGACTAAAATAATGTCTAATGTTCCAATAACATTTGTTAAAAAGGCAATCTTTTCTCCATTGTATTACTTTTACTCCTTTGTTAAAAGTGAGTTGAGTATGTTCATATGGGTCTACTTTTGGGTTGTCTGTTTTTCTCCTTCAATATTATGTTGACTGTTCTGGGTATTTTGCCTCTTTATAAAAACTTTAAAATCTGTTGATATCCATAAAATAAGTTGCTGGGATTTTGATTGGGACTAATAATTATTTTAAAACAATTACTCTATATTACATAGAGGGGTGTGCTGTGTATATGATGCAACCCGTATACAGAAAACTGGGCCAGTTGCAAATTCAGATGAAACTTCCTTAGAAGCTTGATCTGGAGTACAGAAGTAGTTACTTTAGTAATTAAATCCTTTGATTGAGTTTAAAGGCAAGTAATGAATGATTCTACTTTTGAAATTATACAAGTGTTAAGTTTTATTAGCTTATCATTAAAATATTTAACTTAGTGGTAATTAATCTGTTCATGAAATTTGTGCATGCTCAAATCAGAATATAAATTCCAGTATTATAAATGTCTCCTCGGCAGTGTTAAAAAATCTCAAGCATTTTCTTAGTATTAGCTAAGAGTATCTCACAGTTTGCCTGTCGCATACATATAAAGACATGTATAATAATTTATCTATAGGTTAATAAATTGCTTATTTTTAATCTGTACCTACATGCATGATTTGACTTTTGTACACTTGTAAACTCATTTCCATTTCTCTATTTTTAGGCTCTTGTAATAAATGGAGCAAATCTGACAGCTCAAGATGATTATGGATGCACTCCTTTACATCTTGCTGCAACTCATGGACATTCTTTCACTTTACAAATCATGCTCCGAAGTGGAGTGGTAAGGGACTCCGTTAATATGATAGTGTGTAACCATAGGTGGAATAACATTTGCTAGTCCATTTATCTCTTCCTAACTTTTAAAATCCCTTACTTTACTTTGGGGAGGTAATTTAACTATTTTTTTTAACTTTTTCATCTGTAAACATGGGAGCAATAATTCAGACTAATCTCACAGTACCCCTCCTCCCACTTCCCAAATAACAGTTAAGTGTAGTACAAAGTATTACAGCAGTTTTTCATGCCAGATTGGACTTTCATTAGGAAGATTCTAAAGCTTTTAAATGAAAGTTAACCAGGGAATTATAAGTCTTTATAATTTCTGAATGTTTCTATGTGTTTATTTCTTTCCTTTCCTCCCTCTTTCCCTCTCTCTGTCCTTCTTTTGAAACTCTTTCATACATAGATTTAGAAAGTGATTTATTTCTCCAGAAATTTTATTTATGGAAATATTTATTTTTAATATTACCCATTGGTCATAAAAATAGCTATAAGAAAAGGACTACCTGTATCGAAGACATTATGGTAAGAGTTGGTGTTTCTGTAGTTAAAGAAAAAGTGTCTTGATATGATTTGATCATTTAAACCCATCTTTTTATTTTTTCTTTTGTGAAAATATTTTATTTATTTTTGTTTAATTCCTTTAAAGTCCTATTGAATAAACTTGATAATCTACAGGTTGTGGAAAATGTATCTGAAACTGAAAGGATTAAGTTTTATTCAAAATAGCAAAGTATAAATAAGTAGAGCCAGATTCAGGACTGAAATACAGGTTGACCAACTCCAAATTTAGTTCTGAAATCAAAGTATAAATATGTTTAGTGGTAACAGTTTCAGGATGACATGTGGAGTCTCTGTCAGAAGGAAGCTATCTAAGTGGAAATGTCAGGAGTATAAATGAAATGAGTGGGTCCAGCTGCCCCACAATATCAGAGTATTGTGTGAGGTTACCTATATCACAGAGTAACAATGATTAAGAAGTTTTAAAATTTTGTATTTATTTATTATTCTTTCTAAGACATTATTATTATTATTTCATCCTTTTCATTTTATTGGTCAGGAATTTGTAGTTAAGTTCCTTTATAAAAACTATTATTTGACTTGTTATATTCTTTTAAAAAGGCTATTTTATAAAAACTTCATTAATATCTTATGAGCTCATGTGTTCAAATCAATGGTTGCAGTAAAATTTTCTGTTATATTCAGTGCTGACCTGATAGTTTTATGAACAGCCTCCAGTTGTCATTTGCAGAATTAAGCTGCTAGGCTTAGTGTTTTTCCTACAAAATGGAAAGAAACTTGAGTCCTTGTGAATGTTACCTGTAGGATCCTAGTGTGACGGATAAGAGAGAATGGAGACCTGTACATTATGCAGCTTTCCATGGGCGGCTTGGCTGTTTGCAACTTCTTGTCAAATGGGGATGTGGCATAGAAACTGTGGACCACAATGGAAACCTTCCAGGTATTCTACAAAAGCAAATATTTTATTTTTGTTAATATACTCTTAAATGTTTGAGCATATTTAAGAAATTTAAACTGTAATAATTTAAAATAGTAAATATGTTAATGTGAACATTTTTTAATTTGATGTCTCACCTATGTTATGCACCCCTCATGTTACTGATTTTTTGAACCATATTAGCAAAAGAGAAATTGGCAAAATTAAGCATGGATTCATTCTTCCCAGCAGCTTTTTCTTTCATCTACTGTCTAGTATTCTTATCTTTTAATTTCATACCTCTTTGCCCCATAGACAATATTTTTTTAAAAATATTTTTAGTTGTTGATGGTCCTTTATTTTATTTACTGTATGTGGTGCTGAGAATCGAACCCAGTGCTTCAAACATGCTTGGCAGGTGCTCTATCATTGAGCTACAACCCTAGCCTATATAGGCAACCCTTTGACGTTTTAAATGATATAAATAGAGGACACAAGTGTACTTAAATTAACTTGCTAATGCAGTTGTATATATACAACTGCAATATACTGGCCAGTTTAGACCTAGGTTCTAAGCACTGTTTTCTTTAAGGAGTACTGTAGCAATATCACACTGATATTACAATGAAAACGATACATGAATTACATCCTAAAGAAATCTTAAGAAGCAAACACATGAAGGGGAAGGCTAGGCAGAATAATATAAATACGTCTGATCAAATTACTTTGCTGTTTAGAACCTCTTGGTATCCCTGTAGAACCTTGATTACTTTGTCATATTAGACCTTTATAAATTGGCTCCTATATATCTCCTGGCCTCATCTATGCCTTTACATTACTATCTGAAATCCTTTTGCTTCTTTCTAAAGAACATCTGTTTTTTTTTTTTTTGGCTGAGGGTAAGTTGCTGGTGATTAAGTTTGTGTACAGTAAGCATGCGCTCTACCACTGAGCTACACCCATGGCCATCAAAAGAACATCCTTTAGTGTTCATTTAGTATGAATGCACTCTTTTTGTGCATATCTGAAAGTGATTTTATTTTGTTCTTTTTATTTATGTTTCTTAAGAGAAAAACACTTTACTTTTTATTAATAAAGAATTTCATGTATTCATTTGCTCTTTGTTTCCACATTTTTATTGGTGCATTATAGTTGTACATATTGATGGAATTTGTTGTTACATATTCACATATGCACCCAATATAACAATATAATTTGGCCAATGTCACTCTTGAGCACTTCCCCTCTTCTTTCCCATCTCTGACCCCTTGATGCCTTTCTTCTACTGATGTCTCTTTGATTTTTAGAACTACCCCACCTTTGTTTTCCCTTTTCTCTCTCGCTTCCGCATATGAGAGAAAACATTACAACCCTTAACCTTCTGAGTCTGACTTATTTTGATTAACATGATGGTCTCTAGTTCCAACCATTTTCCTGCAAATGCCATTTTTTTCCATGGCTGAGTAAAACTCCATTTTGTATATATAACACATTTACTTTATCTATTCACCCATTGATGGACACCTAGGTTGGTTCCATAGTTTGGCAATTGTGAATTGTGCTGCTACATGCATGACTATGCATGTATCATTGTAGTAAGATCACTTTAATTCTTCAGGATAAATACCGAGAAGTGGTATAGCTGGGTCATATGGTGGTTTCATGCCTACTCTTTTGAGGAGCCTCCATACTGATTTTCATAGCTGTTGTACTAATTTATATGCTGTACTAATTTATGTCCCACCAAACGTGTAAAGATGTTCCTTTTTCTCCATATCTTTTCCAGCATTTCTTATTATTTGTATTCTTGATGACTATTATTCTGACTGGTGTGAGATGTAATCTCAGTGTAGTTTTGATTTGCATTTCCCTAATTGCTAATGATATTGAACATTTTCATGTATTTGTTGGCCATTTCTGTTTAGTTTATTTACCTATTTATTAATGGGGTTATTTGATTTTTTTGGCATAAAGTTTTATGAGCTCTTTGTATATTTTAGATATTAATCCTCTGTCAGAAGAGTAGCTAGCAAAGATTTTGTCCCATTCTGTGGGCTCTCTTTTCACATTCCTAATTGTTTTCTTTGCTGTACAGAAGCCTTTTAGTTTGATGCTGTTCTTTATATTAACTTTTGGCATTGTTTCTTCAGCTTTAGGGGTCCTATTGAGAAAGTCACTGCCTGTGCTTAAAAGCTGGACTGTTGGACCCTACATTTTCTTCTAGGAGTTGCATAGTTTCTGGTCTAATTCAAAGGTCCTTGATACATTTTGAGTTGACTTTTGTGCAGGGTGAAAGATACAGGTCTAGTTTCATTCTTCTACATATGATTAACCAGTTGTCTCAGCATCATTTGTTAAAAGGCCCTCTTTTTTTTCAATGTGTGTCTTTGGCATCTTTGTCAAGGATCAGATGACTGCAGATGTGTGGATTTATCTTTGTCTCTTCTATTCTGTACTGTGCTCTACGTATCTATTTTTATGTTGCTACCACACAGTTTTTGTTACTATAGCCCTGCAATATAATATGAAGTCAGGAATTGTGATGCTTCCAGCATTACTTTTTTAGCTTAAAATTGCTTTGGCTATTCTGAGTTTTTATTCTTCCAAATGCATTATAGAACTGCTTTTTCTAGTTCTGTGAAGAATGTCATTGGTATTTTGATGAGGATTACATTGAATCTGTATATTACTTTTGGTAGTATGGCCATTTGAACTACATTGTGTCTATCCATGAATGTGGGAGATCTTTCCATCTTCAGAGGTTTTCTTCAATTTCTTTCTTAAATGTTCTATAGTTTTCATTGTAGAGGTCTTTCACCTCCTTGATTAGATTTATTCCTAGGTATTTTATGGTATTTTTTTGAGGCTATTATGAATGAATTTGTTTTCCTGGTTTCCTTCTCAGCAGATTTGTTGTTGGTATATAGGAAAGCTATTGATTTTTGTATGTTGATTTTGCAACCTGCTACTTTGCCAGATTTGTTTATTAGCTCTAATAGTCTTTTAGTAAAATTTTTTGGATCTTCTAGGTATAGGATCATATCATCTATAAACAGTGATAATTTGATTTCTGCCTTTCCTATTTTTATCCCTTTTATTTCTTTCTCTTTTCTAATTGCTCTGGCTAGAATTTCTGGAATCACATTAGATAGAAGTGGTGAGAGTGTATAGCCTTGTCTTATCCCAGATTTTCAAGAATCTTTCAGTTTTTCCCGGCTTACCATGATTTTGGCTTTGGGTTTTTCACACATAGCCTTTATGTTGTTGTGGTAGGTTCTTTTTCTCCCTAGTTTCTTCAGTGATTTTATCATCCATGGGTGCTAAATTTTGTTAAAGGCCTTTTCTTTATCTGTTGAGATTATTAAGTGATTTTCATCCTTAATTCTGTTAATGTAATGAATTACATTTGTTAATTTGCATATATTAAACCATTCTTGCATTTCTGGAATAAATCCAACTTGGTTGTGGTATGCAATCTTTTTAATATGTTATTGAACACGATTTGCTAATATTTTATTGAATATTTTTGCATCCAAGTTCATCAGGGATATTGATTTGTAGTTTTCTTTCTTTGATGTGTCCTTTTATGGTTTTGGTATGAGTGTAATACTGGCTTCATGGAATGGAACTGGATTTGTTCCATACCTTTCTATTTCATGGAATAATTTGAGAAGTATTGGTTTAGTTATTTTTTAAAGGTTTGATAGAATTCAGCTGAGAATTTATCTAGTCCTGGGATTTTCTTTGTTGGAAGGATTTTTATTACTGCTTGTATCTCATTACAAGCTATTGGTCTGTTTAAGTTTTCTATGTCCTGTGGATTCAGTTTTGGCAGATCATATTTGTTTAGAAATATACCCATTTCTTCTAGGTTTTCCAATTTATTAAAATATAAGTTTTCAGAATAGTCCCTAATGATCCACTGGATTTGAGATGTCTGTGATGATTTTTCCTTTTTTAGTTCTAATTTTATTAATTTGAGTTTTCTCCCTTTTTATTTTGGTTAGTTTGGCTAAGGGCTTATCAATCTTGTTTGTCTTTTCAGAGAACCCACTCTTTGTGTCATTAATCCTTTGTATTTTTTTTTTCTCAAGTTCATTGATTTTTGACTCTGATCGTAATGATTTCCTTCCTTCTACTGGTTTTGGAATTGGTTTATTATTTTTTTTCAAGGGCCTTGAGATGCATTATTAATTTGTTTATTTGGGATTTTTCTTATGTAGGCACTCATAACTATAAAATTTCTCCTTAGACCTGCCTTCATAGTGTCCCAGAAGTTCTGATATGTTGTATCACTATTCTCATAATAATTTTTAAATTTCTCACTTGATTTCTTTTATCACCCATTCATGTACAAAAAAGTATTGTTCAATCTCTATGTGTTTATATAGTTTCTGTAGAGTTTTGTCATATTAATTTCTAATTTCATTTCATTATGATATAATAAGATGCAAGGAATTATATCAGGTATTTTTTTTGTATTTGCTAAGAGTTGTTTTGTGGCCTGCATTATGATCTTTTTGAAGAAGAATTCATAAGCTACTGAGAAGAAAGTGTATTCAGCTGTTGGTGGATGAAATATTCTATAGATGTCTAGTAGATCAATTTAATTTATAATATTTTTCAGGTCTGAAGAGTCTTTACTAAGTTCCTGTCTGGATGACCTATCTAATGGTGAGATAGGTGTGTTGAAATTGCTCAGTATTATTGTACTGTGTCTATCTGGGCCTTCAGTTTGAATAGCGTCTCTTTTATGTAATCGAACCCATGCTTGGGTCATAAATATTTATTACTTTTATATCTTTTTGTTGGATTGTTGTCTTTACCAATATGAACCTTCTTGTTTTTTGTGATTCACTTTAATGTGAAATCTGTTTTATCAGATATGAGAAAATCTGCTTCTTTTTTGGACTCCATTCACATGATATGTCAATTTTTATCCTTTCACTTTCAGCCTGTGGCTGTTTTTGCATGTTAGATAGGTCTTTTACAAACAACATACAGTTGGGTCTTATTTCTTTAATCCATTCTGCCAGCCTATGTCTTTTAATCAGAGAATAGAGACCATTTACATTCAATGTTATTATAGAGAGATGTTAATTAATTACTAATATTTTGGTTTGTTTATCATGTTTAATTTGTTCCTTTTTCTCATTTGGTTATCTGTTTTTAAAATGAGATTTTTTTTGGTGCTATTTCTTCTATGTTCATCATTTCTTTAAGTAAGTTCTGTAATGGTGGTTCAGCAGTCATGAATTCTTATATTTTCTGCTTATTTTGCAAGATTTTTATTTCATCTTTGCTTTTGAATGATAGCCTTGCTGGATCTTGTAGTCTTGGTTGACAGTTATTTTCTTTCAGGCCTTGGAACACATCCTGACTTGCAGAGTTTGTTATGAGAAATCAGAAGTGATTCTGAATCACTTACCTCTAAATGTGGCCTGATGTTTTCCTCTTGAGGCTTTTAAAATCCTATCCTTGTTCTGAATGTTAGACATTTTAATTATAATGTGTCATAGAAAGGTTCTTTTTTTGATCTTGTCTATTTGGGGTCCTGAATGCCTCTGGTATCTTGATAATCATATCCATCTTATTCTTAAGGTTTGGAAAATTCTGTTATTATTTCCCTGAAGAGTTTATCCATTCCATTAACCTACATCTCACAGCCCTCTTCAATTCCAGTGGTTGTTAAACTTAGTCTCCTCATATCCCAGAGTTCTTGTATATTCTGTTCATTATTACTTTTTTTTTTTCCCCTTTAATACTGTCTGAATGTTCAAGGCTGGCCAATTTATTTTCTAGCCCTGAGACTTTGTCTTCAGTATGGTCTACTCTATTAGAGAAGCTTTCAAGTAAAAATTTTACTTGTTTTATTGTGTCTTTCATTTCTAAGATTTGTGTTTGGTTCTTTTTAAAAAATATTTCTATCTCCTTTTTGAATTTATCATTCATAATCTGTAAACTTCTATAATTCATTCAGTTGTTTTTTTTTGTATTCCTTTAGAATTCATTGATCATTTTTATAATAATTCCTTTGAATTACTTAGCTGATATTTCATTCACTTCAATATTTTAGGGGTCATTTGCTGGTGAACTATGAATGTTAGGAAGTATTGTGTTAGCTTGCTTTTTCATATTACTTGTATTTCACGTATTGGGTTTTATGCATCTGTTGGAATGTGTTTCTCCTCCACTCTTCTGTGTGGGCCTTGATAGAGCACAATCTTCACTTGCCAAAGTGTCCTAGAGTGTTCTGGATTGAGACTCCCTTGTAGGTATCCACAGCCATCATGTTATTTCTCTCTGTTTTGGCTACAGTAATAGATGTCCATAGGTGAGATGTTGGTGTCCACCTGTAGTCATTTTTACTTCAGGCCTGATCATTAGTTTGGGTTTTTATCTCTTCCATTCTTTGTATTGAAGTGTAGCTAAAGATTGTCACTAATTTGTATATGGAGCGAGGTGCATCTGTCTTTTGGTTGAGTTTAGTTCAGCAGCAGAGTTTTACCCTGTGAATTGTAGTGTCCCTGTAGGTTCCCAGCATCTCATAGGAGGAACAAAGAATTGCAACAACCTATGCAAACAATATACAGCATTAAACTAATACTTCATTCCTATTATGGCATCTACAATGTTAATTGCCACAAAAACCAGAAATGGTTGGGTCAGTTATTGCCATCAGCAAAAACAATAAGTAACCATATATTATATTTGGTGTTAAATCAAACAACAAGTGTCAACTATGGCATCCACAGCAATAATCATTGCAACAGCATTAATGGTGGGGACAGGAGTTATATAAGCCAGTTAGTGCTAAAAGATGGTAAGAATACAGTTAAGTAAGAGAAAAGAAAATGTGATAGGAAGGTAGAAAAGAGTTTACAATTTCAAAAAGTGAGATGCAGAAAAGATGTAGCTTGTGATGGTTATAAGGAAGGAGGAGAAAAAAAGTAGAAGTAACATAGGAAAGGGAGAGTGAAAGAACAAGAGGCTTGGCTGTTAGCAGAAAAAAGGAGAAAGAGAAACAAGAGGAACAGACGAATGAAAAACAATACAAAACAAATCCAAAATATTACTAATCAAAACCCCTAACCCTTAAAAAACAAGGCAAGGCCAGGTGTAGTGGTGCATATTTGTAATCTAGTGGCTTGGAAAACTGAGGCAGGAGGATTGCAAATTCGAGGCCAGCTTCAGCAACTTAGCAAAGCCCTGAGGACTTGGTGAGATCCTGTCTCAAAATAACAAATTTTAAAAAATTTAAAATATGTGGCTCAGTGGTTAAGTGATCCTAAGATCAATTCCCAGTACCAAAACAAAACAAAAATAACAAGGCAAAGAAAAAAAGAACATTTAAAAAATGCTAAAAATCTGAAAAAAGAAATAAACATGTATGTCATGAACTAATCAGCACAGCAAAAGCATGCACAAAAACAAAAAGAAAAAAAGATTCATAATAAAAAGGAATTGTTTCCACTGAGGTGGTCAAAATAGTCAATAAGAATAGATGGTTACTATCTATGCCTGACTGTCTTTTCATTTCTTCTTGAGTTATGTACTGAGTGCAAGAACAAGGGCTGAGGGTTATTAAACCTTTCTTCTTTTTGTGTTACTCACTAAGCTGCCAGTTGGAGTGGCCTATGGTTGAAGCTGGTTCAAATAATTCTCAGCTTCTCTTCTCCCCAGTACGAGGTAGGATGGAATGGGAAGTACTCTCAGCTGGAGTTTTGTCTGTACAGACCAAATTGATGTTCTTCCCGGGTGGGGTTGCTGCAGAATTCTGTATGTGGAGTTCCAGCAGGTGGGGCTTAGTTCTAATCAGACCTCAGGGGCTTTGTTGGCTTGTGTCTGCTCTGGAGAGATTAGATCAACATACCCCTAGGCCCTGGAAGTTGCTGATCTCTGCTGGGAATATTGCTCTCCAGAGCCTCATTAGGATTCTACTTATGAGGTGAGGGAGCCAATCATTCACCTCTTCTGCTGCCCTTGAACACAGCCTTTCCAGGCTTCCCAGGCTTAGTCCCTGAGTGTATGCAACTCCCACCTGTTCAGTTTTCCAGCCTGCTTTAGCTGGTCACATGAGCCACCAGACTCAAAAGGGGAAGTGATCCCCTTTGCTAAAGCAAAGAAAACTGACTTGAATTCCCCTGGGTGAAATATTCTTGGCCTGTTCTACAGCTCCAGCCCTTCCAATATAATCTTTCTTCTTTGTTTAATGTACCCAAATTTCTGAATCTCTAAGACACTGTGACCATCCAATTTTGAGATTTATTGAAATCTCTCTCTCACTCACCTCACAGAGAAAGCAGTACTCCTGCTGCTTGAATCTCGAGCCAAGCAATGTCTAGGAATGCCAGCCTTCTTCTAGCCTGCCATCTTGAATCTCCTATTTGCTTTCTTACAAAACCAAAGGCCGAATGTTTTCTCTAATATGTGGATGCTAATTCACTATAAGGTTGGATGGGGGGTAGAGTGGGGGGGAGGAGTAGGGCACACTAGGGAAGAATAGCATTACCTTAGATTAGGTAGAGGGAAGTGATGGGAAGGGAGTGGAGGGGAGGGGATGTGGGGATAGGAAAGATGGTAGAATGAAACAGACATTATTACTGTATGTATATATGTGACTGCATGACCAATATGATTCTGCAACATGTGCACAGAAAAATGAGAAATTATATCCCACCTATGTATGATATATCAAAGTGCATAAATGTGATCTCCTGTCATGTATAAATAATTAAAACAAATAAAAAATTATTTAAAAAACCCACTTTTTATTTCACTCACTTTTTTAAAAAACAAAAATTTAAACTAACACTCATCTATAAAAGTTTCCAATTCAAATGCACAACTCATTGTATTTTCCAAAATGAACACTTCTCTGTAACTGTCATTCAGGTCAAGAACAGAATATTACTACCATCCAGTAATATTTCCCTTCTTCCTCCCCCTTTTTTCTTTACTTTCTACTTTTTGAACTCTATATTATCAAACAGTATACAGGTATTCTTTTATATCTGGCTTCTTTAGCTTTCCCAAACTAATTGTGCCAATTTACATACCACACTAGACGTGTTTAAGAGTTTCAGTTGTTCCATTCTCTCATTAATACTTGATATTACTAGTTTTCCTAGTTTTAGTCATTCTGATGGGTGTATAGTAATCTTTCAGTGTGACTTTAGTTTATGTTTTCCTGATGACTAAAAATATTCAATATGGGCTGGGATTGTGGCGCAATGGTAGAACGCTTGCTTAGCACTGGGTTCCATCCCTGGCACCACATTAAAAAAAAAAAAAAAAAACCAAACCAAAACAAACAAACAAACAAAAAAACAAATAAAATAAAGGTATGGTGTCCATCTACAACAAAAAAATTTTTAAAAATATGCAACATCATTTTTTAACGGTTATTTTGTGAAATACTAGTTTAACTCTTTTGCTTATTTTTTGTTGCATCTTCTTTTTCTTATTGAAATGTAGAAGTGCTTTATACCGTACAGATATAAGCCATTTGTCAGCTATATACGTTGCAAGTATCTTTTCATGCAACTCTTTTCTGCTGTATGGTTTGCCTTTTCATTTTTTCTTTTTGTATTACTGTGGATTGAAGGACTGAATCACTTTTTTATTCTTTAAGATATCTTTTTTTTTTTTCTTTTTTGTGGTGCTGGGGATTGAACCCAGGGCCTTGTGCATGTAAGGCAAGCACTCTACAAACTTAGCTATATCCCCAGCCCTCTTTAAGGTATCTTTTGATGAGTAGAAGTTTAAAATTTTAGGCCAAGTGTGATTGTAAGTGCCTGTAATCCCCGTGAGTCAGGAGGCTGAGGTAGGAGGATCATAAATTTGAGGCCAGCCTGGGCAACTTAGAGAGACGCTGTCTCAAAATAAAAAATAAAAAGGGCTGGGAATATAGCTCAGTGGTAGAGTGCAATCTCTGGGTTCAATCCCTAGTACTGGGGTGGGAGGAGGGAAGAACACAAACCAAATTTTAATGTTAACTAGTTAGTAATCTCTTCCTTTATGGCCAGTGCTTTCTGTATCCTGTTAAAAAATCTTCTGTGGTCATGAAAATATTTGTTTATATTATCTTCTAGAAATTTTATTATTTTACTTTTCATATTTAGATCCCTAGTCCACCTGGAACTGACTTTTCTGTGTGTAATGCAGGTAGGGGTTAGTTTTATTCAAAATATGCCTGATTATTTTGATTAGTCTTTTGCTGTCTCAGTTAAAAAAACCTAACTTTTGTTTCTTTAAATATCTAATTATTTTATAACCAGTAGTATATATTTTTAATTGTATAATGTAGAGATTAAGACTGCATCCTTGGGACTAGACTGCTTGTGTTCCACCTTCTCAAAAAAATTATTAACTTGGAGCTGGGATGATTGTACACACCTGTAGTCCCAGCTATTCATGAGGCCAAGGCAGGAGAAAAAGTTAAGCCCAGGAGATTAAGACCAGCCTGGGTAACAAAGTGAAATCATGTCTAAAAAAAAATCATTTGACATATTTATTGAGCACCTACTCCATGCAAATCCCTCTTCTAAATTCTGGGTATATCACAGCATGTAATACAAAGTCTTGTCTATATGTGTAATTGTTCAACCAGGTGGTCTACTGCTTTTTCATGAGGAGAAGGCTGATTGCATAAAGAGATAAAGACTGGAAAGAAGGTCTGTTCTCCTTTCTCTGGGAAAGTCCCTGTCATATGAGGCAGAGATGGTCATTTCCTTATGAGGATTAGAGCTTGTATATTATTTATTTTTTTTCAAATTACTTCAATTTCAATTTTACAATTATATTGTTCTTTTTCCTCTTACTTATAGTTCACTTAGCAGCCATGGAAGGCCACCTTCATTGTTTTAAATTCCTACTCAGCAGAATGAATAGTGGAACACAAGCTTTAAAAGCCTTCAATGATAATGGAGAAAATGTATTGGACCTGGCCCAGAGGTTTTTTAAACACAATATTTTACAGTTTATCCAGGGGGCTAAATATGAAGGAAATGATTTAGGAGATCAAGAAAGTAAGTAATTAACCTGAAAATATTATTATAATATAATGGTAATAATAAATAGAATCAAATGGGAAAAGAAAAGAAGTTATAAGGCACATGTTTCATTAAAATTTGTAATATATCATTGTTCAAACATTAATCCAGACTATTTATTATGAAATAGTTTAGACAAAAGTATGTTGAGATAACATAAGGAACACTGTTATTACTGAATTCAAGAATAAAATATTACAGAGTTTGAAATCTCTTGAACTTCTCTCTGTAATACTATTATCCACCATGCGGCCTGCACATTGGTTTCATTAATGAGGTTCTTGGCATAAAAGTTAGCTAGCAGAGATCGAAATAAAACACACAGACTCAGTTACCTTTTTCTATGACCAGGTCTGAGACGGCTCCCCTCTCTGGCTCCAACCTCGAACCACCCGTAGGGCAGCAAGGATTACTCGGGGCTAGCAGGAGAGAGAGTGAGTGAGCATGCCAGGGAGTAGCCTTTTATTGGGGAACAAGAAATTCAGGGGATAATTCCATCCAATGAAGGTTGAGGGGGGGGCCGCACTCCAAGGTCAGGGTCAGTGATTGGGCCCCCGGGGTCAGTGGTCAGTCACACCCCCACACGGACGGGTTCTCTCATCAGGAGAGGGCCGGGAAAATTCCGACATAGCTAGAAGCCTCAGGCCCAAACCGGGAGTCACCCAGTCATGCATGAGAATGGCTCTCCACACTATTATTTTTTCTTCTTCCTCCAGGGTAAAATATTATGTTGATTTATTATTCCATTCTCTGATTTTATATTTTAATTATGAATGTATCTATGTGTGTGTACTATATCATTAAAATATATAGTATTATTTTGTATATTTGTTATAATAAGAGGCTAAACTGTTGTAGTAAAGAAATCCTAAAATACAATTACTTAAATGATATATAAGTTTATTTCTTGTATTTGACAGCCTGGGTTAAAGAGTGAATCTGTTATATCTGTTTATTCAGAGCCTACTATGCTATTAACTCCCTCTAGTTTTTGCTAATCAAGCAGGGGTGAGATGGTAGGGGAGGGGAAGAGAACATGATATAAGCCTAGGACCACTGATTTCCAAGTTGGAGATTGCTAACACTGAGTTGGAAAATTAGTCACATGGCCATAAATAGCTTTTTTTTTTTCTTTTATAGACATCATGTGGTCTGTATTTACATAAATAGCTTTTAAGGAAGCCTGGATATTTCATTACCTAGCTGGGAAGTCTCATCTCAGCAGCAACTCTAAAGCTACTGAAGGAAGAGTATTTTGGTGGACAACTAGCAGTCTTTGAAATTTCTTTTAAAACCTTTAAAAAATGGCATAAAAAGTACATAGCCTTCCATGACTTTATTTTTTCATAAAATCTTGTGTTTTTGAAATTATTATATTAATGGATATGTTCAGTCTCCATTTGCCATGTAGGTTGCTTACAAAGGTTTTACTATTATATTTTTGTATATTTCTCCTTAGTTTTGTTTATAAGTTTCCTTAGAGATGTGTTTCCCTACATTTTTCACACACAGCCTACATAGGAAGTGATAATCTTTGCATGGCAAGCTGGGATCATTGGATGAATCTTCTTAAGGTCTTTCTTATTTTTTCAGAAAACTCAGTTCTGCTTTTATGGTGCTAGGGTGCCATGGTAAAAAAGTTGGAAAGCCAAGTACCTTGTAAATTGTTACCTTTATGAAGAGTCTTGGTAAATAGTTGGGAAACTTTACTTTAGGTTTGCTTGGTGGGATATGCCCATTTTCAATATAAAAAGTATTGCTACTTTCTTCATGAAAATGGTTAAAATCTACCCTATTTCCAGCAGTTTGGGGTGAGGATGTAGAAAAACACAATATATCTATTATTAGACTTTCAACTTTTACCAAGCAGTTGGGTATGAAAAGGTTTAATTTGTGTTTTGATTTGCATTTTCTTGATTATGAATGAGGCTGAACATCTTTTCATAAAGTTATTGACAAAGTGTATAGAGATTAATATAAAGAGTGCTATTTATATCAGTAAATTTAAGAAGAAAATATTAGGAAGTTGAAGTTACTTGGCTCTCTCTCTCTCCATAATACCATTACCTTTTTTTTCTCCTCAAGAGTGAACTATTATTTTGGGTTTATCATTTCATTCTATGATACTATATTTTAGTTATATAATGCATATTAAAATATATATTAAAGTTTCTTAATTGCCTACCTATATTTTTCTCCTTTCTTAAAAATTTCATTCTTTTTTATTTTCTAAATAATTTGAGTTCTGTATAGTCTTGAAACCAATCATGTATTGATTTTTATCTGCTACAGATATTTTCTCTCAAGTGGCTTGTTTTTTTCACTTTGATTATGGTGTCCTTTAAAAAAAAATCAATCTTATTAGAGAGTAATTTACTTAAATTGTATTAAAACATGCATTTTGATGAATTTTGACATAAATATATACTCATGAATTCACCACAACCATAAAGGTACAAACATTTCCATCACCCCAAAGGTTTTTTTACATATCCTCTTCAAGTTCATCCCTCTTTGTATCCTGACCCCATAGAACCATTAGTCTACTTTTTTATCATTATGGATTATGTTACATTTTCTAGAGTTTTATGTATCAGTGATTTTGAGATTCATCCTTGTTGTACCAATAAGTCATTCCTTTTGGTTACCATTGTATTACATTGTGTTTATCCATTTACCTGTTGCTGAGCTTTTGTATGGATTCCAGTTTTGGCGTATAATTAATAATTGCCATGAATTGTAGACACATATTTGCATTCCTTTTGGTAAATACCCAGGAGTAGAATGTATGGTAGGTGTATGTTTATTGTTTAAGAAGCCATAAGAATATTTTCCAAGTAGTCATATCTATTTTTTATCTCTGAGCAAAAATATATGAAAATTTCATATTCTCCACATTCTGTCAGCACTTGGGAAGTCTGTTCTACTTTAGTCATTCAAATGGATATGTAGCATTATTGTTTATTAAAGTACATTTCTTTTTTAGCTAAGGATGATGAACATATTTCCTATGCTTGTTGATTAATCATATATCTTCTTTTATGAAGTATCTGTTTAGTTTTTGTTTTTGCCCATTTTAAAAAATTGGGCTGGGCATGGTGGCATATGGCTATAATCCCAGCAGCTTGGGAGGCTGAGGCAGGAGGATCTCAAGTTCAAAGCCAGCCTCTGCAGAAGCGAGACACTAAGCAACTCAGACCCTATCTCTAAATAAAATACAAAATAGGGCTGGGGATGTGGCCTAGTGGTTGAGTACCCCAGAGTTCAATGCCTGGTTAACCCTCCCACCCCCACCACAAATTGAGTTGGTTTTTTGCTTACTATTGAGTGTTCAGGGTTCTTTGCATATTCTAGATGCGATTTCTTTGTCAGGTATATGAATTACAAATATTTTCCCATTCAAATCTTGCCTTTTTGTTTTCTAAATGGTGTTTTTCAAAGAGAAAATGTATTAAGTTTTGACTAAGTACAATTTATTGATTTTTTGGGATAGTGTTTTGTGGTCCTATTTTGACATGTTTGCCTGTCCCAAGATCAATTTGCTATTTTCCTAATTTTTTTCTGAAATCTTTATTGTTTTAACTTTTTCATTTAGACCTCAATTTAATTTTGTATATAGAATGAAATGTGTCAATTTGTTTTTTTAAACTATGCATAATCAGTTGTTCCAGCCTTATTTTTTGGAAAGACTTTACCTATTTACTTTTCCTTTACTCCCTTTTACTTATTGAAATGTCTTAGCCCCTTTATCAAAAACCAGTTGCCATAAATGTGTGTGTTTGTCTATTATTAATTCTTATAAGTGCTTACTACTGTGCCTGGCATTTAGCAAGGGTTCACTATATATAGTTTTATAATTCAAGACATTTTATCAAGCATCTATGTTCAAGGCACCAGGTTAGGTACTTTTACATACATGTGTTTGTATGTATGAGTATATATATTTATTTATACATACATATATACATAGGAACACACATACTTCTTATCCATTGTCAGGATATTTCGGTATCTTCACTTTAATGCAAGCAAAAGAGGGAATGGTCTATGCATATGTAGGCCTTGAGACCTGTGTCTTCATGCAAAGAGTTGAAATGACCATCCTTTTGTGTTTTGTGGTGGGATGAGGGAGAAAGGGAATATGACTAGTAATATATCTGATTCAATACTTTTGGCAAGTTTGAAGTCTGGAGGAGAGGAAGAGTAGCACAACTGGTAATAATCTTATTTTATAATTTTCTTTTTATTACTTGCCACACATCAGCTGAACTCATTCTAATATAAAAACCTCACATTTGAGATAATATTGGAACCTGAAATATATGACAGCTTAAGGAAGGGAAAAGAATAATTCATGTGTTTACTTAAATGTTGAATTTTTTTCTCGACAGCATTAGCATTTCCAGGTCATGTGGCTGCCTTTAAGGGTGATTTGGAAATGCTTAAGAAATTAGTAGAAGAAGGAGTAATCAATTTTAATGAACGTGATGATACTGGATCCACTCCTATGCATAAAGGTGAACTATTATATTCCCACTCATTTTTAGTTCTGATAACAATTGCAGCTGAGTTATTGCTATTTGAAGTAATTATCCATCAGAAACACATGAAAAATATGAAAATTATTCTTTATATCTTAGCAGTATAAGTCTACGTTATATGACTTTCATATAAAAAAGCTATGAAAATCAGAATGACTGATTTTCAATTCAAGTGTTTTGAACCTTTTATGATGCCAGACACCTACACATTGTCACATGTAAGGTCATTCCAATGAAATTTCTATTGTGACATTATAATGTTAGTGAAGATGTGAAATGCATGGCTAGACAAATTTCTTAACATATTTAAAATGAGCCTGTCAGTTGGTGCTAAAATGGAAATATATTTCTTGAAAAATTTTATAGCAGCATTTTGTTCTTTAGACCTGTAAAAATTTTTTTTACTTCCATAGAAGTAAAAACTTTGTTAGATTTGAACATATTTCAAAGGTACTCTGCCACTTTATTGTCCTTCCTTCCACGTGAAATTCTATAATGTTGATTAGAGTTCTTTTGGTTTTTAATCATACTTTGTCAAATTTTCAACTTGGTATTGAGATTCTAGAAATTATGTTTGTTAAACTCCCCTTTTGGTTTTAGCCAAAAATAAAATCTTGGAACCCATTATGCTTGAAACTTCCATTCTGTTTTATTTCTAGTATTGTGTTAAAAGTTTCTTCATGATCTGATGGAAGGTGATGTTTGTGAAGCTCTTAGGAAAAAAAGATAGTAGGCTTGCTAATATAATCATGTGTTTAAATTGAACTTTATTTCATAAATAACTTTTGGACATCCCCAAATCATATATTATCTTCCCATTGGTTAGATTTTTAGTTTGTTAAACTTTGTTTGATCTATAATGCACCCCAAGTATAGAATCTAAGCACCATATGTACCAATAATTTTATAAGGTAATAGTTATATATTCAGCACCAACTATGTGTCTGTTTTCTGAAGACAGAATGCCAGGCCTTTCTGTTAAGGAGCTACAGACTTATCCCATGAAAAAAATTGAGATTTATGGGATGTAATTAGTGGCAAAAAATTGGCTGTTAAAATACACATGATAGGAATTTGGGAATAGGAGTTGAGGGACAGAAAAATTTGGTAAGGATCAAATTATTGAAGAAGTATCCATGGGGATTTAGTAATGATACCTGATGCTTATATGACACCTAACAGAATGCAAAGCTCTTATTATATTTTAATATTTATTGTAATTTTATGAAATAGCAGTATGCTTTCTTTATAAATAAAACATCGTCTCTGTAAAGGAAGAGGAAACTGAGGTTAAGAAAGGTCAGGTACCTTGACTCAGGTTATGTAGTTAGTAAGAGCAAAGCTGAGAATTGCATTCATTTTTTTCATGCATTAATTCACTCATGAACTCCATAGACATTTATTGAGCATATATGCTAGCTACTTGGTGTGTTCTGGGGATGAAGACTACAGTCCTATTCTCAAGTCTCATTGTTTAGTAGACTTAAATTCAGGTTTATCAAGCTTATTTTCCAAAGCTTTCCTGAGCCTTTGAATGGACCAAGAATAATGGGTAGAAATTAAATGAACACACAGTTTAGTGATGGGCTTTGGAGTGGGAAGAGCAGAGTTGTGGAGTGAAAATTAATATAGACAGCACATATTTTGAAGACAAGATTTAGACAAAGGTGATAACAGTTCATATAATAAGTATGGTTTAAGAGGTTACTAATTGTGAGTTGTGAGAGTTGGAGGAATAACACATAAATAATGGAGTAAGATTTCTGAAAAAATCTGTATAGGTCTCAGTGGTTGGCATGTACTCATATTCTGGTGTCATACAAGATTGGGTAGGAGTTCTATTGTAGGTGACAAGCATTTGGGTAAGGATTATAAAAAACTGGATTCTAGCTTCAAATTCATTAATTCTTTGCTATGTGATGTTAAATAAATAACATTTTTGAGCCAGGTGTGATGGTGCAAGCCTGTAATCCCAGTGTCTCAGAAGGCTGAGGCAGGAGAATCTCAAGTTCAGAGCCAGCCTCAGCAAAAGCAAGGTGCTAAGCAACTCAGTGAGACCCTGTCTCTAAATAAAATACAAAATAGGGCTGGGGATGTGGCTCAGTGGTGGAGTGCCCCATAAATCCAATCCCTGTACCTCCCCTACACACACACACACACACACACACACACACACACAAAACAACAACAACAACAAAACCATCTTTGAGCTTCATGTTTTATGTCTGTAAGTAAAATTCTCTATGTAGAGACTAAGTACAGTATATATTTGATTACATGTGTGTCTAAAAAATAAATAAAGGAAACACAGCAAATAATATTTGCTTAATCTTCTTTTCTTAGTTACTACAAGGATCAGTACTTAAGAAAGTCCTCTAGCTGGGTGCTGTGGCACATGCCTGTAATCCCAGAGTGTTGGGAGGCTGAGACAGGAGGATCACAAGTTGAAAGTCAGCCACAGCAACTTAGTAAGGCCCTAAACAATTTAGTGAGATCCTATCGCTAATTAAAATATTTTTAAAAAGGGCCAGGGATATGGCTCAGTGGTTAAGCACCCCTGGGTCCAATTCCTAGTACCAGTGAAACAACAACAATAAAAAACATAAAAAAGTATAATAGGATTGTCCCTAATTTTTGAAATTGTTATTAATAACAACTCTTTTTTCTGTATTTCTTGTTTGTTTCCTTTTATTTTATTTTATTTTTAAAACAGCTGCTGGACAAGGCCACATAGAATGTTTGCAGTGGTTAATTAAAGTGGGAGCAGACAGTAATATTACTAACAAAGCAGGGGAGACACCCAGTGATGTGGCTAAGAGGTATAGATCCCTATCTCCTTTGTTCCTTTCTTTTGTTTTTAAAGTTTTAATTATACCTTCTTATTTAGAAACATCTGAGGATTTAATGGAATTAAATAAAATTCAAAGATTCATTCAAATGCAGATGAAGTCACAATTTTCAAGCTGAATTGACATTTGCTATTGTATTAGTTCCTTTCTTTAAGACTGTGATTCTCACCTGGAAAGTAACATTTGTCTCCTTTCCTGGGAGGAGGGTATTTAGAAATCAAGGGGAGGATTGTCACAGTGACTGTTAGAATGACCATCACTAATCTTTAATGGGTTCAGATCTAGGAATGCTAAATATTCTGCAGTGTTCAGAATAGTAGTGTACAATGAATTGTCCTGCCCAAGTGTCTGTAGTAACCTTTTAAGATATATTGTGGTACTAGTGTGATAAAAAGAAATAATTAACATTAATAATACAAAAGGAAATTACAAGGGGTTTTAAATGTATTTTAGGATTTATAATTGAATTAAATATAACACCTATTATTAAACACTACCAGCTCATTCAGGTCAGATCTTCAAGGAATATTTACACACATTCATTTTTTCATTTGATTTTTCTTTCATTCTACTACTAGTCTATTACTATGACCCAGATGGTTAGTCAGATTATAAAGATGAGAAAACAACCCCTGATATCATGGAGCTATTAGTAATGTGGGGAGAAAATATTCAAACAAAAGTTCTTATTAATTATCATCCTTGTACCATATTATATACTGTGTAAAGGTGCTGTAAGAACATATGAAATCCTCCAAAAGGATGAAGCAGGAGGATTGCAAGTTTGAGGCAACCTGGGAAACTTAGCAATACCCTGTCTCAAAAATAAAAAAATAAATAAACAAAAAGGACTGGGATGTAACTTAGGTTCAATCCCTAATATTGTGAGAAAAAACAAGGAAGGCCCAAGCCTTCCTGTTTGTAAGTTTTGTGTGTGTGTGTGTGTATGTATGTATGTATGTGAGAGACATTTACATCATTACATATGATGGTAAGAGTTATGAAGGAAACTATAGGGGGACAGAATTTAAATAGAGGTCAGGGGAGGAGGAGTTATAAGATAACATCATGTATGTTTGTGGTTCAGAACTCCGTGAATGTAAAGTGTGAATATGGGCTAACAGTGGAAGGTGATGCTTGACCTGATGCTTGGGTGCAGTCATTCTCTAAATAATTGCAGATTTTTTTGTGTGCTCATTTAAAAAAATTTTATCTGTGGTGTTTCTTTGATGCCTTGGAATATGATTTTATTGTATCATGTACCTGGGATCATTTCCAATTCAGGTGTATTTTTTTATTTTTATTTTTAAAAATAGTTTTAGTACCTTTATTTTATTTATTTATTTTTATGTGGTGCTAAGGATAGAACCAGTGCCTCACACTTGCAAGGCAACCACTCTACCACTGAGCCACAACCCCAGTGCCAGGTGTATTTTTATTTTTTAAAAATAGGCTTATCAAGACATAACTGACATATAATAAAATGCACATAATTGTACAGTATAAAATGAAGTTTTATATATGTAGACACCATCACTATAATTGAGATAGTAAACATACTCATCACCTCTGAAAGTCTTCTTTTGCCTCTTCATAATCTCTTTCCCAGTGCCAAAGTATCTTTCCTAAAGCAAACACTGATCTGCTTTCTTTCATCATAGATAAAATTGCATTTATAAAATTTTATATAAATGGAATCATATGTATACAGTCAAGTGTTGCTTAATGGTGGGGAGACAATCTGAGATAAATCACATAAACCAAGATGGTATAGCTTACTATACTATACATTAAGGTTACATGGTATAGCCTATTGTTCTTAGGCTACAAACCTGTGCAGCATGTTACTATATTGAACAACATAGGCAATTGTAACACAACATAAACATAGAAAAGGTCCTAGAAAAAGAGTACACAGAAAAATACTAGATGGTAGAAAATTTTCTGCTCTGTTTAATACTATGAGACCACCAAAGTATAGGCAGTCTGTTGATGATCAGTGTTGTTATGTGGTACTTAACTTGTACTCATATCTGTTTTCTTTCACTCAGCATAAGTATTTTGAAACCCAGCTATGTCATAGTTTGTTTTCTTCTTACTGTTGAGTGTTCCTTGTATGTAGAATTCCATAGTATTCTGTAGTTCAATCGTTTATTCACCCATTGAAGGACATCTCGACTGTATCCATTTGTTGGTGATTATGAAGAAAGTTGCTATGAATATTAATATGCTTGTTTTTTTGTGTCCGTATAACTTTTTAATCCCTTAGATAAACACCTAGAAGTAGGCTTGCTGGGCCACATGCTAAATGTATGTTTAACTTTAATTAAAAAATTGCCTACATGGCTTTAAAATGACTGTACCTATTTACATTTCCACCAGCAATGAATGAGAGTTTCTGTTATTCCACATTCTCACCAACATTTGATATTATCAGATTTTTGATTTTCATAATTCAAATAGGTATGACAGTGGTATCTCATTGTCATTTTAATTTGCATTTTTCTAAAGAAAAATGGTTTTGAGAATCCTTTTATTATGTATTTGCCATCTGTTTATTTTGGTAAAGTGATTCTTCAAATCTTTTGTCCACTTTTTTCCCCCACATTTTTTTAAATTGTTATTAGTTATATAAAATGATGGTTTTATTTACTTTTAAAAATTGTATTATTTTCTTATTGTTGAGTTTTAAGGGTTCCATATGTATCTAGATGTTAGTTCTTTCTCAGATAATGTGCTTTGCAGATTTTTTTCCCTACTTGTAACTTGTGTTTTCATTACCTCAGCAATATCTTTGAAGAGCAGGGTTTTTTTTTTTTTTTATTTGTCCTTTAGTGGATTATGTTTTTGGTGTTAAAGAAATCTTTGATTAGTACAAAGTCAAAGATTTTCTTCTAGAAGTTGTATAATTTTGGACTTTGAGGTCTATGATTCATTTTAAGTTGGTTTTAAAAAATATGATGAGTACATCCTAAGTTATTTTTCGTATACTCATATTCATTTGTTTTGACACTGTTTGTTGAAAAGTGCAGTGTCCTTTTTCCACTGCCTTTTGCCTTGGTCAAAATCAGTTGTTCATGTATGTGTGGGCTTATTTCTGAACTGTTTTGTCTATTTTATCTAGGTCTATATATCAGTTTTTATATGATTATCACATAGGTGATTGAGTACCATGGCTGTATCTGGAGCTATCTGTAATTTTGGGTTCACATTTTTCATTTATACACTAAAATTCTAGGTGTGAAAAATAGTGTTATTACAAAGATAAATTTGAATCTAACATAAACATTCAGTAAATGATAGTTGTTAAATTAATGGCTTAGTAGTAGATATAGTGAATTCTGATAACCTTACAATTTTCTATGTGAGTTTTATTACTGTTATTTTTTAAAAATTTTTTTTTTGGTGGTGCTAGGGATTATACTCAAGTACTCATGGATTCATGCATGTGTCTTTGGCAAGTGTTCTACCACTGAGCTACACCCCTAACCCTTATTATTATGTGTTTAAATGGTTTGTAGTACCTGATAAAAGATAATGATGTATGTATGTTTGTATGTGTGTATGGTTATGTAAATATGGGGAAAGATTTTGTGTTTAGTAATTCTTTATGTCTTAAGATAAAGTACTAAATATTCCAATTAGCAAAATTGTGGAAAAAATATGCAGATTACATCTAATCACAACAACAGAAGCTCCCAAACCAAGAGTATATTGCAGAAAGCTTTGCAGAGACATGAGAAAGAGTGAAGAGAATAGAAAATGTCAATGGGAAGGTCATTATTTTTCTACTAAATTTCAAGCCATGCAAATGCTTTGGGTCGAGGAAGGATAGATTAATGAGGGTAGAACTAAATCTGGAACCAGAATTAATTTTACAATCTAAATTGGGCCAATAAAAGGCAGCAAAGACAGGGAGTGAAGTTAGGATAGTTTTGTGCTCTCTGAGTTAAGTAGTTCTATTTGGGGGCCTACCAAATTATTCTTTTTTTTTTTTTATTGGTTGTTCAAAACATTACAAAGCTCTTGACATATCATATCCTACCAAATTATTCTTTTGATAGTGAATCTCCTTTCCCAGTGAGATTTTGCCAGGAAAACTTATGGAATCTGTTTTAAATATGAGTACTTGTCTTTTTTGTCCAGTAACTGTTTTGAGTTTCCTACAAAATTGAATGTATATTAAATCTGACCTTCAAATACAAACATTCTTCTTGACTAGTGTGGGTGGGTTGATGGAAGAACATTCAGAGTAGAATTGCCTAAATTAAGAGCAAACTGCAATTTAAATTTGAAGATTGTGCATCTGGTTAATTATTAATTCTTTTCTACAGATTTGCCCACTTGGCAGCAGTGAAGCTACTAGAGGGGCTGCAGAAATATGATATAGATGATGAGTATGATATTGATGAAAATGATCTCAAGTTTTTTGTAAGGCATGGTGTTGAGGGAAGCACTGATGCCAAGGATGATTTAAGTCTGAGTGAATCAGATAAAACAGATGCTAGAAGTAAGTATGCCACCTCTGTTGTGTGTTATCTTTTCAGAAATACCATAGCCACTTATTACCATGGATGTTATTCTAAAAACAATTACTATATATAAAGTACTTTAATGTTCTTGGGGAGCCAGAACTAATATAAGTTTTTATTCTTGGGTTGGGTTGTGAATATATGTAGAAGTCTAAGACCTGGTTGTTGTCCCTAAAGTGGAGAAAGTTACATAAAAGAAAAAAATCTTTGAGTGTATCATAAGAAATAGGGGAAAAGATAATGCAAGGATTTCCATGGTTCCTTGGCTGATAATTTTTACAAATGATAATATAAAACATTTATTGATTATCTAATATGGACTAGTTATTGGAGAAATAATAAAGAATGCAGAGGAATTTACATTCTGGTGGGGTTCTCAGAGGGAAGGGTAACAAATAATTGATAAGAAAATATATGCATAAATAAAATAAAGTAGTGTGGTAGGGTGGTCCTGTAGATAGCTCTTTGAGGTAAAATTTGAGAAGAGACCTGAATGAACCACATGAACCACAGAGTGAACCACATGAAGGTCTCAGAAGAACATTCCAAGCAGAGGGAGCAGTATATGTAAGATCATAAGTGTATTGAGTGTGATTAGTGGGTGCTGGAGAAAAATCATTAAGGAGCTGGTGGCAGATAAAGTTGGAGAGGTAAGCATGGGCCCAACAAAATCATTAAGGATCTAATAAGGACTTTAGATTTAAATTTATTTTTGGTACTAGGGATTGAACTCAGGAGCACTCGACCACTGAGCCACATCCCCAGCCCTTTTAAAAAATTTATTTAGAGACAGGGTCTCACTGAGTTGTTTAGAGCCTCACTTTTGCTGAGACTGGCTTTGAATTCTCAATCTTCCTTCCTCAGCCTTCTGTGCTGCTGGGTATATTTGGATTTTATTTTAGATAGAAAGCCATTGGTGGGATTTGGGGTTATGAATAATGTGACCTAATTCATGTTTAAAACAATAATACTGTAGCTGCTTCATAGATAAAAGACTGGGGAAGAGCAAAACATTTCAGTTTGGGTATCAATTAGGTGGGAAGAGAACATATTCATCAAATGGATGAATCTTCTGATATTCATTTATTTATTTTTGTTTGTTTTTTTGTGGTGCTGGGAACTGAATCTAGGGCCTGGCACATGCTAGGCAAGCATTTTTTTTCACTGAGCCATGCCCCAGCCCTACAATATAATTTAAATTTGCCACAGATACTAAATTAGAATTTTTAAGAGTAGATGCAGCATATCTGCACAGATTTCCTGATGTAGACCTGTAACTACCACTGACACTGGGATTCTCCATTCTTGTTTTACTTCAGTGTTTTTATAGTAGAGGCCTTTATCACCATTTCATAGGAGCTTACTTTACAATTATGTGTTTCCCTTTAAGGTAATATATATATATATATATATATATATATATATATATATATATATATATATATATATATATATATATATAATTTATTTCCTGCTTCTAGGGTCTAATGCCTAGGTCCTTGATGCAGTTTGAGCTGAATTTTGTGCAGGGTGAGAGATTGTGGTTTAATTTCATTTTGCAACATATGGATTTCTAGTTTTCCCAGCACCATTTGTTGAAGAGGCTATCTTTTCTCCAATGTATGTTTATAGCACCTTTGACTAGTATGAGACTAGTACTTATGTGGGTTTGTCTCTGCGTCTTCTGTACCATTCATCATCATGTCTCTTTTGATGCCAATAATATGCCATTTTTGTTAATTTTTTATTTTTAAAAGTATGGAACTGTTGATCATCTACTCTTTGATTCTCACAACAAGGTTAATAACCTCCCTTATTATTTCATGAAAGAGTTTTAGCTTTTAATTTTTTTTTTTTTTTTTTTTGGTGAAGAGCAAGGGTTTATTTCGCGGCATTCCCAACACGCACCGGGACAGGCCCAGCGTGGCGTGGCGGGCGGGCGAGGGTGAGGGTGGGGACACAAAGGGACCTCCTCGACGGGCCACAGGTGCAGAGGGAGTGACAGGCGCTGAGCGGGAAGGGAGCAGACGCTGCGGGAGCGAAGCGCCTGGGGTCCCAGGGCCCTTAGCTTTTAATTTTATACTGATTGCATTAAGGAGATATGCCAAAATTTAATTTTTATGATTACCACTTAAAGGACAGTCTTATTCCATTACATGATATCTTATTGTGCTCACACCACCATAACTAAATACCGGTAGACTGGGTGAGTTAAACAACAAATTTATTTTCTCATAATTCTAGAGGCTAGAAGTCCTAGATCAAAGTCCAGCAGTATTACTTTTTGTGAGGGCTTTCTTTATTACTCTGAGATGACCACATCCTCAAGTGGCAAAGAGAAAGAGAGAGAGGGAGGGGAGAGGTAGGGGAGAGATGGGGAGAGAGAGAGGGGGAAGTATACTAATCTACAGAACCAGAACCCTACTCTACTCTCCTGTCACCTAACCTTAATGATTACTTTCTAAAGACCTGTATCTCCAAATAAGGTTACATTTGGAGGCTAAGGCTTTAAATAAGAATTTTAGTGAGATGCATTGAGTCCATAACAAATGGATGAACATAAGTATTCTAAATTAGCAAGTGAAAGTGGGAGTGCTTTTTTCTCTCTAGGGGATGTGTTATTAGGTTGATGCAAATGTATACCCTAAAGCCAGAAGGACAATAGCTTTTCTTAGTGTTTTGTTTTTTATGGAATTAAATTCTAGTATTGGGAGAAACCTTTAATTTTGGTATCATTTCTGCTGATGGTTCAGCTACTGGTATATAACTCTCCTGTCAAAATTTTTATTCTATAAAATTCTAATAATAATGGTTTACATTTCTATAATATTCTACAATTTTTACAACTCTTTAATATCTCTGTTTTATATTTTAAGAAGCACTCATTTAGTATAATATAATTTGATGAATAAAGAGCCCGAGGTTCAGAGAAACTAAGTTAGTTACTCAAAATCACACAGCAGCTGGAAGCAAGTCTTTCAGACTTCCTTTTCCAGTGTTCTTTCTGGTCACCACATACATTGGCTCCTGAAAGGAATAATTTCATGCCATATAACTGTAATTTTACTTCTCGTGATATTTAGTCAGAGAGCCATGGTTTGTACTAATGAATAAGAACTGTTTCTGTGGAGCTCTTTCCTAGAAGAAGGGTGAAAAGAATCTGAACTGAGGCTAACCAAAACAAAGGCATGTGTAGTGGGTGAATAGAGTTCGGCAGTGAATTCAGATACTAGAGCTTGATCACTTCTTAGCTGTGTTACTCTTTGAAGCCTCACTTTTCTCATCTATGAAAATTAGAATGTTAATATTGTATTACCTGATGGAATTGCTAACACACTAGAGGATGGAAAGTGCCTAACCCATGTTAGAGGCTCAAAAATGTCAGTTTCTTTTCTTTTGATCTCTGTAGGGTGTTTTCAATTATTCTGCCAGAAAGACCAAGTTTACCCACACTGTATTTTTTTTTTTTATTTCTAATTCATGGATTTCTTCTTTCTTTGAAAAAAATTTTAAGAACTCCCAGAACACTGTGGGGAAGAATCTTACTCTCCAGGGAGAGTGGAAGACTCTTTCCTGGTGAATCTAATCAATGGAGAACTTGAAGATGCTGAGATCCCCCAACGGTGGTGCTGAGAGTTAACAGTCTCTTTAGAGTTTCCTAACGTCTTTATTTTAAATAGCTTATTGAAATATAATTCATATACCATTTCATTTGCCCATTTAAGGTATACCATAAAATGGTTGTAGTGTATTCACATATTTGTTTACAAATAATCACCACAATTTTATGTTATTTCTATCACCTCTGAAAGAACTCTCGGGGCTGGGGTTGTGGCTTAGTGGTAGAGCGCTTGCCTAGCACATGCGGGACACTGGGTTCGATCTTCAGCACCACATAAAAATAAATAAAATAAAGGTATGGTACTCTGGCAAAGAGTACCAACTACAACTAAAAAATATTTAAAAAAAGAAAGAACTCTCATCCCTCCCTACCAGTAGTCACACTTTTTTAACCCTCAACTGCTGATCTACTTTCTGAATCAATAGATTTGCCCATTTTAGACATTTTACATAAATGGAACTGCACCATATGTGGCTTCTTATTTCACTTAACAGTGTTTCAACATGTGTACACATTGTAACATGGGTTAGTACTTCATTCCTTTTTATTGCTAAATGAAAATTATCTATTTTCAGATGGATATCTCTCTCTCTCTCTCTCTCTCTCACACACACACACACATCAGTTGATGGACATGAGTTGTTTCCACATTTTGGCCATTATGAATAATACTGCTATGAACATTCATGTACACTATTTTGGGTGGAAATATATTTTCATTTCTACTGGGTATATACCCAGCAGTGGAATTTCTATGTCATCTAGCAACTCTGTGTTTAACATTCTGAGAAACTGCCAAAATGTTTTGTAAGTCAGCTGCACCATTTTACTTTTTTTTTTAAACCATATTTCCAGGGACTGGGGTTATGGCTCAGTGGTACAGTGCTTGCCTCACATGTATAAAGCCCTGGGTTCAATCCTCAGCACCACATAAAAATAAATAAATAAAGTTATTTAAAAAAAAATGTCAGTCTGCTGGTCTTCAAGGAATAGTATTTAAAAAAATAAATAAAAACCACTTTTCCATGTTTAAAGTGATAATGTCAGATAAGAAGATGCAACATGTTTTTCATGCTACTAGTAAAGCTCATTTTACATTCTTACCAGCAATCTTTGAGTGCTTGAATTTCTCCACACCCTTACCAACATTTGTTGTTATTTGTCTATGGTTATATCTGTTTTAGTGGGTGTGAAGTGGTATCTTATTGTAGTTTTAATTGGTGTTTCTCTAATGACTAATGATATTGACTGTCTTTTTTTCATGTGCTTACTAACCACTTGTATATTTTATTTGGAGAAATTCTCTTCAAATCCTTGGTCTGGTTTTCAACTGCTTGGTTTATCTTTTTATTCTTGTATCGTAAAAGCATTTCTGGATGCAAATCCCTTTTGACCTATGATTTGAAGGTATTCTCTCTCATTCTGTTGGTTGTCTTTTAACTTTCTTGATGGTATCCTTGGCAGTGCAAAAGTTTTTGATATTGATGAAGGCCACTTGATCTGTTTTATAAGTTGTTGCTTGTGCTTTGGTTTCTTTTTGTTTGATATTTTGAGAATGTAAAGGACTGCAGGAAATGAGTAATTGATCTTGTAGGATTTCAGTTTCTTATGAAATTTTTTGAGTAGAAGACACTTACGAAGAAATCACTGTCAAGAAATTTCAAAAAGATGTTTTGGGAAAGACCGAGAACATGACTAGAATAGTTCCTTGTGGTATGTTTGATACAAATGAGATTGTAGCATTCTTGCTATATTGTGACACTCCCTGGTACTCAGCTGGAGTATTGCAGCTAGTGAAGGGATACTATATATGAAATCATATGCCATTGTACTATCCCTATTTAATATTATTCCAAGGAAACCTACAAAGAACTAGATGGTCCTTTCTTTGCCAGAGTACCAATAGGGGACTGGTTGAATTTATTGTGATCCTAGACGTCACTGGAAACAGGTCTCAGTTCAGAGCACATTTTAGTGAATTATGTTTAGGTCTATGGCATCATTGAGCCCTATAACCATTTGAGGTTTGATAATTGGTTCAAGATTCCCATCACATGTCATCTGGCCTCCTGTCACTTTCAGTGACAAGCCACTCACTATTATTTAGAGAGAAAATTTCTTTTTAGAATTTCTCTGAAGATTAAAATGGGTAAAGTTCTTAGTATCTTGTACGTCATAGACATTCCTTAAATACATGATAATTTTAATTGTTTTTGTTTAATTGTTTTTGTCCCCAGCCATATTTCAGTGTTTTCTTATGTGGCATTTTTTACCCCTTAATCTCCTCTACCACTTTGTTGATGATTCCCAAACCTATCTGCCCCTCAGAATTATCTGGGGAATGTTTATTAAGTACAGATACCTGAATTTGTGGGTCTGGGATGGGCTTCAAGTATTTACCTTTTAAAAAAAATACTGCAGTTGATTCTGGTGGTTGTATTTTAGAACCTGCAGCTCCAATCGGTTGATAGATAAATCAGAGTGGTGTTAGGAAAAAGAGGCTGTAATTTGCTAACCTCGTCCTGTAAACAAAAGAATTTCTCATCTTTTATACTCTTGATATTTAGGTCCAGAGAATTACTTTTGTTGAAGGGGGCTCTCCTGTACATTATAAGGTGCTTAATAGCATCCTGAACTCATTAGGTGCCAGTAGCTGAATCCCAAGTTGGGATAAGCAGAAATGTCTCCAGACACTGCCAGATGTCCCTTGAGGGGGGAAAAAAATCACTCAAGGTTGAGACCCACTATCTTTAAGGATGAAAAGAAAAATCATAGTTTTGGTAGTTGAAGGATGATTGAAACTAATACTTCTTCCTCTCAGTATTCTCTTTCATAGATATTACAAGTGACTGACCAAAATTTGGAATGGATTAATTCTAGGTTATTTTAAATTAATAAAACATTTAATTTCTTCTGATTTTCTAATGTATAGTGGATAATACATAGTCATGTAATATACTACTGTTAGTTTTCTTTAAACCTTCTTGTCCATAGCATTAATAGTTATAATAGTCTGATATATGCTCCAATAGCAGAGTAAGAACCCTATGTTTAGGTGTTTTATTGCTTGCTCATCTAACTATTCTGTCACTTATGTTTTATCCTCTGTATATATATCACCCTTTCTTCAACTGCCTTCTCAAACCACACAGGCAGGTGGCTCAAAAGAAAATGCTTGAGAGGACCATGACTCTGAGCATATGTGCTGTTACACGTCTAAATTAGGTTCTTATTGTGTCTTGCAGTAAGAGCTTATAACAAAATTACAGAATTGAGACACCTTCTGGAAATTGCTGAGAGCAACTATAAACATTTGGGTGGGATAACAGAAGAGGATCTAAAGCAGAAGAAAGAACAGCTTGAATCTGAAAAGTAATGTCTTTAAAACTTTAATTATTTGTATTTAGTTACCTCTCTAGATGCCACGTGAGGGTTTGTTGTTTCATCCTGTCAAAGGGTGTTGGGTTCTAAAACCTCCTACTAGATCTCTGATGGAGAAAGAGTTAAAGTTTTCTTTTAAAGAAAATGTGATAATGTATACACAACATAAAGTTTATCATCTCAACTGTTTTTAAATGTACAGTTCAGTAGCATTAAGTATATTCACATTGTTGTGCAACTTGAATATAGAACTCTTTTTCATCTTGTAAAACTGGCACTCTTTAAGGCATTCGGGTTTTTTTTTTATTTTTTTAATTTTTTTGAGACTACAGCTATTTTAATCTTTTCAACCAGCATAGGTCTTTGAACATCCCCATCAGACTGGACTGCCTACTCACAAATATGAGACCCATTCCTGGGTTGGCCAACAAGAGTACCCATCAGAGAATGTGCGCAAATCTAGAGGCAGTGAGCAGTTGTACAGCTATACATACTTACCTTTTACTCCCTGCATCTTAAATTCACTCTCTGGACATTGGGTATCTACCTCTCTAGGAATCAGTGGCTGCAAGAATAAAAGATGCCGCATTCTTCTTTCCTCCCACTGCCTGTATGCCTGTCTGTTTGCTTTCTAGAGTGCACAGAGAACAAAGGGGGACAGAGACATGGCTCTGTAAAACAAGGGGGGGGGGCAGGAGGCATGGCTCAGTGAAACAAGAGGGGACAGGAGACATGGCTCTGTAAAAGAGAAACTTGAATTGCACATGGATTTCCTTCCTCTTCCTCTACTTTCCCTGCCCTTCCCATTGGTTTTATCTCTTTCCTTTACTCTCTTAGAACTGCCTGTTTTCCTTCCATCCCCTTCTGGATCTAGCCTCACTAAGAAAGCTGGTAAAAGTATTTAGAGTAACATTTAAATATTTGATAAAAATTTAGCATGTTTTCCTTCTATGGATAATACTTGGGGTTTAAATAGAAGACAAAACATGTTGCCAGAATACTCTTAATGGGATTTTAGTTGTTAGGAAGCTGTGGTAGAACTTTTTCTTTTTGAGTCAGGGCTTCCTTGGTTTCTCACAAATCATATCATATAGGCAGCTAACCACTGCCTCTATACTCTTGAAGCGTTTGAGATGTAGAATATTTTTAGTACTGGCTTTAGCCTAAGATCCTAGCTGAAAGTTCTTAGATCCTTTCATTTATATTTTGGGTACAAACTCCTGATATTAGGTATATCTGTTAAAAAAAAAAAAAGATAAATATTGATTTGAATGATACACTTTTGGTTTGTTACTTATTATTTACATCAAATTCACAATACAACAAAACATAGTTGTATTACTCTGTCCCAAGGATCATCTTCCCTTCTTATTTGTTGAACTTCTGGGCTTCCACTTCCTCCATCTTAACCCCACTCATTTTTCTACCAGAAAGAACTACTTCGGTGTACTCTCAGACTGCCCTCCTTGGGGACCTGGAATCCAAGCCAGCATGCTTTGGGAATTCTAGACAAAAAACCCTGGTTTATGTCACAGTATCTCTTGTCTGGATTATTATAACCTCCTCCTGACAGGTTTCCCAGTCTCCTGTCCTTGTGCCCTCACCCCACCTTCTACTTTGTTGTCTGTTCCCAAGAGAAATCACATTAAAACTTCAGCGAGAACATGCTGCTTCTCTCTTCAAATCCTCCAGTGGATTCCTATTTCACTCAGTAAAAACTGAAATCCTTACTATGACTTATAAGGCCCTACCTGCCTGTTCTGGCTTTTTTTGACCTCTAACCTATACTACTTTCCATTTTATTTATTTATTTTTAAAACTACTCCAGCCAGATTGGCCTCTGATTTTCTTCTTTTCCTTTTTCTTTTTTTCCTTCCCAGGCATATTTCTGCCTTAGGGTCTTAGGTCTTTCCCTCTCTGGAATGTTCTTCCCCTGATGTCTAGCTATCTATTTTCTGCAGAATTTTGCTCAAAGCACCCTTTTCAGTAAAGCCTTTCCTAGCCACTGAACATGAAGTGCTAATCACCTCTTCCACGACATTTTATATCACTGTTTCCTGCTTCCCCCTCCCTTAGGACTTATCATCTCGGAGATACCAATGTGTTTTACTTTTTTTCCCCCTTCTACTATCTGTTTTCCTCCACTACTGAATTAAAGAGGGCAGGTCTTGGCTTTTTTTTCACTACTTATCTCTAATACACAGATCAGTGCTGGTTCAAGTAGACCTGAAATACAATAACTATGCCTTTGATTTAATTTACTTGTCTTAAATGGGCACTTTCCACTGTTTCCAAAAATGTTAGTAATGGTATTGGAGTATATAATGATATTGGAGGATAATTGAATAAAATTGTTTTGACAGGACCATCAAAGAACTGCAGGACCAGCTGGAGTATGAACGACTCCGTAGAGAGAAATTAGAATGCCAACTGGATGAATATCGAGCAGAGGTGGATCAACTTAGGGAAACAATGGAGAAGATTCAGACCCCCAATTTTATGGATATGGTTGGTATCCTTAACATGTTTATTTTTATTGAGGAAATAAATCAGAGTGTAAACTTTGGGCTGGGACTAGTTGAGTTTGAATTCTGGTTACAATAATTTTTGATTTGGGAAAATCATTTAACTGCTTTGTGATTCAGTTGTAAGTTGAAGAGAATAATTTAGACTTTTTAGAGCTGATGTCAAGATAAAAGGAATATACATCTATATGTATAGCTCTATTTATCTCTAATAGTTTCTTTCTCTTCACACACACGTTGTCTACAATGTGTGTGTGTGTGTCTCTTTTAGTTAGGACATCAACATGGTTCACTGAGTGTGTAGTAAGTGCTATTGTTAATCTTGTACCATATAAGGAAAAGCTATTTTTTATAGGCAGAATAAGCAGTAAGAATTCAGAGGCAGTTAGAAAATATGTACATTTTAATATTCTAAATAACCTAAGTAAAGTTCTTGGAATGGAATCCATTTTAGAAACCTTCGGCAGTTTAAGAGTAGAAAAGAGGCAGGCCTGATGGCACAGGCTTGTAATCCCAGCTACTTGAGAGACTGAGGCAGGAGGATTGCAAATTTGAGGACAGTCTTGGCAACTTGGTGAGACTCTGACTAAAAATAAAAGGGTGGTTGCTGGGTGCATGGTACGGGCCTGTAATACAGTGGTTTAGGAGGCTGAGGCAGGAGGATTGAAAGTTCAAAGCCAGCCTCAGCAACAGTGAGGCCCTAAGCAACTCAGTGAGGCCATGTCTCTAAATAAAATACAAAACAGAGCACTGGGGATTTGGCTCAGTGGTCCAGTGCCTCTGAGTTCAGTTCCTGCAACACCCTCCCCCTCCAAAAAAACGGCTAGAGGTGTAGCTCAATGGGTATGGCACTTGCCTAGCATGCGAAGCCTTGAGTTTGATACCTAGTACTGAAAGGAAAAACAAAAAACAATAAAAAAGATCCAGCATAGAAATTTTTATAGCATCCTTTTGCTCAGGTTATGAAATTATACAAACTAATATTTGTGTAACACTTTGTGTTTACAGAGTTCTTTCACAAGTTTCTTATTATGTCATTTGTCTAGTCCTCATTTAGTATAGGAAGTAATGGAGGCTCAGAAGGGTTAAGTAACTTATTTAAATCACACAGCTGGTAATGGTGGAAATATCAGTCAAAATTTGTAACTTTGACTCCATACTCTTGGTTCTTTCACAATTGAAATCCTGAATTTGGAATTCAGAATATAGCTATAAAAAATAGAAAAATTCTTAAGAGTGACAAAAAGAGCAAATATATAGAAGGAGATTAAAAAGAAACTCATGTAAGAAATAGAGCCAAGTCCAGAAAAGTAGGTGGAATGTAGAAGACAGAAACATGACAGCAGGAAACCCCAAGTGCTTCTTGTGTTTGAGGCCTTCTAGATCTCAAGAGTAGATTAGGTAGAAAATGCACTGGGGAAACTTTGACCCTTATGTGTTCTTCAAGTGAAAACTGCCATGATGTGGTCCTTGTGATTGGCTCATTATGATACAAGGTGGGGATTCAGACATGGTTAATATTTTCTTTCTGTAAAGAAGTTTTTTCTTCATTATTGGATGAATTAGTTCTGTTCCAGGCCTGAATTGCTTCATGATTTATAACAAAAACTTCCTGGCTTCTTTTTATTTTGTACAAACTAATTATTAATCTCTTTAATAACCGCCATTTTAGTCAGCTTTTTCGCTGCTATAACTAAAAGGATCTGACCAGCATCGTTATAGAGGAGGAAAAGTTTGAGGGCTCATGGTTTCAGAGGTCTTAGTCCATAGAAAGCCGGTTCCATTCCTTGGGGCTCCAGATGAGTTGAACATCATAGCAGAAGAGTGTGGCAGAGGGAAGCAGCTCATATCATGATCAGAAAGCAGAGAGAGAGAGACTCCACTCTTCAGGTACAAATATATATTCCAAAGCCATGCCCTCAATTAACCACTTCTCCTAGCCACACCCCACCTGCCTCCAGTTACCGCTCAATTAGTCCCATCAGGGATCAACTCACTGATTAGGTTAAGGCTATTACCCAATCATTTCTCCTTCAAACCTTCTTGCATTGTCTCAAATGTGAACTTTTGGGGGGACATCACATCTAAACCATAAAGCCAGTTTAGAAATACTAAAATAATATAAGTCCTTGTCATCTTGCCACCTTGTGGCAGGGACTGCAATTCCTCCTCAAAGGTAGTTGTTTTTCTCCAGCTGCTTAGGTGGGACAGTCTTTATTTTGGGGATCACTCAAAATGTACACTTTCATTTGAGTCATTCCAAACTGACAGTCTTTGCATAAAATTTTCCATTTTTTAGCTACTTATAAATTCTCTTTTCATGTTCAGAAGCATTCTGTTTTCAAGTTTGGATCTGATTTCCTTCTGCACAATCCAGGTTCTCTAAAATGCCACTCTCCTCTAACAATGTGTAGACTTTCAGGAGAGCTGACTCAGGCCTTGGACTGAGGGCCCGTTTGTTGTGCAATCTTGCTTTAGATTATTCCAAATTAAAAAAAAATTAAATATATTTTTTAGTTGTTGATGGACCTTTATTGTATTTATTTTTTTATTTTTATGTGGTGCTGAGAATTGAACTCAGTACCTCACACATGCGAGGCAAGCACTCTACCACTGAGCTACAACCCCAGCCCAAGTTAATCCCAATTTTTTTAAATGAGCTAATGTCATTAACAGCTGTAACTCGGGCACTTCTTATTTTCTCTTCTGAAAAGCTTCTAATTCTCAATCTCTTCATCTATAAGATGGGGGATAATAATACCTCATGGGATTGTAGTGATATTAAATGAAATATTATGTAGAAACCCTGAGCAGTTTGTGGCACACACAAGCTATTACTAGAAGTATTGTTTGTATTATTTTCTCCCTTTCTTGTGTCTTTTTCTCTTTTTTCCTTCCTATGCAGCTAAGGATTGGAAGAGTTTATTTTGGAGTCCGACTAAATCTTTCTCCCACTACTTTCTGATCAGGACTTATGATTGCATAAAGTTGTAACTTTAAATCTCTCCACCCAAGAATCTGCAATAGTATAATTTTTACTCAGAGAAGTTCTTAGGAGTTACTTAGGATAGTTTGACATATTTTAAAAAATTAAAAAAAAAATTTATACCTTTATTTTATTTTATTTTATTTATTTTTATGTGGTGCTGAAGATTGATCCCAGGGCCTCGGATGTGCTGGACGAGTGCTCTACCGCTAAGCCATAACCCCAGCCCTAAAAACTAGTTTTTTAATTTACTGTTTTTATAGTGTTTTCTTAGATATTATCTCATCTTCTCTGTATCAACACTGAGGAGGTAGATTACATTTTATGTTATGTATGAGGAAGCTAAGTATCTTGTTAGAGCGTATAGCTAGTGTGAAGCAGGAACAAACTCAGAATCTCTGCCTTCAGATTATACTTCTCTAATCTTTCTGTGTAAGTGATTATCAAACTCATATTTTAGTACTATGTCCCCAGCAGGACTCCTCAACTATTTCTCACTGCCAGTAGCACATTTCCACTTGAAATTTTTGGTGGCACCTAATTTAAAAAAATGTCTAGAACCAAACTCAACATAAAGACCAGATTTCCCTCTATGTTCAAATTCATGGCATCACCATTTTCTCAATTACTGTCTTGAGTCTTGGATTCTTTTTTCTTTTTTGGTGGTACTGGGGATTGAACCTGGAGCACTCTACTAATGGACTATATCCCCAACCCTTTATATATGTGTGTATATATATGTATACGTGTGTGAAAAAAAAAATATATATTTTTCCAACTTCCTAAGAAATTGGGAATACAGTTGTGCAACACAGTGCCCGGCTCAGTCTTAGATTCTTAGTCATGACTAACTTTGTTTTCTCCAGCCCATAAAAAGTGGGCCATCCCACAGATAGGAGCATATGCTCTATTTTTCTTGCCGACCTTGTAGGTGTCTGTGAAGGTGTCTGTGTCTGTTTGAACTATTATGACAGAATTTCTGTGTAGACACAGAAATTATCAGCTTGATTTTCACTCTCCTACCCTGAATGAATGAATGAATGAATGAATCTTCAGTTTGTCATTTATTCCTAAACTATCTTAACAGTCTTATTTCTGTCTGTTTTCCTACATGTATCCTGTCTTTTCTAATTTTACCCTACTCTTTCCCATCACCAAGCCTTTGTTCATTTTGTTCTTGGGCCTGAAGGCTCCCTATCAACTCTGCCTCTTAAAAATCCCCAGGAATCATTGCTTTGGTTACCTCTTTTCTAATGCCCATGACCACATATGATCTCTCCTTTTACCAAGCACTTTTTACTGCTCTGAGGGCATCTCATTTACATTTCAGTTTGATTGAGTACTTACTTTATCCACAGTACTAAAAATTTAAGTTTCATAAGATCATCTGATTCATCTCTATAATATTTCAAGTCATCATCAACTTAGGTATTGAGTACTTGAATGCTGGGCTTTGTGTCAAGACATTCTAATTTCAACCTAACAGCCCAGCTTCAAGTTCATCCTGTCCACATTACTTGCTGCTGCCATTATAAACTCCATACCCTCATTTTCTTACTGTGCTTGTAAGAAGATTTATTTTGACAAATTCATCTTTAGAAACTTGGATGATAGCAAGTTTGCAACTGAGAGAAGAGGAGGGAACACAGAGAAATGACTGTTTTTCCAGGTGGTGTTGGAAGATAGCTTCCAGGTTCATACACTACTATATATGAATAAAGCTAACTGAGCTCATTAGCAAAAGTGTCAGAAGGAACACCTTCAGGAATTTATTCTAGCCATGGGCTTTCCCCATGAACATGTGCCTTGTCCTGTTCATGGAGCTTCTTTATTCAGATTCTGTCCTAACTAGGTACACAGCATTTTTTTTTTTTTTTTAGTTGGTCACAATATTTTTATTTATTTATTTTTATGTGGTGCTGAGGATCGAACCCAGGGCCTCGCACGTGCTAGGCGAGCGGCTCTACCGCTGAGCCACAACCCCAGCCCCCCCACAGCATTTTTTTTACTTGAAGAATTACTCAAAAATGACTAAGAGCTAGTGAACATCTGCAGTGTTTCCAGCCTTATCCCTGTTCCTTTCCATAGCATTTTATTGATTTTTCTGATAGGTCATGAGAATTACCAAGATGATTAGAAATTTTCAGGAACAGTGGAAAATGAGACAAGGGCAGTAAAGAGGTGCTGTACAAACATAAAAGGGAAGAAAGGAGTCAGCAAATATAAATCCTAGCCCTGTGGGCCTTGCAAAAAAATCCAGAGGATGACATAGTGACCCTTTCTGCATTGCAGTTAGCAGTGTATTATGACATGTTAGTCTAAGATACAAGAATAAAAAACAAGGTGTTCTCTTTGAGGGATATTTTAGGTAGAGATAGGACTGAATGATTTTTCAAGATGCCTTCCAGCCTTAAGATTTAGCATAATATGAAGCACTGGTACTTCAGATTTGGGAACTTATTTACAAAAATCTTAAAAGAAATTTAATCAGAGTTGAAAATACTTAGCATGATTAATTATTTTTCTTTTGAACAGTCAATGTAGGAAGATGAAAATATGTGCTAGAATGAAAAATCTCATTTCTTTTTTCTTTTGTTGATAGGAAGATGACTCATGTGAGTCCAGCAAAGAGAAGAGGCGAGTGAAAAAAAAGGTGCCTTCTGCGGGAGTGTTTGTAAGAAGGTACTAACTAGTCTGTGAAAAAACTTTAAATAAACTTGCTGGATTTTCTCTTTAAGAAATCAGTATAAATATAAATGTATAGCAACTCTTCTCAGAATTGTTCTGATATGCTACTATCCCATTTCTGAAAGTGGAAATATTTTATCATAGTGATTTAAAAAAAATTTTTTTGTAGTTGTACATAGAATGCCTTTATTTTTAAAAATTTATTCTAATTTGCTACATATGACAGCAGAATGCATTATAATTCATATTAAACATAGAGCTCAATTTTTCATATCTCTGGTTGTACACAAAGTATTTTATTTGTTTATTTTTATGTGGTGCTAAGGATCAAACCTAGTGCCTCATGCGTGCTAAGCAAGTGCTCTGCCACTAAGCTATAGCCCAAGCCCTATCATAGGAATTTTTAAAATTATATTGATTTACTTGTACACTCCCTCCCAAAATTAATTTTTATATACCTACTTAAGGAAGTTAAAAGTTATGAGCAATTAAATTTGTAAAATATAAATTGTCCAGTCTAATAATTAAAGGAAATCTAGTTCTAGATATTAAATTTATTAAAAATTCTGTTATGACTCCATAATAGGATTGTATTTCTTTCACTTTCTAAAGTACTATTTACAGCTGCTGTTGTGTTTATTTATTTGGTATGGGAACTGAACCCAGGGGTGCTTAACCACTGAGCCACATCCCCAGCCTCTTTTGTTTTTTATTTTGAGATAAGGTCTCACTAAGTTGCTGAGGCTGCTTTGAACTTGTAATCCTTCTGCCTCAGCCCCCCAAATTTTGCTGGGATTACAGGTACGTGCACCATGCCTGGTGTGCATATAGTTTTAACATTTTTCTGTTTTTCAAATGATATAACTAATTTTACAATAGCAACAAAATATCTCACTTGGCAAAGTTTTATGCAAACTGAAAGTTTGCTATTATTAAAAAAGCATAATATGTGTTGCTAAGAATACCCATTTAAATAATCTGCTTCAGAATTCAACCTTTGTATGTCTTGCAAGCTTTAGAAGGAGTATAGTTAAGAAGCAGCCTGGACAGGATAAGAAATACATGGCTTTATTATTTTTCTTCTCTTTAACCCCCACTTCAAATTAAGATTAGTTGTTCTTTGCTGACTTAAAAAAAATGTATGATATATAGTTAGGTTCTGATTTAGTTTCCATATTTTACCTGCCCTTTGTTTCCCTTTTTTCCTTTCATGAACTAGCAAAGATTGTGACTATCTTGGGGGCTCTGTCTAGATCTGATCTTTTTCTGAATATCTGATCACTAGCTTTTGGCTTCATTGGCAGTAGCATTCTCAACCACAATATACCAGCTTGTCCATTCTTGGTATCCTTACATATACTTTTCATAGATGCTAAAGGACAATTTAATCTAGTATCATGAGGACTAGTTTGCCTTCAGAAGAGTACACTGGATTGCTAAGACCAGTTCAGGCTGGTTAATGGTGTTAAAATAGATCAGCTTGAGCTGGGAATGTAGCACAGTGGTAAGGGGCATGCTTAACATGTGTGAGGTCTTGGGTTTGGTCCCTAGCACCACAAAAAATAAAGGAAAAAAGACTTAGCTATTCTCTTGATACTCCTTATATTCACTATTGTTAAGTTTCTCTGAGGTTTCCAATGGACTTTGAATCTACAATAATATGAAGTAGATATATTTTATAGACAGATTAAGTGGTTGTACCTAGGATCACATATTGCAGAGCTGTGGTTCTAACCTTAACAGCGAAAGTTCAGTCCTCATTCTCATTTACCACTTCTGGAATTCCAAATGCAACATTTCTCTCATCTTCTGGGATTATACAGATTTATTTTCCCCCTCTAATTATTGACTCTGGAGTTAATCCCAATAAATTGTTTTATTTGCTTCTGTTTTTTTCAAGTCTATGTCTTTCTTATCAGTGAGGTAGGAAATACCAGAAGAACATTGTAATAGAAGCATGTACCTGTGGTAGAGGTTTCCTGGTTGTCCCCAACATCTATTCTTCTCTCTTCTATAGTTATAGTACCTCCTGGGGTTTCTTGCTGCTCAGGATAAGAACTTAGCTTCCCTAGCATCAAATCAGATGGAAGTTGTGTCCAATAGGATGTGAACAAACATAGTATGTTATATACCTTAGGGTCATGCCCCTAAAAGGGAAAGGGTTTTCCACCTCCTGCCCATTTCTTCTAAAATGTAGATGTGGTGGTGAGTCACTGGACATTATAAAAATGAGTAAGATGAGGAGGAGTCAGGACCCTGACACCATGGAGCTGACACATTAGCCCTTAGGATTCTTACACTGGACTGTAAGAGAGAAGTACGCCTGTTTGCCATAGAAGCAGAACAGAATGTATATTCTCTATAGGGTGTTTCCAAATAAGAATAGGGATGAACTGAGCTTCTACAGCCTGTTTCTCCTACCAAATTTACAACTGGATAAGTTACTTTAATTCCTTAGAGCAGAGTGGAGGAGGGGTTAGAGTGATGACAATGTTATGATGTTCTTCATGTGCTATTCCTTCTCATGGAGGAAGTCTTCCATCTGGTTACAATTTAAAATATATTATTGTTTAAATAACTTATTGTTTAATATCTCCACTAAGATTATTAAGTTCTATGAGAATTAAACATGTTTACCGCTGTGTACACAGGGAGCTCACACTCTTTGGCACATAGCAGGTTGTCATAAGGATTAAGTGAATGAAATTCACTGTAGTTTATTACAGTGGACTTTAGCCTAGATGGTCTTTATTAATGTAATAGAAATTTATAATGTGTTAAGAACTTGTAGATAAGAGATTTTGGAGATAATGAATCAGAATGTAATAGGATAATGTTAAGATATAGAGTTTTGTTTTGAAAACAACTTAGCAGTTAGATCTTTGAAGAAAATCCTTTGATTCTCACTCACTGGACCATGTGCATGAGTCTCTTCTGATAAGTGTCCAGTTACTTAGCCTATTTATTGATTGGGTAGTTTGTTTTTTTTGGTGCTAAGATAAGATAATATTACTCAGCATATTTTCTATATTTTTCCTATCTAAAAAAACAAAAAGGCAGGTTTCAAATTATCACTATTTGCTGATGACATGATTCTATACTTTGAGGATCCAAAAAATTCCACCAAAAACTTCGAGATTTAATAAATGAATTCAGCAAAGCAGCAGGATATAAAATCAATACCCATAAATCAAATGCATTTCAACACATCACTGATGAATCCTCTGAAAGAGAAATTAGGAAAACCACTCCATTCACAATAGCCTCAAAAAACAAAAACAAACAAACAAACAAAAAACAAAACCTGGGAATCAATTTAACAAAAGAGGTGAAAGACCTCTACAAAGAAAACTACAGAACAATGAAGAAAAGAAATTGAAGAAGACCTTAGAAGATGGAAAGATCTCCCATGCTCTGTATAGGCAGAATTAATGTTGTCAAAATGGCCATACTACCCAAAGTGCTACATAGATTCAATGTGATACCAATTAAAATCCCAATGTCATACCTCACAGAAATAGAAAAAAGCAATCATGAAATTCACTTGTAAAAATTACAGACCCAGAATAGCCAAAGCAATCCTTATGAAGAAGAGTGAAGCAGGAGGCATCACAATACCAGACCTTAAACTATACTACAGAGCCACAGGAACAAAAATGGCATGGTATCAGCACCAAATCAGACAGGTAGACCAGTGGTACAGAATAGAAGACACAGAGACAAACCCACATAAATACAGTTATCTTATACTAGACAGAGGTGCCCAAACACACATTGGAGAAAAGATAGCCTCTTCAACAAATGGTGCTGGGAAAACTGGAAATCCATATATAGCAAAATGAAATTAAACCCTTATCTATCTCTCACCATGCACAAAACTCAAAGTGAATCAAGGACCTAGGAATTAGACCAGACACCCTAAACCTAATAGAAGAGAAAGCAGGCCCAAATCTTCATCATGTTGGATTAGGCCCTAACTTCCTTAACAAGACTCCTAAAGTGCAAGAAATAAAATTAAGAATCAATAAATGGGATGGATTCAAACTAAAAAGCTTCTTCTCAACAAAAGAAACAATCAGTGAGGTGAAAAGAGAGACTATAGTATGGGAGCAAATTTTTACCACACACATATTAGAGCATTAATATCTAGGATATATAAAGAACTCAAAAAACTTAGTACCAAAAAAACAAACTACCCAACCAATAAATTAAATAGGCTAAGTAACTGGACACTTATCAGAAGAAGATATACAATCAATTAACAAATATATGAAAAAATGTTGAAATCTCTAGCAATCAGAGAAATGCAAATCAAAACTACTCTAAGATTTCATCTCATCCCAGTCTGAGTGGCAGTTATCAAGAATACAAGAAACAATAAGTGCTGGTGAGGATGTGGGGGAAAAATCACACTAATACATTGCTGGCGGGACTGCAAATTGGTGCAACCAATCTGGAAAGTAGCATGGAGATTCCTTAAAAAATTTGGAATGGAATCGCCATTTCATCCAGCTATCCCACTCCTCAGTTTACACCCAAAGGACTTAAAATCGGCATACTGTAGTGACGCAGCCACATCAATGTTCATAGCCAAATAGTGAACACAACCTGGATGGCCTTCAATAGATGAATGGATAAAGAAACTGTGATATATATTCACAGTGGAATATTACTCAGCATTAAAAGAGAATAAAATTATGGTACTTGCAGGTAAGTGGATGGAGTTAGAGAATACCATGCTAAGCAAAGTAAGCCAATTCCCCAAACTAAAGGCTGAATGTTTTCTCTGATAAGTGGATGCTAATCTATAATGGGGAGGGGGGGGCACAGGATGAGTGGAGGAACTTTGGGCTGGGCGGAGGGGAGGGGAAGGGGTATAGGCATAGGAAAGATGGTGGAATGAGATAGACATCCTTACCCTAGGTACATACATGATTGCATGAATGGTAATGGCATGACCCTACTTCGTGTACAGAGAAGTGAAAAATTGTGTTCTAATTGTGTTCTACAATGAATCAAATAGCATTCTGCTGTCATGTATAATTGATTAGAAATAAAAAAGTTTTTAAAAAAGGTAGGGTTATTTTGAATGACTGGTTGACTGATTACCAAACTTTTAAAGCCATTGCCAAGGAATTATGAAATATTCTGAAGTGTTTAACATTTTCTTACTGTGGCTTCTTAATGTGGATAGAACTATAGAACTAAGATAAAAATGACAGTTTGTAATTTAAAAAAAATAACATATATATTGTCATGAGACACTAAATTAGAAAAAATATAGGGTTCCCAAAAGCAACAAAATAAAAACCTGAAACCTGGATTTCCATATAAGTTTCCTGGGAGTAGGCTCTATATATACCAACAGATGTTTGCTGAATTTAAATGAATCATTCGGAAAAGTTTTGTCTTATAAGTTTAAGATGGGTTGATTTAAATTGTTTTAAATTGAAAATCAAGGATAAACCCTGGTTTTTATATGAAAAATTTAAAAAATAAAAAAGTAAGTATAATGATCAGAATAACTTCATAGATTTTTATACTAGTGGTTAGATACTGGAGCACACATTTTAAAAATTATTGTTTACTTTTCTTATAAAAAGAAAATAATCTCCTGTTATACAGTGAGACACTTTCAAAACCAAGCTACTTTCTTTTTTTTATTTGTTTTAATTAGTTACACATGACAGTACGATGACCTTGACATATCATACATTTGAATCATATTTTCTTATAATAATCTTTTATTTGATACAAAAATTTAACTACAGTACTTAAAATCAGGAGAGTTAGGTCCAGTAAGCATGTAGGCTAAGGCATAGTTTTCAAATTTGCAGCACATACCAACAAAATTCTATTTGATTTACAAAATTCTTGAAGCAAATACAAGAAAATTTTAGTTCAGTTTCTATGAACTATCAAAAGGATGAGGACAAAATGCCCTTCTATCTCAAATAAATCAGGGTTTGGATGACAGCTTTTCAAACAAATAAAATACAGACACATAAAATAAAGATAAAATACTTAAAAATACTTCTCTTTAGTCCACGCATACTTTGAATAATGTTGTTGTAAATTTTCTGCAGCAACTGAAAATGTTCAAAGAAACTCCTGGTGTAGTATTCTACGAAGTCAATAGCAGCCAACAGTAGGATAGTTAGTAATACTTCCAGAATCTATAAAATCCCAATGCTATTGCAAGACAAGTGAACACTGAGGCTGTAAAAAAAAAAAAAAAAAAGAAAAAAGAAACTATATTACAAGTCAAATATTCATTATTATTTTGCAGGGATTAACAGAATAATATTATTTTCAATTTAGATGAATAAAAAAATAAAGGAAATAAATTCTGTACCTTGTTTTTGTTTCCTTAGAAAACTAAGATAAAGATAATAATTAATAACACAGTATTAAAGCCAGTTATTTTTATTTTTGGTAACAGGGATTGAACCCAGTGGAATTTAACCTGAGTTACATCCCCAGCCCCTTTTCACATTTTATTTAGAAACTAGGATTACAGGCATGTGCCACTGTACCTGGCAATACATTATTTTTAAAAGCTTCCTAAATTTTAAGACAGAATAAGGATAAAAATAAGTTAGAAATGTAGATGATAAGTCAGAATCTATAAACAGTATTTAAAGTCATTGACAATAGTGTAACAAATGACTAAAAAATTATAAACTATTTCATATTACAATAAAATCATCTTTCTTATGTTAAAAATAATTATGTGTTTAGGTTAATAGAACAGGCATTAATATATCTATGGGAAAAAAATTATATGTGGTTCTGGGGAGAACCCAGGGCCTTGTACTTCCTAGGCAAGTGTTCTCCCACTGAGCTACACTGCCAGTTGGAGAAGAAAATTTATATTGTCTTTTCCATACATTTTAAAATAATTTCTCAGCTGGGAACAGTGGCCTGTAGTCCCAACTACTTAGGCTGAGCCCAAGAGTTTGGGGAATCCTAGGTAATAAAGAACCCATCTCTTTTAAAAGAAAGAATTCTCTCATAATTACTAAAAACTTAAATTTTATTTATTTTTTTAAAAGTTATTAATAAATTATTAATTTAATTTATTAAAATTATATTATTCATTTGGACATAATTAAAGTAAAAGGAACAAAGGTAACTAGGAGTCAAGAGATGACAGGTACTTAAACATTATCTCACTGGAGTTTTTTTTTTTAAATAATAGTGTCTAATACTTCACTACTTATGAACATCTGTCACAACATTGTAGCAAGCACTTAGTAGTTAACAAAACTATGTACAAAGTATGGAACAGCTTATAGAGAAAATTGGACCAAGTGGTAGTCATACCACACTTCTGAGTCAAAGAGTAAAAATGTCAGTATCTTCAAAACTTTTTAGTCCCAATCAACTCAAGAATTCACACATCTAGAGTTGGGTTCCAGTCAGAACCACCAGGCATACACAGCCTAGTGACTTCAGCTCTAAAGATCATTTGATGAGCTCTTCTATCTCAGTTGTCATATTGTTAGTTAACTGATACAGATTTCCATATAAATTTTATACAAGGAAAGAATGGAGATTTCAGCTGACTTAATAATTTACTCCCCATAATTTTGGTCATAAATTTATATGAAAGAAGTAGTCTAATGTTTATGGTTATGAATTCTTCATTATAACCAGGCTCTTTGTGACTTAGTTGAGGTTTTCACCCTACAGTTGACAGGAGAAAAAAACTTAAATTTTAATGAAAACCCTTAAAAAAAAAAAAACTTCAGAGAGTAGAGGGCAGAAAAAGCATAAGGCTTTTTGATTAATATACCACCTGCTTTCCCCCCTTTATTTGTGGTGCTTGTGCATGCTAGGCAAATGCTCTACCACTGAATTACATCTTCAGCCCACATACCACCTGCTCTTTATGTTACATCATTTAAAAAAAATAGTTTTAGATGTTGGTGGACCTTTATTTTATTCATTTATTTAGGTAGTGCAAAATCGAACCCACTGCCTCACACATGCTAGGCAATTGCTATACCACTGAGCCACAACCCCAGCTCCATATTACATCATTCTAAGAGAAAACGTTTCAGCCCCCTTTAAGAAGTTAAGGGGGCTGGGTATGTGGGTCAGTGGTAGGGCTCTTGCCTAGCCTGCACGAGGACTTGGGTTTGAACACAGCACCTTTGGAAAAAAAAAAAAAAGGCTTTTAAGGATTCTCTAATCTCCAGTTTGTTTAAAAGGCCATGAAAGCATCTTTAAATGGAGAATCTGAGATAAAGGACAAACTTTTATGACTAAAGACACAAGAAATTAGCTATATAAAATAAAGCGATTTTATTTATAATGTATAAATCTAATTTACACTATTCCACTTAATTGGGCTATTTAATGTAACTTAGTTAATGATAAGATCAGTTCCTCATTTTTAAGAAATGAAATTAGGCCTAAGATACGTAGGGAATCTGGACATTTGAGAAGAAAGAATAACATTAAGAATATATTAGGCTGGGGCTGTAGCTCAATGGTAGAGCACTTGCCTAGCACATGTGAAGCCCTGGGTTCAATCCTCAGCACCACATAAATAAATAAATAAATAGGATAAAGGTATTGTGGTAAAAAAAAGAATATCTTGTCTTACTGCAATTAATTATACATTATCCAATTTGATCCTGCTACTATTTACCATGTGTCAGGCAGTGTGCTAAGTGATTCCATACATTACCTTATTTAGATATAATTAAAATCCTATGAGATTAGTAGTATTATCCCTGTTGTTTAGATGGGGCAACAAGCCCAAAGCTATATGACCAGCAAATGGTGAAGCCAGGATTCAAGAATAGGTATACCTGACTCCAAAGCTTTGTTTTTTGAAAACCATTCTGTTAGCCTTATTTGTACTGTGACATTTGTAATTTTTTTTAAAAAAAGCTGTTTTGTAGTTGTATATGGACAGAATGCCTTTATTTTCTTTATTTTTATGTGGGGCTAAGGATCAAATCCAGTGCCTCACATGTGATAGGCAAGGGCTCTGCTACTGAACTACAGCCCCAGCCCTGTAATTTTTTTTTTTTTTTGAGCCACATGTGGCTATCTAGGTGATTTTTATTTTTTGCTAATTTAAGAGCTGATGAATTTATTGTGAGGAGGAAAGTATTTCATTTCTTTGTTAGAATACAGAAGTGTTTCCAAATTTAGTGTCTCTTTATTTCTTGTGTCTCTTTTATTTCTTCTTGTTGTCACTACTAATAATCATGAAGACATACCAAATTATTTTTAAGTTTGCTGTTTACCTTCTATGGACTGTCTAGCAGTAAACTTACATATATGTAAAATGCTTAAATAATGCTTTTGACAAGTGGCTCCTGAATTGTGCCCAGCCAGACTGCGGCATTTGGTGGGCCGCACGGGGAACAACTGAGGGTAAGTGATAAGGTAAACTGCTCGCCCCTGAGGGCAGGGCGAGAGGATGGGTAGCCATTTTAAAATTATTCTTTTGTTTTGCTTCACTTTTGTTTTAAGTTGCCTGTCCCTGGAGATGTGTAAGATGGAAGAAAAACCACTCACATCTGAGGAACAGATAGGGAGAAAGTACGGATGGACATTTCAGGAGGCTATTATAATGATTTTGTGTTGTTCCAATTTTGTTTCACTCTGTTTGTTTTGTTAGGCGTTATCTTGTTGGGTTGTATTATAGTAGAAATATGGGATCAGAAATTAGTAAAAAACAAACTGAAAGAGTGTTAAGTAAATTGTTAGAGGAAGGAGGCATCTCAGTAAAATCAAGAGCAGTCAGGGCATACCTTGATACAATACAAAAATGTAGCCCATGGCTTTTTAAGGAGGAGTTGTTAAATATATCACAATGGAACCATCATGGTGAAGATTTAAAAAGAATAGAAAAGAAAAGCCCAGGAACTCTGCCAGTTGGCACACTGACATTGTGGGTGTTGGCATCTTGTTTGCTTAGTCCAAAGCCTTCAGTTCAGACAAAGGTAGAGGAAGGAGAAGACATATTGATTCAAGTAAAAGAGAAGGTCTCTCAAGTTAGTCAGAAAGAGGAAAAGATTCAAGTAAAAGAGAAGGTCTTTCGAGCTAGTCAGACAGAGAAAGAAAGTGTAAAACAGAAAAAGCCATCAGGGGGAAAGTTACAACAGGAGACTGCTACTAACCCCTTTCTATCACCAGAGGGTGTAAGTGTCCAACCAACAGCACCACCTCCATATGCTGGGAGGCCCCCCCAACCCCTGCAGTTGATAGTTGGGATCCTGAGACAGGATCTCAAATATTAACATGCCCTGTATTTGAGGCAGGAGGGCAGCGAGTTCACCATGCTTTAAATTTCAAAACAGTGAAGCAGCTAAAAGAGGCTGTAACAACCTATGGTCCTCAAGCACCCTTCACTGTAAGCATGGTCGAATCCATTAACAACTTGAACATGACGCCAGCAGATTGGGCTAATATGTGTAAAGCTGTGCTAAATGGAGGACAATACCTGTTATGGAAGGTTGCTAATGAGGAATTTTGCAAGGAGACGGCTAGGCGAAATGCAGCAGCTGGTTATCCTCAGAGAAATCTAGATATGTTGTTAGGAAAGGGACCTTATGAGGATCAGCAGCAACAAATTGCATATGATCCTGGTGTATATGCACAAATTGCTGCAGATGCAGGTAAGGCATGGAAGACTTTACAAGGACATGGAGGTTTACAAGGTCAATTATCTAAGGTAATACAAGGAGCTAATGAACCTTATGCTGAATTTGTAGATAGGCTTTAGTGTCTCTTTATTTCTTGTTCCTATTATTTTGGCTTTTATTTCTTCTTGTTGTCACTACTAATAATCATGAAGACATTCCAAATTATTTTTAAGTTTGCTGTTTATCTTCTATGGACTGTCTAGCAGTAAACTTACATATATGTAAAATGCTTAAATAAGCCATGTGCCTGGTAAATTTCCCACAAATGTTAGCTTTTTATTACTATTTATCTGCCCAGAACAGAATATTCTACAATAACACAGATTAAACAGAACTACCATTACTTTACAGCTGTTGCTTCCTCGGCAACAGTGATCTGGGCCAAAAGGAACTGCAACCCCAAGAGGGGGCTCTTCAGACTATTTCCTGGGATTTTTTTGTATTTGTTGGTGAGAGTAGAATGACATTAATGTAGGAGCTACTGGTGGTAATGTTTCCAACTCATAAAGTTAGTGTGGAGAAAATGAGGACATTCAGAGCAGAATACAGAGTAAATTCTGTTTCCAGTTATCCTTGTTAGGATATGCCACTGACTTTTCAAAATTTATTAATAAGCCTAAACTAGTTAAAGTTGGATATATAATATTTAAAATTAAAAGATTACTGACTAATGTAAGCTGGGATACCGATTAACCAAAGTGATTAAGATACATTGATATCTTCTTCAAGGGAAATGCAAGATCTTTAATGCTGGGACTCTGACAACTGAACTAGGAGTTTTTATTCCCCTTTTATGACTGAATTTAATATGTGAATCTCAGATAAACTGGGTCTTACAGGCAATTATCTCAGGTATTCTAGAACCAACAGATCCACTCATGACATTACCATCCCACTTGTTCAAAGTATGAGATTTTAGCTTCTTAAAAGGCTTACCATTAACAATACTAGTAAGTAGTACATATTTATAGATGGATAAGGACGGAGAAAAATGCCTCTGTATTGTATTGTTGGCTTTAAACCCTCAGTAAAAAACAGAAGGGAGGATGACTTAGAACGAAGTTTTTCTAAATGACTAACTTGTTAATTTTTTTTTTTTTTTTTGCTATTGCCACTAAGTCTATTCAATTCTGCTTTGTGTATCTTCACTTCTGAATGAAAGCTTTTTGGAACTCATTACCATCTTATGTTATTTTAAACTAAGATTACAGGTAAACACTCTGTAGGAAGCTGAGTCCACCTCAACACATTCCTAACCTTTGTAACTTTGTGATCAATTTTGAAAGAGGGAATGAACACTCCAAACTGGGCTGTTTTAGAATTTTCCTGGGTATTAAAACTGATGTCTTTAGGTCCAGAGATGTTTTAGTAGAGTTTGTTTTAGTTGTTATGTTTTAGCCTTAGAATTGTTTCTTCAAATGAATCTTTAAGCAGAAACCCAATGTTTTAAAGAGATAAAAGTTGAGTCATTTTAATTGCATATCCATGCATCAGCTAGGGCTCAGGCTCATTTTTCACCTCTCCTAACACCCCAACACCAGTGGTGGCCACTGAGGAAACTGCTGATAGTATAAATCAGGATTTTTTTCTGGATGGAAATTCACTAATACAAAGTTTTAAAATATTATCTTTTTGACCCCAAATTTTAAATGGGCATGACAACTTATTACATAGGAACACTAGCATAAGCATATGAAGATGGGTGTATGTATGTGTATTTATTCAAACATACATATATATGGTTATTCAGTGGAATACTATTCCTAATAATGGGAGGAAAATACCTGTTAATAAAGTATTGGGTAAATTATAGCATTTTTATATTATGCTTTCTAATAAAAAGACATCTAAGTATGTACTGAAGTTCAAAAATATTTAAAACATTTGATTACCTTTGTAGAGTTGACTGTCATATATAGTTTTTTTTAAAGGTGTATGTTATATTTATATACAGAAGAAAAGATACATGCTACTAATAGTAAATATACATCAATAGGAGATTTGGAAGGCTTTCGCTGCTTTTGAATTCTATAAACGATGTATAATTTAAAAAATATTACTTTTTATAAAAAGAAAGAAAAAGGACAAATATCACTTGACTAGTGTATTCTTCATAATTCATTAGGGCTATATAATTGTTATGTCAGATAGTAATTAAGGAGCTTAGTACATGACAAATAATCTAATTTGGGGGTAGTATCTGTGCTCAGGCAATTGAATGAAGAAGTTAGTTTCAACCCTCCATTACCCTTTGCTTGGTATGGTTTTTAATGGCCTGTATCTACTTTAGTGTTCTTTTTCTCTAACCCCACTCAAATCCTTAAGGAAGAATATAAGCAATAAAAGAAATTTTTCATTGTATCTTTGTATCATTTTGTCCTTGGGTTTATATATTTCTTTGCTACCCATGTGCTTTTTCCTCTCAGTAAGTTGCACAGAGTTGCCTGGTGAGTTATATCTTGGGATTGAAGCCTTCTTCAAGCATTACAGGGGACTAAGCACTAAAAGCATCATTATAGCTTCTCCTTTTCTTCTGCTACCTACATGGTTACCTTGAGAGGTAGGAACTAACAGGTCCAAAAATTGAATGACAGTATTCCTTTCTTTGACAGTCTTACCTGCAAGATAACGAATTGTCTCAAGTTTATTAGACTCCATCAGTGTTTTTAAGGAAGCAATTTCAGTGTCAATTTTATTACTGGTTTCTGAAATAACACTTTTGGTTTGAGTATCCTGTAGTAAGCAAGAATAAGAAAGACAACTAAATTTTGTTCCTCTGTGGAGATATTTATGTGCTAATTTTGCATTATAAACATTTTCATTGGGGAAATACAGTAAAAGCATAGTGGTATTAAAAAAATTCAACGGACACAAAGGTACAAACCACATTCCCCCAATTTCCACACTGGAAATAATTTCTATCACATGCTGGGCATATTCTACTAAAAACCTCACATAAGACACTTGAGACATAAATATATAAGATGATAAATGGAAAAGCGAAAATTTTAATACTAGAACTATCACTTTATTGTGTAAAGTGCTTAGGATGTTATGGTTAAAATTTTAGATATTATCTGCAAAAGGAAAAAAATCCCAATATGTAATATGAACCAATATAAAAGGAACTAGCAGAAATATCTAATGGTGAATATAAGGAGCCAGAACTCAGAAATCAGTTGTGAAACAATTTGCTTAATTCCTTATCTACTTTCTCTGGCCAAGAAGTAAGAGTATAGGATTCTTGAAGACATGTAGCCTTCCCGTCTATTAAAATTTGAGCATAGTAATGTCTCTTCTATATTAGAAAGCCAAATGACTTATAACTTTTTAAAAAAATTTTGTTCTAATTAGTTATACATGACAGTAGAATGCACTTTGACACATCATACATATATGGAGTATAATTTATCATTCTTCTGGTTGTACATGATATAGAATCAAACTGGTCATGTATGTACACAGGGTAATAATGTCAGATGGCTGTTAAGAAAAAGAGTAGGCTGGGTCAGAAAGCTGGGGTTTACTCAAGCCACAGAATTTAAATGATGATTAAATTTAAGGATTATTGAGAAGGTAAGGTAAGCAGTAGTTTTAAATATAGGGTTTAGAATCCAGGTTCTTATCCCAGCTCCACCAGTCATTAACTCTGTGATCTTAACTTGTCTCATTTTCCAAACTGGTAAAATGGGAATAATAGTACCTACTTTCCACAGGCTGATACAAAAATTAAGTAAATTAGTAGAAGTAAAGCATGTAAAACAGTATCGGCAAGAAATATTTGCAATAAATATTTTTTTAACAAATTTTTAAGATAAGTATTTATTTAAACCTAGGCACTTAAATACCAATAGTGAATAGTGAATCTTTGTCTTTTAAGACACAGTTACTGTCTCTGCAAAAATAATTTAGGTAAAAAAAGTGTGCTATACAAAAATCTTGATTCTTAGTGTAATGTCAGAGCTCATGTACAACCACTTATTTGGGGGCAGCTTCCCACAAAGTGCTGGCTAACTATAGTAGCTATGAGGAAATCATGGATTTTATAGGGCTAGCTTTATAAAGTCTAAACTTATAAACTGATACATATAAAGAAAAGTATGAAAGAGAAAGTTCTACATACTACTCCCTTACCTTTCTGGTAAATTCTGTGGTTGTTTCCATAAGTTGCTTTTCTTGATCTGTAAACTAAAGGATATGAAGCAGCAGGAGATTAAAAAAAAAAAAAAAAAAGACTAAAAAGAATTAAAAAGGAATAAGTAACCAAAAAACTACATTTAGAAGCTTATTACCATATCTGTTACCCTGCTCCTTTCCAGGTTGATGTCCAATTTATTATCTGCTCTGATTCTACTGGTTTCATTCTTTAAAGAAAGAAAATATTTAAAAAATTATATTGTAATCAATATTTATTTGTCTGATACTAAAATGGGAAAAATTTCACTTACCATTAGTTGTTGTTTAACTTGGTCTAATTCAATTTTCATTTTCTAGGTAAGAAAGATCATAAACAATTAGCATGAAACCAAAACCCATACTGATTCATTTAAAAAACATCTGAGACTCTAGATTAGCAAAATTTGAATATCTATCTTTCTATATACACTCATACATACATACATATATATTTATATAAAATATAAAAATATATACACTAGTGAATAACAACAAATTTCTGATTACAGGAACATACTTTTAAGTGAAAAGACAATAGAGGATCAAATAAAATGGAAAACATATTATTTTCAGCTTTGAGTACATTATATTATGAGCTATACAAGAAATTGTATATAGTATGTAAGCTCAAAGACTTTCTTTTATGTGAATTTTATGTACATAAAATGCAATTCTTATTCTTCAGTATGTAAGAAATTGATTTACACATAAAGATTAGGCATTGATAAAACAGTGTATTTTTAATCTAAAAACTTGTTTAGTAACCACATAAAGTTATTTGGTCTTATTCACCAAGTAACATACTGAAAAGATCAGTTATTTGTATCAATAATAAATTATATCACCTCATTCTCAGCTCTCAGATTTGCAAATTCACTTTTCTCTAGGATGACCATATCTTTCCTGATGGAATCCAAATGAGCCATTAGCTGTTGTACTGTTATTTCCTAGAAAATAAAATAAAAATAACCTAGTGATCTAGGAATGACATTATTTTATTCATGAATTATTTTCATGAAATTTAGAATAAGTTAACCAAATGTTTAAAAAAAAACAAAACAACATATAACCCTACAGAGATTCAAGAAGAAAAATGCATTTCCCAGTGAGTAAAATTAAATGTTTAGGTCTAAACATTCTAAAAAGAATTCCAATAAATTACTTACTTAGCCTCTAAAAGTTCCTCACCAAAGGATTTATTTTGTTTTTTGAACACATAGATAGAAAGGGTTTTATTACCTTTTGTTACTTTTTATTTGAGGGATTTTTTTTTTTTACCATTGGAAAACGGTAAAAGGTATTGAAAAAAAATTAATGTCAGGGACTATAACAAAATACATAGATACTTGTTTAAAATAATTATTCTTTATCGGCACAATATTAATTTTGTTTAAATTCTCTCATATCTTTCCTATGTTTGGCACTACCAAGAATATACAAAAGAAAAGGTGGCTTCTATCCAATATACTTAAAAGCTTTTGCTTTGCTAAGAAGGGAAATTTTTGTAGTAATAATTTAAGGCGGCTTTACAAAAAACCATAATGGTTACCATTAATCTTAAAATGAGGTAGCTTACTGACATAATTTATTGCTCTTTATTAAAAGATAAATCAGATAATTGTATATAACCTTTTGAAGAACCCTGTGTAATGGGTTTATAAATAAAACAAAAAAGCCCAAACAAGAACAGGATCATTAATCCCATTTTTAAAGTTACAATTTGTGATTGGGGTACTTTGTTGGGGTTGCAGTCATTTTTTGATTGGCATGAGATAGAAAGACCATTTGAAAGCTGATGACTTTTAGATAGCAGAGGCTGTAACATTTTCAGATATAGCTCAGTGTTCAAAGGGTCTGGAATGCACATCTCTCCAAAAACAACTTTCAGATGAGACACACTCATAAAGCAGAGTTTAAAAGTGTGAATTGTGGAGTTAGACTCTCTGAGTTTGAACTCAAATTCTGTCATTTTCTTTTGAGATTCTGGGCAACTTATTGAACTTCTTTCATCTCCTCATTGGTAAATGGAAATAACAATACCCACACCTTACAGAGTTTTTTATTTTTAAGATTAAGTAAATACTGTATATAAAATACTTTAAATAGTTCTTGGCCTACGGTTAGTATCCAGTAATTGTTAGCTATATATTATTAATGGCATAGTGATCTAATGGCTGAAGTAGAATAGTCTTTGACTCCAGTATTTTTATGTTGAGGATGTTTTGACTTAAATATGAATCCTACACAATATAAATGTTTTCAACTGTGTTCAACAAATATCTGATTCCTATGCCTTCCCTAACCCTCATATATTATTGGGAGTGGGGTTCATTTTCTTTTACTCATTTCTGCTTGAAGTATTTATGAAAATTACCTGAGAGGTCATTACAGATGTGTCCTCTAGGGGCTTTCACACCTGTTTCCCCAATACCATTATAAAGGAGTTCTATGACATTAAATATAATGCATTTTTATTATTGAAAATACATATGGAAGAAATGTAATTACAGATTTCTTATAGAGTTTGAGCCCGAGAATAAGGGATTGTATAGTAGCTGCTTTTTACTTCATTCTTAACATACAGCTGTGACTCATACAGCACAGTGTCTATCTTCCAGAACTTTAAATAGGCCAGGTATGGTGGTGCATGTGTGTAATCCCAGTGGCTCAGGAGGCTGAGGCAGGAGGATTGCAAGTTCAAAGCTAGCCTCAGTAATTTAGTTAGACCCTAAGCAACTTAGTGACATCCTGTCTCAAAAAGTATAAAGGGCTGGGGATGTCGCTCAGTGGTTAAGCACCCCTGAGTCCCATCCCCAGTACCAAAACAAACAAACAAACAAAAAAAAGACCCCCCCCCATTTAAATGGAAAGATATTATTCATTATTAAGTGGTCAAACTTATTAGAAGTATGATCTTTATAACTTTTGTGAAGTCATCAGAGGTTGAACAGATTTAGTGATCTGAAGTAATCAAGTAGTTAGCTTGTTTGCTTGAACTTAGCTCTATGCTTCATGACATCATCTTTGTGCCTTATTATATGCTAAAGGTCAACAATGATGTTAAGTTCAAGAATGGAATGGGATTTTAACTTCACACACTAGAAATTTGAAAAAAGCCAAAAGTTTAATAGTAATATTCCTATACATAATCCTATATTTTATATGTAATATTAAATGGTCTTGGAAGCATCTTGATTCTTCAAATTAGTTTTAATTCCCTGCTTATATTATAGGCAAGTTTAAGAACTTAAGAGTAAATTACTTTTTATTTAAAATGTCAGTAGCTCCTTCTGACTCTGTTACGGATGCAATAATTGTTGGCTTTTTCTGTAGTGGATTTACTAGTCTGCTATGAACATGAAAAATTAAGCTAAAATGATGCAAACGCAAATTTAAAGGATATGAATGTTTTAGTTTCAATGTCTAATTAATAGGAAATGATAGTAAAAATCTTTGTTTTAAAATATTTTTTCAGCTGTAGATGGACACAATGTCTTTATTTTTATTTATTTATTTTTATGTGGTGCTGAGGATAGAATCCAGTGCCTCAGCCCATAGTAAAAATCTTTAATAGATTCTAATGTTATGTAAAAAATCCTATCTTTTTGTGTTTATGTTTTGAAATATTTATCTGAGGGAAGAAGTCTAAATTTGAAAAACTAAAATTAAAAAATATAAGTTCAGAAGAAAATGGATTTTTTTTTTTTTTTGGTAGTAGAGATCAATCCCTGGGGTATTTGGCCACTGAGCCACATCCTCAGCCCTTTAAAAAAATTTTTTTTTTTTTTTTCCACTTTGAGACAGGGTCTCACTAAGTTGCTTCACTTAATTGCTGAGGCTGGCCCTGAACTTGTGATCCTCCTGCCTAAACCTCCTGAACTGCTAGGGTTACAGGCATGTGTCATCACACCTAGCACAAAACAGATTCTTAAACAGTTTTACTGTGCTCCTTACATCTTAAGTTTTTAGTAAATAGTTGACTTTAAGAATTTGTATATCCAGACTTCTTAGCCAAGCAATTTATGAAGTCTTTCCCAGCCATGTTAGTTTAATCCTTTCTAGCTTTTGTCTCTGAACTACAACATATATAAGACACGAGTAAAATGTATCATATAGTAAAGAAAGGTTAGCTCTTCTGTGATAGGCTTTCCAGGGGAAAAAACTTTCAATAACAATCTGCTACCATCTCATGATTTAAATAATTACCTCACACAATGGAAGATATGACAAAATTCCTTCTTTGTATTATGCCATAATCTTGTTAGGACTATTCTAACTTTTCAGTCTGTCTAGAGATACAGACTTTACTAAAGATCTTTCTTCCCTTCCCTTCAATTCTTTCTCTTCCCTCTCTTCCTTTTCTTTCTTCCTTCGTTCCTTGAAAAACAATCATCTATGAAACTGTTGGAGATAAAAATGAATATAGTACCTGTTGAGCTTGAGTGACCATCTCTTTATAGATAGTATCCAGGCTGACATTTGATAAAGTAGTTAATGCTGATACAATTGTTTCTGCTTGTGCTTTGTCAAAACCTGTAAGCAGCAAATAAGTATGTCTTTTTAAATGTACACATCTTTATCAGAACAGACCACTAGAATAACTTTCCTCAATATTTAAGATTTGTTTTATTTTATTTTTTTAAATGGTTATAATTAAAAACTTGATAATGCTAAATTACTCTCTAAAAGTACTTTATAATTTTACAATTCTAAATGCCTCCCACATCCTTAGCAACTTGAGAATATTACTGGTCTTTGTTTTTGAGTATATAATTGGCATAAAAATGGTATTTCATTATTTTAGTTTGTACTTAATTCTGTATGTCCTTGGTTAGTAATGAGGTTAAATACCTTTAATATATTTTTGGTTATTTTTTTAAAAATTGTTTTTTTGTAGTTGTGTATGGACACAACTGTTCTATTTAATAAGTAAGATATAATAAATGACTAGCCATTGGATGAAATATATTAGATTTCCTTAGTGAAATTCCAGATAGATTAAAAGCTGAACATAAGAATTCCTAGGAATCAATAAGAACAAGTAAAAGCAATTAGAGGAAAATGGGCAAAATATAAATATATAAGCAGCACACAAAAAAATATAACCAGGGCTGGGGCCTGTAGCTCAGTGGCGTAGCACTTGCCTAGTATGTCTGAGGCACTTCATTTCCCTCATGTGAAATGCCTTATCATATGCTACATTCATATCCATGTGACTTTGAATACTATTTTGTTCTATTAATCAATTTCTCTATTCCTGTGATATCACATGTTAAATTGCCACTTTTATATTTGGTATTTTGTGCTTGACTTTTTGTGATCCTCGAACATTTGTATTTCCATTCAGATTGTATTATCAGCCTCTAGTTTTTTTCTTTTTCATTTAATTGGAATAATTTTGCACCAAATTTTTTTACAGCCCTTTTTCATTAATATATCTTTAGTATTTCCCATATCAGTCAATATTCTTCAAGCAATACCATTTTTAATGACTGTAAAATATTCTATTGTGTGAAATGTTGTAACTACTTAAATAGTTACTCTTAATTGCTCATAATAGCAATAGTCTTACCTAGGTGATTCATAAATGCTATTAAGTTTCTTCCTTCAAGAGGTATTCCTGTATCTTACCATGAGTTTCCAAGTCCTGAACCAATGCATGGGTATCAAAAGTTAATTTCCTTTGTTCTAAAGGAGTTATGTCCACTGGCCTTCTGTCATATCCTTCCTTGGTTGTGGTGGTCAAGAAATCTGAAAAGAAAAGATAATTTTTTCCCTCCTTTTAATAGCAGATAGAGGTATCATACTTTGGCTTCTAAACCATTTTCCCCACATATTTAAATATAGTTCTAACTCTTCTATTTAGGAGTTTTGTAACCTCACACAAGTTAATTGGACCCCTCCATGCCTTTCTTTTATCTAAGTCTATTTTATTATTCTGTACATAGCAAACATTCAATGTTTTTCTTTTAGTAATTAAAAATGTTTTGTTAAGAGCTTGTCTAAAATTGTAATATGATACGTATCAAATGCTTTTGAGATCATTGTCTCAACTCTTAATTACCAGAGAACAGAAACTGCCCAACTCTCTGTAGTCTTCAGAAATTTCTCAGAGCTATGGAAAATTTTTATACCGATATTCCTATTTAAAGTAGCTTTCCATATTCCCACTCTCCTATATATCCATGGTGTATTTCCTACACAGTTTTCAGCTCTAATCTAATTATTGTTTGCTGTTTGTCTCTGAACTAGAATTTAAGTCTTAACTGTTTTTCATTACTGTATCTTCAGCACCTAGTGCTTTCGCACATAATTGTATCACATTTTGTCATCAAATCAATGAATTTGAATTAAAATCCTGAGTATTTACTACACAAGCCCTAGGAAATATGTATCATTTTTGAAATAACTTGGTTTCCTGTTTGAACAAATTTCCAATTTTTAGCCTAGACAAAGTATTATCCTTTTTAATAAACTGATTATGAATTTTTTAATAAGGTCTTTGCTTTTGGGGAGAAATCTGCCCATATACAACTTATTTAATATTATTATGTATTAAGAAAATAACTGCCTGTTAGTATAACACAAGATACTATCCTAGACTGTTTATATTACTAACAAGTCAAGGCAGCGTTATTTACATTTTTAGATTAAAAAAACCACACCTAGGAAAGGAGAGGGGTTTGTCTATGGTCAGAGAGCCAATGACAGATTTAAGATTCAGACTTGTATTTTTTAAAGATTATTTTTAGTTGTAGATGGACACAATAATTTATTTTTTTAAATGTAGTGCTGAATATGGACCCAGTACCTCATATGTGCTAGGCAAGTGCTCAACCACTGAGCCACACCCCCAGCCTCCAGACTTAGGTTCTTTTGACTTCAAAGCTCATGTTCTCTCCATCACCCTATGTTGTGTCTCTTATTTATCCTAAGCCACTTAATAGGTACTTAAAAAGCACAGCTGCAACTCCAGGCACTACTTTTCTGCTAGTGTACAGAAAATGTGATTCCTTTCTAGATATCTTCCTAGCCAACAAATATTTATTGAATTACAGACCATGTACTAGAAACAGGGGATAAAACAATGAACAAAACCAGGCATACCTTATGTCCTCAATGATTTTACAAACTAGCAGGCAGAAAACAGATGTTATTAAAACAGAACAACAATTCTAAATTCAAATGATAAAAAGAAGATTCAGTAATATACTCAGAATTCTATTTAACTGAAGGGATAAGCGGAAGCAGTTGTAAAGGTGGAACAATTTTTTAAAAAACACACATATTATTATAACATCGTCAGCATTCTTTTTGGATGAGTGCCACATGGAAATGGTAAAATGATATGTGCCTTTGTGTGTCAGTGTCAGACATAAAAGCAGGAGAAAGAAAAATTAGTAGTTCCAATAACAATTGCATTGGGAGTAATGATTTGGTATCTTTAATTTTCTATTCCTAATTAAAAGGTCATTCTTTTATTTGGCATTTAGAAAAAAATAACAATATATGATATTTTATTGTTTTTATATCTATTATTCAGTCTTTAAAATTCTCATTTTCTGGATGTGGAAAATTAAGGCTCAGAGCTAAGTGATTTGTCTCATATCTTAGTTTTATTGATAGGCAGATTAATGCAGTTCCTCGCTTCAATAAACAAACATTGACTACCTCACATAAACATCAGTTTCTCAAATTTGAGATAGAAAAAAGACTTTAACACTGCCAGCAAATCTTGCAGAGCACAGCTCATCTCGTCCCACTATGCTTCCTTTATCTCTTCTTTCAAGGGCTCTTAATTTTACAAACATGCCTTGTGCTTTTCCTTCTCCAAGACAGTCCATTCAGAAAGCTTTCCTTTCCTTTGCCTGCTCATCTTTGTCCTTCAGAGCTCTGCAGGAAGTCTCTTCCTTATCTGCACCAAACCCTAAACCTTTCATTATTTGATTCTTTCACACCTATCTTGTATGTGCATGTGTTTTACAGTAAGAAACAAAAGTTTAAAGACTTACCCAGCTTTCAGAGCTACTAAATTGTACATCATGGATTGGTACTCTGGCCTATCTTGCACCAAGCTCCTGTTTTGCTGGAAAAGGCCAGACTTTACTTTGAAAAAACATGTAAAATGGTGTCTCATTATATCTAAGTCTCAAGTTTTATATTAAAGTGCTTAATCATCTTAGAGCTAAAACACTTCCATAACATGACTGATTTTTTTTTTTTTTTTTGGTGAAGTACTCAAAGACAGGCATTACAGCTCATATTCTTATATGCTGATCTATGCTATAATGGTTGCATCAAAATTACTAGGGTTAATAAATTAAATAAAGTTCTGGGCTCCACCCCTAGACACTAACTCAGTAATTCCAGGATAAAAATCTATATTAAAAAAAACAAAACATCTCCAGTGTTTTTATGCTCCGCTAAGTTTGGGAAGTAGTTATTAACAAGGAATATAACACTACTGGGTATAAAACTTAAGACAAATCGCATCACTTTCCTATGCCTTCACTCATTCATCTTTAAAAAGGAAATTGGACTTAATGATAACTAAGGTTCTCCCTAGGGTCTGAAGTCAAAGTTTTCAAATTCTTTGATATTATTAGGGAAATTTAAACTACTTGTACACAGCATTCAATAAATATTTGAACAGTGAAGAGGGCTATAAAAATATATTGTTGTAAGGGGAAACTTTAAATTTCTCCAAGAATATTAAGATTCAAGTGGGAGGATATGTTGAAACATTAAAAATTACTGTGCTGATGTATTTTCCAGTATGATATATACTTCAAAGTTTAGTCTCTAAAAATATTTAATTTTTTAATTTCATTTAGATATTAAGGTTATCTCTCAAAGTTTACAAAGATGAGATTTATCAGGGTTTGAAAACTGTTACCATCACAATGTGTATATATGTTCAACACCCAAACTATGTAATGGAAAACTTCCTGAATGATCCTGGCAGCTAAACAGCAAGCTTACAGATGGAGGATCAACAAGCACGGGTTTTTGACGCAACTGGTGTCATTGGTGTCAAAGGAAAAAACAAAACAAAAAAACAACACAGCGTGGAGGTGGGAGAGATGTGTTTGTGTACTGTCTCGGTTCACCTAGTACAAAAGATTCAGGAGGTGCACAGAGAATGCTAATGTTGGTATGAAGTGTCTACTTTGTGAATAACCTTTTTAAAGAGTCAAAAAATTGAAAAAGTTGGGAAAAAAACACAACACACAACCCTGTAAATATTTATCAAAGTCAGATGTTCTTCAGGACACACTGCGAACAGAAGTACCAACTAGTTCTAAACTTGTTGGTGCCAGCTTTTATTTATTTTAATGGCTACTATGTGATTGCAAAGGACTGAACATGTACGTGTGCCTGATACGTGTGCGCGGTCTACCAAAAACAGGTTACAGACCAACAACTGAAGAGACTTATTTCTGAACGGGTCCTAAAAGAAATAAGGGTTTCCCCAAACACAGATCACGTTTGCTCCGAAGTTACTGGCCTCATGTGACAGAAAAAAAGAAGAGCTCAGAAGGGAAAGGCGGTCACTTCCCAGTACTGTCTTCCGCGTTCCAGTCCCCAGCGGCGAGCCAGGGCAGCGGGGTTGCCAGCGCCAGACGTGGCAGGAGGAAGGCGTGGCACCCCCGCCTCCGGCTCACCCGAACAGGCGCGACCCACCGGAATCGTCTCTCTAGACAGTACTCCAGGCATCGTGGCACCATACTCCAGCTCACCTCTCCGCAGGGCCGGCGAGAAACGCCCGCGGGGAGTTGAAACCCAGTGGCCCCCGCTGCCTCCAGACCGCAGGAGCCGCCAAACGCAGCGACTCCTCATGTTCCAGAGATGTCCGGTAGGCCAGAAGAAGCGGAAAACCAGATGGAGCTCGCTTAGGCTTTCGGGAATAGTTCTGGTACCGCAAGAATGCTGGGAAATGTAGTTTCCGGTCTGTCACTCTCTTCGTGTATTTGAACCTGGATCCCGCGAAGGGTGTTTTTTTCCCCCAGTCGGACCTACAATCCACTAGCATAGTTCAGAGGCCCTACTTTTCCCATCACTTCGTCCCAACCTATGTATGCCTTCACCGCCCTAAGAAAACGGGATTCTCGGAGAACATTCTGGCACCTGTTTTTTGACATCAAATATAATCCAACAGCAGTCTCCCCACATAGGGGCGGCGGCCATTACGCCCTGCGGAATGGTGGCTGACCCAACTATCTAAATGCACAGCAGCCTGGGACCTGCAGTCCGCGGCCGCGAAGCGTTCTGGGGAATGCGTAGCACGTAGCCCACGCCACTATCTGGGAAGCTTGGTTGTCCCGTTCGCGGCGCGTTCTTGCTGCTTCACGTCCTGCTGCTTCGCCCTCTGTAGCACTGGAGGACCAACTGTTTTAGACCGTGTGGTTCCTCTCCTCAGGAAAACGGATTTCCTCCGCTTTTCTTGGGTGGGCATGGTTTCCATTCTTTATCCCTCTCAGACCTCAGTTACTCCGGCCTTGCTTCATATGATAAAATGCTGAAAATAATGTACAGTAACTGTGTTCGGAGGCTTTAATATAGATCCTAAAATGGTTCACAATCTTTAGGATTTTAGCGATTAATTAGGTTACCTATCTGTATATGTTCAAAACTTCGCGAGGACTACTTAACAAGTACCATTCTAAGCCCTATAGCATAATTAAAGAACAAAACTTTAATTCCGCCAGTACGTATTTTAACAGACAATTCAAGGAGAGAGATATAAATAGCTCTTTTAAAAACTGGGATGTGGGGGCTGCGGTTGTGGCTCAGCGGTAGAGCGCTCGCCTTGCACTTATAAGGCGCTGGGTTCGATCCTCAGCACCACATAAAAATAAATAAAATATTGTCTCCAACTACAACTAAAAAAATATATTAAAAAAATTGGGGTGTGCCCAAATCAAGATATGCTATTTTACCTATCATTTTTTAAAATGATAATCCTTAATGCGAGAAAATTATTATGAAATTAACATAATGTATGACATAAATTATTATGAAATTAACATATTATATGACAATGATATATATGAAACTCTAAAGTAATACCAAAGTTTTATGTCTAAGAAGCTATCTTAAGAAAATAATCACATATGTAAGGTATTATAAAGTCATGAGTATTGTGATGTTATTTAGTCATAAAAATTGGAAATAATCTATTAAAAATGATTCAATAACTAACGGAAATGTCTCAAGTTGATATTTATGCAGTCATCAAGTATTTTAAACTTAATGACTACGTGGATTTACTGTCTTAGAGACAGAAAAATTGACACTTTTTTTTGACTTTCCATGGTGTTACAGCCCTGTACCCATTGCAAACTGAAAATAACATATCTTAAAATGCATTTAATACAGCTTCGGATTTAGGATAGTTTGATATATAATTTTGTGATTTGGTGGTGTAAAGGGATATGTATTCAATAGAAATATGCTTCACATTTCAAATTTTGATCTTTTCCCCAATCTTAAAACATTCTGTAGAATACCCTTGTAATGCAGGCCAGCCTCAGCTGTCAGTGGGAAAGTGATGAGCCTGTGACAATAGCATTCCCCTCATTCAACAGTTAATTTTAACAGTGCTTCAAACATTGTTCAGGTCCTGTGTGCTTTCACCTGCATAGTTAATGGGGGGTACTCATACTACCGTTTTTGTTATTTTACTTTCAATATAGTATTCAATAAATTACATGAGATATTCAACATTTTATTATAAAATAGGCTTTGTGTTAAATAATTTTGCCCAACTTACAGTTAAGTGTTCTAAGCATGTTTAAGGTAGGGGAGACTAAAGTAATATTCAGTAGGTTAGGTGTATTAAATGTATTTTTGACTTACGATATTTTCAATTATAATAGATTTGTCAAGATATGACATCATGGAACCTCCAGAAGTATCTCTACACATAACCTACTGAGCATCATAGCTAAGCCTCGCCTACCTTAACGTGCTCAGAATATTTTCATTAACCTATATTGGGCAAAATCATCTGACACGAAGTCTGTTTTATAAGGTGTTGAATATCTCATGTAATTATTGACTGCTGTACTGAAAATGGAAACAGTGGTTATATGGGTATGCTTTTGCACCACTTTTTTTTCTTTTGGTACTGGGAATTGAACTCAGGGGCACTGGACCACTGAGCCACATCCCCAGCCCTATTTTGTATTTTATTTAGACATGGGGTCTCACTGAATTGCTTAGCACCTCCCTTTTGCTGAGGCTGGCTATGAACTGATGATGCTCCTGCCTCAGCCTCTGGAGCTTCTGGGATTACAGGTATTGCCACCATGACCTGTGCTTTTGCACTGTTTTAAAGTTGAAAAATCATGTAAGTTTAATCATTGTAAATGGGGACTATACCTTTGAGAATAATTTTGTTAAGTGAAATGATTTCCTGGTTTGGAAGAGTCATAGTTTAGTGGATGATACAGGCTTGTGGAACCACAATATTTTTATTTCTCTTAAATTAAATAATGGTTATAAAAGTGGTCTCTTTAAATATTAATATATATTGGTTCTTATTTATACTGTTATAAAATTTTATCTCATCTAACACACAATATTGGTTATTTACCTGACCAAAGTTGGGCCAATCATGTTCCCGTTTGTGCATTTGGCAATTAGATTTAGGGGTTCTCAGTTATCTTCTGAAGCTGGCTGAAGCGATAACAAGCAAACTCAGGAGCTGAATGTAACCATATTTTACTAAGTGGGCCAGAGAAAAACAGTGAGGGAGAAGCAGGGATAGCAGATGGAGGGAGAGTCCAGATGGTATTCTGCTAATAGATATAACTCCTCCCTGAGATCTTCATAATGCTTCTATGTGTTTGAAAATCTCCATTGTTGCTAATACTTGTATGCTGAAGGTCTTAATTTATAAAAATATTTTCTTAAATATTAGGTGATATTTTCTACTGTTTGTTGAAAGAAGTAAAGGAGATAGTGCATATAAAATGCTTGCATAGGGCCTGGCACATGTAAGTACCAATAGTAATAATGTCTGATGACTTTACTGTTGGGAGATAATTCCCCATGAATCTCTTGTGTTTCTGTAAACAGAGGCCTTCTACGTCCTTTGTTACTGACTCTTTTAAAGGTAGTTTGTGTAATAAACAAAATTGGAAAACACTGTGTCTCCCTCTGGAGCAAAAGGCTTCATGCTAACTATTAGAAAATATTTAGGCTGCCCTAACTCAGGGTTCTACTCCGTAATGCAACCCATTGCATGCGCAGGAATCCACCTGGGCCCGTCTGCATCATACTGTGGGACTCTGGGCCCAGGGGATCTGGCACAGATATACTGGCACTCTTGCTGTGCTATTGGTAGTTGCATCTTTTGTTTCTAGCCAAGGAATCTTCATATCTTCTAGTAGAATCCATACAACTGTGCAGGCTAACTTGATAGGTAGCAAAGCGGGTAAGATCTCATACACTTTACAGTATGATTCTTCACAATCATTACCTTTTTCTGGGCTTGACATTTTTTTTTTCAGTTTCACTCACAGAAATATCTGAATACCAGCTACCTTTAAGACTAGATGTGTGAAGAATCTAAAGAAAAGTAATCCAGTTCAATAATTATTTGAATTCCTTTTATTATGCAAGAAATTCTGTGAGATATGTAATGACTGCAAGGATTTCTGCCCTCCAAGAATTTGGAGTATAACCGGGAGAATAGAACATGTATACGAATAGACTTCTGCATAAAGAAGTAATAGATTAGTGTCATGTAAATGTTAAAAAAGTCTTTAGTTCAGTTAAGAATGAGATACTCTTTGGCCATAGTTATCAAGAGAGAGGATTTGAACTTTAAAAAGGGTTTCTGTTAAGAGATTGTGAATGGGCATGGTGGTGCGTGCCTATAATCCCAGCAATTTTGGATGCTGAGGCACAGGATTGCAAGTTTGACACCAGGCTCAGCAGCTTAGTGAGGCTGTAGTCAACTTAGTGAGACCTTGTCTCAAAATTAAAAATAAAAAAGGCTGGGGTGTAGCTTAGTGGTAGAATGCCCCCGGGTTCAGTTTCTAGTACTGAAAAAAAAAAAAAAAGATTGTGGGGCAAGAAGTCTATGAGTGAGCAAACACACTTTACTAATCTTGCTGCTTCCTACTCACTGCCTTTGCATATAGTGCTTTCTCAACTTGGAGCACATTTTTTTCATTATTTGGCCAATTCCTTCATATTCTTCATATCCCAGTTTAAATGCCACCTCTTTAGAAGCACCCATTTCTTCACTACACACACATACAACATGCAGATGTGGTGCTTTTTTTTAATGGATTCCTAGAGCAACCCAGTCTCCCCAAGTCCCTGAACTTACTCTTTGTATTCTTCATGGTGATGGAGACCACATCTGTTATTGTGTCTGCAGCACTGACCATAATGCTTGGACCGTAACAAGTCTTTGATGTATACACGTTGAATGAATGAGCAAATGTTCAGAACATGGTCAGAGGTTGGCAAGGAAACCTGGAAGACTGGGGCAAAGGAATTTTATGGAGTTTGGGTGGAATTAGTGGAGATAAAAGGTGAATTAGGAAGGCTAAGGAACTTGGGCTTTTTTTTTAAGATGTAATTTTTAATACATTATTTATTTTTGGGACTATCCAGAAGATGACCTGTGGAGCCTGGGTGAAGTAGTGGTGTTCCGTAGGAGTTAGCTGTGGGCTTAGGGTTGTTTAGTGTTTTCACCAATCACCTTTCAGGTGGCCGTGATCTTGTTCATCTTCTTTTGCCATCACCAGGTGAAGAAGATCTAGAACGACTTCTCTTTCTGTTCCTCTCAGGAGAAGATGATGAACTTGAATAAGGTCTTTTTCGTGGGGACCTATGGGACCTAGAGCTGGATCTTGATTTCGACCCTCGAGGTATTGAACGTTCTCTGGAACTGGAATGAGATCTTGACTGTGAACTGGAAGTACTTCTTGAATGGGACCTGGATCTAGACCTTGAACTTGAGGGGGATAATGAGCGTGATGAAGATTGTGAATGTGAAGATCGAGACTTTGAGCAACTTCGTCTATTAGATTTCTTTTTATTACTATCTTCTTCTTCACTGGCATCAAGATTATATTTTGAGAGATCAGCATCATCTTCATCCTCATCCTCATCTAATTTATATTTAGAAAGATCTTCATCCTCACCTCTTCTCCCTCTGATTGTTTATCTTCAACTTCCTTTAATATAGAGGCAGGACCCACTGCCTTTCCTCTGTATTTTTTCTTTTTACATCCAAACTCATATTCTCCATCAGATTCTTCTATTTCTATATATTCAACATTTTCTCTTTCATTAAAACCACCACCATATCCCGTTCTTTCTTCTAATTTAGCATACTTTGGAATATTGCACATGTTACACTCTGATCTTCTGGCCCAATTTATATTACTGCAAGTTTTACACTGCCACTCATTAGCACTAAATAGGCCTTGGCTCTTTTCTGCAAGTTTCTTTCCTATTTCAGTACCCCTAGCCTTCATCATTTTTGCTTCAGTTGTTTTCTCCGGACCACATCGATTATAGCTGGTTCTTCTAGCAAAGTTTACATTTCCACATTTTTTGTTGGGGCAAATCCAGTGCCCATCACTGACTTGGAAATTCTTGGTTGACATCTTGGACGCCACCACCACAGCCATCCGCAGCTAAGTCTTCCAGGAACTTGGGCTTTATACAATAGATTCATAGGAAATTTTGAAAATGTATGAGCCCAGATGGATAAATCATTTTGGGTTCCTTTCCAGAAAATAACTATTTGCCATTCACTAGTATGGGCAAATGAATGATTTCTTCTTCCAATGTCTTGAGATGACCTGGCATAGTTTATAGGATAAACTTTATCTCTATCTCAGAGGCTAGTAGGATAGGAGGGGGTAGTGGGTCCCAGTTTTTTTCATTATGAAGGAGTACTTGAATTATTTTTCTATCCTTATCAGCTCCAAATTTTAAAATGTCTTACTTTTTACTAACTGTACCCATTAAGCCATTATTTTTGTATTTTCAATTAATTTAAGTGAAACTAGTGGGAGGAAAGCAGTGTTACTCCATCACTAAGCTGATAAATTTCTAGCTGAAGGCAAAGATAATTACCAGTTTCTTTGGTGAGTTGCCAGTTTCATTTCTAATGACAATACAATTTCTTTAGGCATTTAAAATATCAAAACTCTCAAAAAAATACTCTTCTCTGATGCTCAGGGGCCTAGGAACCCAGGTTGGGCAAAATTGCATGACCCACTATCCCTGCTACCCTGTTGGTCTCTGAGGTATGGCTAAACTAGGCTGCTTTCTGAGTTGCATTTCTCATAGCCAGATCACCGCATGACATTGGGAGAAGAAATGATTGATTTGCCTGAACTTGTTGAGCACAATTGCCAGAGGCCACCTAGCACTGTAACTGTAGCTTTGGCGTAACTTCAAGGAGAAAGTATGCAGCTTGGACCACTGACATTTGTCCATCCTTTTCTCTCAGAAGAGGTGATGTGAAGGAATGCCAGTGCATTTTTTTAAAGCACGTGAGTAAAGCATAGTAACAGCTCTGTACCTTATGGGTTTAATTTTCTTCCTTAGCTTGGAGTTCTTGACACTAGGGGGAGTATGTGGAAAGGAAAAGAGGATAGTTCTTTGTTCTTATTTCTGAAGCTGGCTTAATAGTTTTTTTTTTTTTTTTTTTTATCCCTGAGTCAGAGAAAACCATTTTCACAAATGCTTTGGTTGGCCATATGTTTTTTTTAAATTTAATTTAATTTTATTTTTTTTAAATTTTTTATTGTTGGCTGTTCAAAACATTACATAGTTCTTGATATATCATATTTCACAATTTGATTCAAGTGGGTTATGAGCTCCCATTTTTACCCCATATACAGAATGCAGAATCACATCAGTTACACATCCATTGATTTACATATTGCCATACTAGTGTCTGTTGTATTCTGCTGCCTTTCCTATCCTCTACTATCCCCCCTCCCCTCCCCTCCCCTCCCCTCCCCTCTTCTCTCTCTGCTCCCTCTACTGACATTCGTTTGTCCCCCTTATATTATTTTTCCCCTTCCCCTCACTTCCTCTTGTATGTACTTTTGTATAAGTCTGAGGGTCTCCTTCCATTTCCATGCATTTTCCCTTCTCTCTCCCTTTCCCTCCCACCTCTCATCCCTGTTTAATGTTAATCTTCTTCTCATGCTCTTCGACCCTACTCTGTTCTTAGTTACTCTCCTTATATCAAAGAAGACATTTGGCATTTGTTTTTTAGGGATTGGCTAGCTTCACTTAGCATAATCTGCTCTAATGCCATCCATTTCCCTGTAAATTCTATGATTTTGTCATTTTTTAATGCAGAGTAATACTCCATTGTGTATAAATGCCACATTTTTTTTATCCATTCATCCATTGAAGGGCATCTAGGTTGGTTCCACAGTCTAGCTATTGTGAATTGTGCTGCTATGAACATCGATGTAGCAGTGTCCCTGTAGCATGCTCTTTTTAGGTCTTTAGGGAATAGACCGAGAAGGGGAATAGCTGGGTCAAATGGTGGCTCCATTCCCAGCTTTCCAAGAAATCTCCATACTGCTTTCCAAATTGGCTGCACCAATTTGCAGTCCCACCAGCAATGTACAAGTGTACCCTTTTCCCCACATCCTCGCCAGCACTTGTTGTTGTTTGACTTCATAATGGCTGCCAATCTAACTGGAGTGAGATGGTATCTTAGGGTGGTTTTGATTTGCATTTCTCTGACTGCTAGAGATGGTGAGCATTTTTTCATGTACTTGTTGATTGATTGTATGTCCTCCTCTGAGAAGTGTCTGTTCAGGTCCTTGGCTCATTTGTTGATTGGGTTGTTTGTTCTCTTATTGTCTAATTTTTGGAGTTCTTTGTATACTCTGTATATTAGGGCTCTATCTGAAGTGTGAGGAGTAAAGATTTGTTCCCAGGATGTAGGCTCTCTATTTACCTCTCTTATTGTTTCTTTTGCTGAGAAAAAACTTTTTAGTTTGAGTAAGTCCCATTTGTTGATTCTAGTTATTAACTTTTGTGCTATGGGTGTCCTATTGAGGAATTTGGAGCCCGACCCCACAGTATGTAGATCGTAGCCAACTTTTTCTTCTATCAGACGGCGTGTCTCTGATTTGATATCAAGCTCCTTGATCCATTTTGAATTCACTTTTGTGCATGGCGAGAGAAAGGGATTCAGTTTCATTTTGTTGCATATGGATTTCCAGTTTTCCTAGCACCATTTGTTGAAGATGCTATCCTTCCTCCATTGCATGCTTTTAGCCCCTTTATCAAATATAAGGTAGTTGTAGTTTTGTGGATTGGTTTCTGTGTCCTCTATTCTGTACCATTGGTCCACCCGCCTGTTTTGGTACCAGTACCATGCTGTTTTTGTTACTATTGCTCTGTAGTATAGTTTGAAGTCTGGTATCGCTATACCGCCTGATTCACACTTCCTGCTTAGCATTGTTTTTGCTATTCTGGGTCTTTTGTTTTTCCATATGAATTTCATGATTGCTTTCTCTATTTCTACAAGAAATGCCGTTGGGATTTTGATTGGCATTGCATTAAACCTATAGAGAACTTTTGGTAATATCGCCATTTTGATGATGTTAGTTCTGCCTATCCATGAACAGGGTATATTTTTCCATCTTCTAAGATCTTCTTCTATTTCTCTCTTTAGGGTTCTGTAGTTTTCATTGAATAAGTCTTTCACCTCTTTTGTTAGGTTGATTCCCAAGTATTTTATTTTTTTTGAAGATATTGTGAATGGAGTGGTTGTCCTCATTTCCATTTCAGAGGATTTGTCGCTGATATACAGGAATGCCTTTGATTTATGCGTGTTGATTTTATATCCTGCCACTTTGCTGAATTCATTTATTAGCTCTAATAGTTTCTTTGTAGACCCTTTTGGGTCTGCTAGGTATAGAATCATGTCACCTGCGAATAGTGATAATTTAAGTTCTTCTTTTCCCATTTTGATGCCTTTAATTTCTTTCGTCTGTCTAATTGCTCTGGCCAGTGTTTCGAGAACTATGTTGAACAGAAGTGGTGAGAGAGGGCATCCCTGTCTTGTTCCAGATTTTAGAGGGAATGCCTTCAATTTTTCTCCATTCAGAATGATGCTAGCCTGAGGCTTAGCATAGATTGCTTTTACAATATTGAGGTATGTTCCTGTTATCCCTAGTTTTTCTAGAGTTTTGAACATAAATGGATGCTGTACTTTGTCGAATGCTTTTTCCGCATCTATCAAGATGATCATATGATTCTTATTTTTAAGTCTATTGATGTGGTGAATAACATTTATTGATTTCCGTATACTGAACCAGCCTTGCATCCCAGGGATGAATCCTACTTGATCATGGTGCACAATTTTTATGATAAGTTTTTGTATCCGAGTGGCCAGAATTTTATTGAGGATTTTTGCATCTAGGTTCATTAGAGATATTGGTCTGTAGTTTTCTTTCTTTGAAGTGTCTTTGTCTGGTTTAGGTATCAGGGTGATGTTGGCCTCGTAGAATGAATTTGGAAGTTCTCCCTCTTTTTCTATTTCCCGAAGTAGCTTGAAAAGTATTGGTATTAGTTCCTCTTTAAAGGTTTTGTAAAACTCTGCTGTATACCCATCCGGTCCTGGGCTTTTCTTAGTTGGTAGTCTTTTGATGGTTTCTTCTATTTCCTCAATTGATATTGGTCTGTTTAGGTTGTCTATATCCTCCTGACTCAATCTGGGCAGATCATATGACTTAAGAAATTTATCTATGCCTTCACTATCTTCTAAGTTATTGGAGTATAAGGATTCAAAATAATTTTTGATTATCTTCTGTATTTCTGAAGTGTCTGTTGTGATATTGCCTCTTTCATCCCGTATGTTAGTAATTTGAGTTCTCTCTCTTCTTCTCTTCGCTAGCATGGCTAAGGGTCTGTCGATTTTGTTTATTTTTTCAAAGAACCAACTTTTAGTTTTGTCAATTTTTTCAATTGTTTCTTTTGTTTCGATTTCATTAATTTCAGCTCTGATTTTAATTATTTCTTGCCTTCTACTTCTTTTGCTGTTGTTTTGCTCTTCTTTTTCTAGGATTTTGAGATGAAGTATGAGATCATTTATTTGTTGGTTTTTTCTTTTTTTAAGGAATGAACTCCAAGCAATAAATTTTCCTCTTAGAACTGCTTTCAATGTGTCCCATAGATTCCGATATGTTGTGTCTGTGTTTTCATTAATCTCTAAGAATTTTGTAATTTCTTCCTTGATGTCTTCTATAACCCATTGATCATTCAGTAACCTATTGTTCATTCTCCAAGTGATGTATTCTTTTCCCTTCCTTCTTTTATCGTTGATTTTCAGTTCCATTCCATTATGATCAGATAGGATGCATGGTATTATCTCTACTCCTTTATATTGTCTAAGAGTTTCCCTGTGACATAATATATGATCTATTTTTGAGAAGGATCCATGTGCTGCTGAGAAAAAAGTGTAACTGCTTGATGTTGGGTGGTATATTCTATATATGTCAATTAAGTCTAGGTTATTAATTGTGTTATTGAGTTCTATAGTTTCCTTATTCAACTTTTGTTTGGAAGATCTGTCCAGTGGTGATAGAGGTGTGTTGAAATCTCCCATGATTATTGTATGGTGGTCTATTAGACTCTTGAACTTGAGAAGAGTTTGTTTGATGAACATAGCTGCACCATTGTTTGGGGCATATATATTTATGATTGTTATGTCTTGTTGGTGTATGGTTCCCTTGAGCAGTATGTAGTGTCCCTCTTTATCCCTTTTGATTAACTTTGGCTTGAAATCTATTTTATTTGATATGAGTATGGATACTCCTGCTTGTTTCCGAAGTCCATATGAGTGATATGATTTTTCCCAACCTTTCACCTTCAGCCTATGTATGTCTTTTCCTATCAAATGCGTCTCCTGTAGGCAGCATATTGTTGGGTCTTGTTTTGTGATCCATTCTACTAGCCTGTGTCTCTTAATTGGTGAGTTTAAGCCATTAACATTTAGGGTTATTATTGAGATATGGGTTGTTCTTCCAGCCATATTTGTTTATTTATGTTACTTAACATGGTTTGTTTTCCTCTTTGATTATTTTCCCCCCTTTGGTGTCCTACCTCCCACTGTTGGTTTTCATTGTTATTTTCCATTTCCTCTTCCTGCAATGTTTTGCCAAGGATGTTTTGAAGAGATGGTTTTCTAGCTGCAAATTCTTTTAACTTTTGTTTATCGTGGAAGGTTTTAATTTCATCTTCCATCCTGAAGCTTAATTTCGCTGGAAACACAATTCTTGGTTCGAACCCATTTTCTTTCAGTGTTTGAAATATGTTATTCCAGGATCTTCTAGCTTTCAGAGTCTGTGTTGAAAGATCAGCTGTTATCCTGATTGGCTTACCCCTAAATGTGATCTGCTTCCTTTCTCTTGTAGCTTTTAAAATTCTCTCCTTATTCTGTATGTTGGGCATCTTCATTATAATGTGTCTAGGTGTGGGTCTCTTATGATTTTGCACATTCGGCGTCCTGTAGGCTTCTAGGATTTGGGGTTCTGTCTCATTCTTCAAGTCTGGGAAGTTTTCTCGTATTATTTCATTGAATAGATTGCTCATTCCTTTGGTTTGAAACTCTGTCCCTTCCTGTATCCCAATGACTCTTAAATTTGGTCTCTTGATGTTATCCCATATTTCTTGGATGTTCTGCTCATGGTTTCTTAACAGTCTTGCTGAGCTGTCTATGTTCTTTTCAAGTTGAAATACTTTATCTTCATTGTCTGATGTTCTGTCTTCTAAGTGTTCAACTCTGCTGGTAGTATTCTCAATTGAGTTTTTAAGTTGGCTTATTGCTTCCTGCATTTCTAGGATTTCTGTTTGTTTGTTTTTTATAACCTCTATTTCCCTGTATAGTTGATCTTTTGCTTCTTGGATTTGTTTATGTAATTCATTGTTGAAGTGATCTTTCATTGTCTGATTTTGCTGTCTAATGTCTTCCTTGAGACTCCAGATCATCTGAAGCATGTATATCCTGAATTCTTTATCTGACATTCCATCTGCTGCAGCTATTACCTCTTCTAACGTTGAGTTGACCTGCAATGCTTGTGGTCCTTTCTTTCCTTGTCTCTTCATACTGTTCGCGTTCCTTTCTACTTGGTGAAACTGTTGTGCTATTGAATTTCCCCCCTATATATTTATATTGGTCTTGTATAGTTGCAAAGTCTCCCTCGCAGGCGCGGGTGGCGGCTCTGTCCCTCTGCGGGCCGCTAGGCTTGTTCTGTCGGTGGTCACAGTTCTGTCTACTTTGCATGCGCAGGCAGCGGCACTGCCCCTCTGCAGGCCTCTGGGGCTGTACTGCCAGTGGGTCACAGGTCCGCCTACCTTGCAGGCGCGGGGGGGGGGGCGGCTCTACCCTTCCTCAGGCCACTGGGCCTGTTCTGTCTCTCGGTTGCAGGTCTGGCCTGTTCTGATGGTGGTCACAGTTCCGTCTACCTTGCAGGCGCGGCGGGGAGGGGTCGGCTCTGCCTCTCAGCAGGCCGCTGCTCCTCTTCTGCCGGTGGGTTGCAGGCCCGCCTACCTTGCAGGAGTGATTGGAAGCTCTGCCACTCCGCGGGCCACTGGGCCTTTTCTGTCAGTGGTCACAGTTCCGCCTACCTGACAGGCGCGGGGGGTGGGGGGCGGCTCTGCCCCTCAGCAGTCCGCTGGGCCTGTTCTGTGGGTGGTCACAGTTCCCTCTACCTTGCCGGCGCAGGGGGAGGGGGCGGCTCTGCCTCTCAGCAGGCCGCTGCTCCTCTTCTGCCGGTGGGTCACAGGCCCGCCTACCTTGCAGGAGTGATTGGAAGCTCTGTCCCGCCGCGGGCCACTGGGCCTTTTCTGTCGGTGGTCACAGTTCGCCTACCTGGCAGGCGCGGGGGTTGTGGGGCGGCTCTGCCCCTCAGCAGGCCGCTGGGCCTGCTCTGTGCATGGTCACAGTTCCCTCTACTTTGCCGGCACAGGGGGAGGGGGCGGCTCAGCCTCTCAGCAGGCCGCTGCTCCTCTTCTGCCGGTGGGTCACAGGCCCGCCTACCTTGCAGGAGTGATTGGAAGCTCTGTCCTGCCGCGGGCCACTGGGCCTTTTCTGTCGGTGGTCACCGTTCCACCTACCTGGCAGGCGCATGGGGTGGGGGGGCGGCTCTGCCCCTCAGCAGGCCGCTGGGCCTGCTCTGTGCGTGGTCACAGTTCCCTCTACTTTGCCGGCGCAGGGGGAGGGGGCGGCTCAGCCTCTCAGCAGGCCGCTGCTCCTCTTCTGCCGGTGGGTCGCAGGCCCACCTACCTTGCAGGAGTGATTGGAAGCTCTGTCCCACCTCGGGCCACTGGGCCTTTTCTGTCGGTGGTCACCTGGCAGGCGCGGGGGGTGGGGGGTGGCTCTGCCCCTCAGCAGGCCGCTGGGCCTGCTCTGTGCGTGGTCACAGTTCCCTCTACCTTGCCGGTGCAGGGGGAGGAGGCGGCTCTGCCTCTCAGCAGGTCGCTGCTCCTCTTCTGCCGGTGGGTCGCAGGCCCGCCTACCTTGCAGGAGGGATTGGAAGCTCTGTCCCGCCGCGGGCCACAGGGCCTTTTCTGTCCGTGGTCACAGTTCCCCTACCTGGCAGGCGCGGGGGGTGGGGGGCGGCTCTGCCCCTCAGCAGTCCGCTGGGCCTGCTCTGTGCATGGTCACAGTTCCCTCTACCTTCGGTTGGCCTTATGTTAAATCACGTTTTTAAAAAATGGCTTCAAGATGACCACCATTCCCTGTCTCTGAAAATCTGGAGGAAACTTTTATCCTAATTATACTAGGAGGCTGACAGTGACACTCAAGTACAAGTTTGTCAATTAGAATGAAGCAAAGGAAAGAATGATTAAAAGAAAAGAAAATAAAAGACTTGTCAAAACATTATATAGTTGCAATATTACATTATATCTTGGGGTGTCTCATTTGATTATTCATTTATTTTTCAAATAATCCTTATTGAACATAATTTATGGTGGTAGACACTATGGTAGGCCAGGAACATATAGACATAAAATACAATCCTGTCCTCATGTTTCTGTTGGTTTAGTTGTAATAATACTAGAATGAAAGGAAGTACAGGTTGCCAAGAGAATGGGGAGCCTGGGCAAGGCTTCACTTTGGAAAGATAAGTACACAGTTGTTCATTTAAATGGATTTAATGGATGGTGGTGTGGTCTATGTTGTGTGTGAAAGGCAATTGCAAATCTGGGAAAGTATGTATGAGGAAACCTGGTTCACTTGGGAATGGAGAGAATGAAGAAATGGGTTTGGGGTAGATTTGGAAGATGAGGTTGGAAGAGGTGTGTCTGGCTCTCAAGATTTCTTTTGCTTCATCAGTGAGTAAGAAGAATCACTGAAGGCTACTAGGCTGGGGAGCAGCATTGAAAAGAAAGAATATTTGCCTGCTTAGTCCTCTCATCTGGGCTTTTCTCTTAGCAGTCAAGGCCAGGCATTTCATGTAGGTCCCCTGTCCTAGGTAATGACCCTGGGAGATCTTAGAGATTCCCTTCTTTCCTGTCCAGGGGTAACCTCTTGCCTAGCAGAGCCTATAGCTCCTGCTCAAGATACCTGATCAGAGGAGCCCTCTTCATTTTACTTCTTGGCTGCCTTGAACCTCAAAGGGACATAAATGGTTAATAGAATTCTGGGGCCTTGTTGGAATAACTTTCAGTTTACTGCTAGCAGCTAGCAGCTATGAGCAACTCGGAGTGCTTGAAAAATCTATGCTCATTCAGGCCTGACAGGAACACCTGCAGGATGGGGTACTCTGCTCTAGTGAGTCGTAAGTGAAACCTCATCCTCAGCATTTGTGGTTAGCATGGCCAAACTACCGGGCCAGGAAACCAAGAGTCAGGAAACCCCTGACTCTGAAGGCCCCCTCTCCTAGGGACAAAGACCCTTCCAGACTGCTTTCCACCACGACGGCAATATTTAGAGCTTCCTCATAGTGCAGTTACATTAGGCATAAGATGATTGGCTTATGGATATTATCTTGATTATTTATGATTGATGGGCACACCCCACCTGAATCCTATAACAGTTGTATGCATTCCAAAAATAAATGAACTCTGGACATCGACTGAAATTGTCAACAGCCAGTTCTCACCAGCTCCTGTTGTCTGTGTGTTGACTCTGCATCTCTGCCCTCCATGACTGAGGTAGCTGAGTGATTAATTGACCACACCAGTGACCAGAATGACTGTAGGGCCTCGTCTTTGGAGTCTAGTTCTTACACTGGGGCATGGGGGAGCTAGAAAAGTCTCACCAAAGTCTCATCCTTCCCCATTTCCCCAAAATGCAACAGGCTAGCCTTCCTCTCCAAACCCTTGATAGATGCCATTTTATCTTTTTGGGGGCTTGTTTATGTAGAACAGTTCATTTGACCTCCTTAGTATATGAGCTAGTAATAACAGCCTTTATAGACAACAAAACAGGTTCAGAAAGCTGAAATGACCATCCCAGGTCATAGTGCAAGAAAATGTTGGAATTCAGAATTGAACAAGTTGTACATTCTGCAGAAATGTTTCCTTTGTTCTTCCACCACTTATTTTCATTGGGCAATGGGCATAAATTGTGAAATTATGTATACTCTTAGAGATACATTATTTTTCAGCCCCCAAGAAGCTTTTTCACTTGTTCTAGGAAATATGTGCAAGGAATGACAAATAATTTTCATCTCTTGTGTGTGTCTATGTTGTGGGGTACTGGGGATTGAATCCAGGGGTGCTCTACCATGAGATACATCACCAAACCGTTTTTAAATTTTGAGACAGGGTAAAAGTTGCTGAGGCTGGCTTCCAACTTGTGATTTTCCTGTCTCGGCCTCCTGAATCATTGTAATTATGGGTGTGTGTTGCCATGCCTGGTTAGGTTTCCCTTCAACTGACAGCGACTGCTTGGGAAAAAGCAGTGAAGATTGTGAGGTCACATCTTGGTGCCACAGACAAGAATACCATGATAGATTAGTAATGTATGCTGTGAATGTGCTAGAGGGAAAGAGCAGCACATGTACAGCTATCATAATTCCTGCACTGGTCATGACATTTCTGCTTCATCTTCAATACCCATTTTGCTCATTGTCTTTTATTCTTTCCCTTTCCTGCTAGAAGCTTCAATTTACTGAACATTTACTTAAATTAAAGTAGGTACTTTACATATATTATTTTTGGTCCTCAAAATAATTCTGCAAGGTAGGTAGGATAAAAAATTAGAGGGTGTAAATATCTTGTTGAGGGACACCCAACAAATTAACTGAAATTTGAATCCTAACCCATGTAGGAAACTTTGTATTTTTATGATGGGTAATGAGTTCCTTCATATTTACTATTTACTGGGAGCCCCACCAGGAAGCTCTCCAGGTTTGCAACTTGAGGCTCAGCTAGGGAGCTGACTATTTAGTGATGGAGCCATGGCTCTTAACACCTACTCTGGGTCTTTTCCTGCTATCCTTCTGGCTCTAAGAAGAAGCCCTGACTCCATAAAGCCAGCTTAAATAGCTGATATATACCAGTCTGGGCAGAACTGGGGGACTCTTGATTAACTTTACTCTTGCCATCCTTACCCTGTTTTCAACTCTTACCATTAAGAAGAGGTTTTAAAAAATTGTTAGTTCCTTCTTTTTATAATTTAAACTATATCTTTATTAAAATTTATTGGAGATAATATCACATAAAATTAACAATTTTAAAATCAACAATTAAGTATCATATTTGGTACAATTGCAATGTTGTGCAACTACCACTTTTTTCTAGTTCCAAAGTATTTCCATAGCTCCAGAGTAAACTCCTGTACCTATTAAGGAGGTTCTTCCCCTTCCCTGTTTCTCTCAGATCCTGGCTAACACTAATGCACTTTTTGTCTCTATGGATTCATCTAATCTGTATATTTCATATAAATCAAACCTTAAAGTATGTGACATTTTGTGTGTAGCTTTTTCATTTAGCATAATGTTTGAGGTGTTTATCTGCATGTGTCAGTATTTCATTCCTTTGTTTAATATTCCACTGTATGTATATGCCATAATTTGTTTATCCTTTCATTTCTTGATAGGCATTTGGACTATTTCTACCTTGTGACTATTAAGAAAAGGATTGCTATGAACATGTGTGTACATATATTTGTTTGAAGACCTGATTTCAATTCTTCACACATATACATTGGCACAAAATTGTAAGGTCATACAGTAATTCTGTATTTAACTTTTTGAGGAAAGGCTCACTTCTTGTTTGATCCTATTGGAGGTAGATTTACACGTTGATAGTGAAGAAAACCAGCCTTTCTTAGCTACATAATTTCTATGTTTTTAGTTTTATTTTGGAAAATTTTAAGCTAGGTTCACCAATTCCAGCTACCTCCCTGGGGCAACCACTGAAACAGGAATTTAAAATAATAGAAGCTCTCTTTTATCACATGCATTCTATGTGCCAATGAGAGTGTTAGACACTCTTGGGGCATGAGCTCTAATCTCTGGGACAACACTGCCTGGTAGCAATTATTATCTCCATTTTACAGAAGCAGAAGCTGAATCCTAAAAGGTTAAAGATCTTTCAGGGCCATACCACTTCTAGTGGTGGTATTTGAAGCTTTGAATGTCTGACCCCAGAGGACATCTCTCTCTACAATATGCAGCCTTCCTCAAGAACTTTCTACGCTGCTGTCTTTAGCTATGTTGTTGAAATGAGAAACATGCTTTTGTTCTAGAGGTTTTTTTTTTTTTTTTAACAGTAAGCAGCATAGCATTTATTAAGATAATTTTGATTGGCAAGTGCAGGAATCATGGAAGGGGAATATAAAATAATAAGGATAAGAGGGTGGCTCAGGAAGTCCAAAGGCAGCACAGTATCAGTCTCAGGAAGACTGGAACTATGCTTTGAAAAGTTTCTGGGAACCAGAATTTTCCCCATGACTTATCCCTACTTTCTCTGTCTGTTGCCTTATTTCTCCATATTGATTTTCTCTGATGCTTAGTTTATGGGATAGAAAAGGTCCATGCCACAGCGTCTGCATTTATATTTCTCCTGTGCAAGACAGCAGTCAGCTGAGCCAATTTTCAATTTCCAGGGAAGGCAGTCTGATTGGCTCTCCTTGGATTAGTTACCTAACATTGACTGATAACTGTGATTTCATGGCAGAGTCACACTATACAGCTTGAGACTCTGTGGAAGGAAGTTGATTGAGAATTTCTTGGGAATGGGGTAAACGTTTCCTCATGGAAGACCCAGAGGTAACAAGGGGTCTTTTCTTTAGTTTTCATAAGAACATGAACAAATCATGCATGACAAAATTAGAAATGATGATACTGTAATAGTCTAAGTTGCTATAGGGATGTGGGAGAAAAAAGGGTGTTTTTGAGACAAAAAGTAGTCTGAGCTAGAGGACCTCTGGATGGTGTGGGAGACTCATGAAGATTGCACCTCTCCTGAAAGTGGTACTCTTCCCTCTAGAAGCCCAAGGAGCACATGTAACACTGCTCAGCTCCACAGCAGATTCAGAGATCTCAGCAGGACTGTGAACCGCGTTGAGCATTCTGTGCATCTTTGGGTTGATATATAAGGAATGTCAGTCATTAGAACCATAGAATATTGATATAGTGATGCAGTTAGCAGGTAGAAAGACTAAGGATTCTCAAAATCTCAAAACTAGGTGCCATTAAAGGTAGATGTAAGAATGGGGTCCTATGGGGACCTAGAGAGGATTTTAATGCAGAATCAGGATGACAAATGAGGAACTTCTGGGCAGAATGGGAGTTTCATCATTCCTAAAGATACCTTCCACCACCATTGTGATAATTACATTTGGCTTTATATAAGTATATGCTTAAATAATTTTCACAGTATCTGATATTGAGTTCATTTCATAGCTTGTGTTTGTTTATTCTCATTTTTTCAGCCATTATAAGATGGAAAACATTAAATATTGCAGATAAGAGTCTGGTGTCCAGAATGCGAGGACCAATTATTCAGCTTACCATACAAAATAAAATCTGAATAGAGGTTTTTTTTTTTTCCCCTTTTGCAAGGCCTTGATAGACTATTTATGTTGCCATCTTAGTTGAGTGGATGCCAAGATGTCAGTATTGTTTCTGATAAGGTAGCCAGCTCTTGAGTTGATGGAGGACATGCAAAGGTCTCTTCCTCCTGGTTGAAATTATCCAGACAGTTGCCTTGGCTTGCCCTTAAATTTAGCAACACTTTATAAAACAGAAGTTTCAGAATTTTTGTCTGAAATGTAGGTACTAGAAGACATCATACTTTGCTCTGAAATGTGAAGCCTATGGCCTTGGATTATAAGCAGTTTCTTCACAGAAAATGCCAACCAGCAGAAGCAAATCTTGGAACAAATCTTCCCTTTGCCTACAAAATGATCAAACTGTAATTATCACATTTAAGGGGTAATTGTTCCAATTGTAGCAGAATGGGATACTTCAGCCCTCTTTGCTGACACAAATAGAATCACTATAAAGATGTAACCCTGCTTCCAGAACAGTTTGCTTTGAACTAGTTCTTTTTATAGTGAATTTAGGGTCAGAGAAAGGTGCTGTGTGTGGGCAAGTCCCAAAGAGCCTGCTGGCTTGTCAACCTCTGCAGCTGTCCTCTTCATGTCTGGGCTCCTTAGTACCCACCTGCAGCCATAAACCCCAAACCCAAAGTAGCCCTCACCTTGACCCAAGGCATCAGGACTTGAAACTATTCTTGTCATTTCCTGGTACTTGGACAAGAAGCAGCTTGATATTTCTTAGATATGCCACAGGGCAGATAAAGTGGAGAGTCTGACCTGAGATTTTTTTATGAGGGCAAGGTGAGAAAAACAACCCTTCATTAATAGGATTACCAGTAGAGGGAGGGAGGAAGGAAGAGAAATACCACATATTGAGCTACAACTCTTTTTTGGGCATAGTACAGGGCATTTTTTTTCCCCATGTCATTTTAGTTAGGTAGCAGAATCCCAGGTCTCAAATTTCTTGCCTTTGATTGATATGTTGATTATACAATTAGTTGCCTCATTGTATTGTAAATTCCATAAGGGTAGAGACCCATTTATGTCATTAATTCTAGCATCTAGCTCAGGTCTTGAAGCAGAATGAGTCCTTAATATAGCTTAAACTGAGCTGCAACAAGAGTATGGGTTTTAGTTTGGAGAATAACTTTGAAAGGTGCAAGGCCAGGAGTTGTCAAAGAGGTTGTGAGAGGTCAGTGAGGGCTTGTAATAGAAATACCAGAATCTATACTAGCTGGCTAAGCAGAAAGCGGCTTATGAAAAAGCATTTATGGCTCACAGAATTGCTGAGAGGACTGAAGAAACAGAATCTAAATTGAGCTTCAGGAATGGCTTCCCCAGATCACACCATGGGGTTTCTGTCTTTGCCAAAATCAGGAAGCTGTACTATTAGGAAGCTGTTGCCAGAGCTCTCAGCTCTGGAACCAAGTCAATTCAATGCTGATCTACATGAAATAATCAATGGCTCATGCTGTCTCTCTTTCCCCATGCTAGCCACTTCTGAATTTCAGTCTCATACCAGAACATCTGATTAAAGAAACTAAATCACACAATCTAGTTGACAAGAAATTTAGGAAATTGTGTTTTAGTTTTGCAGCCTTTGTACAGAACACCAAAGAGTATGCTGGACAAGCCAATTTCCTGTGTCTCTGCCACAGCAGGGCTGCTAGAAACCTAGGAGGATGTGGATTAGGTATGGGGAGCCACATTTCATTAGTATAGCAGTTGTTCTCTCAGAGCCTTAAGACTTGAGCCAGGAAAGGTGCAGTCACAGCCCTGGACTTATGCACTGACAGTCTAAAGGAGCAACACAGAGGTAGTTAGAAGGAAACTTTTAACAACTGCCTCAGAACAGAACTAGCACTAGAGGCTGATGAGGATGATGCTTCAAATAGGAGTCAAGTAATACACTAGACTCCGCTATTGGAGGACAGGGGGCACAGAATCTGGCTATGAGGGAGGCTGCGCCTATGAGTATCAGACTCAACTTTTTAAGCAAAACTCATTCTCTTAAAGTCTCTTACAGCTGGAAAGGACTTAGAAGTTATCTTGTCCAACTGTGATGGCTGCACAAACTTCCTCCTCCCAAACATCCGTGAAGAGTGGTTGAAATTATTTTTAGCTTTATCCAGATTCTTTGTTTTTTTTTGCTTTCAGTTTCTTATTTTCCGGGTCAATACTCTGTGGCAGGTTGCCTCCCAGATAAAATGTGTGAACAGGTGTATGAACAGAAAATTTAGTAACAGCGAGTTTAAAAATGTTAATGAAATCAGGACACAAAGGAATCATGAAAATTTGGTTCTCCCAGTAGCTTAATGTATCAGGTATTTAAGGCTGTGAACAAATATGTGAAGCGGGCGAGCTGTGAGTCCTCTCCCAAGGATATAAGATGGGAAAGTAATCATCACAGGAAGAAAAGCCATAGAGGATACTGCCTAAGTGACAGGGAATGTGTATAAATGAGCTTCCTTTATAATAACAAGTTGCAAATTTCTCTTACTTCATTTACTGTGGCTTATTCATAACTTCAGAATCTCTGGGTCCAAACCGGAATCCACATCCAGGCTGTAAGAATAGGATACTTATGGAAGAAATGTGATCATGAGGGAAAGACATGTGAGCTTGGCTCTAGAGTCCAGGGAAGAGGGGGATTATCAGTGGAGGTAGGCAAAATGAGACCTGGAGCAGGTAGTACATTCAGAACCCAGGGTCTCAGGAGGAGGACATTGTGAATCCTTACTCTGTTGTTATTACCATTAAGTCGACCTTTCTCTGTTTCTCTTTGTAAATCTTTGGATTAGTCCAGATACTAGCAGGACATGGATGACTTTCCTCAGCTGAGATGCTGAGGCAGCTCTTTAATGAAGGGACTATTTGCCTAAGTGTGGGCAGAGGCACTAGCAATACCACAAAGCCATTATCACTGCTAGGGCTTGGAGTCTGGTTGAAAGTTAGAATTCTTTAAGTGCTACCAACTAGAAACATGGCCATAAAGGAAGGCAAGCAGCGCCAAAACAGGAGTGTAGGAGAAAGAGATGTGGGAGAAATGAATATTGTGACCTTTCTGCCTTCAAATTTTCAGCCTCCTGCTAGTTACGATTGATGGATTCTGAATCCAGTGGGTAACAGTTCCTGGTGATGTCAAACCCACGAAAGGCCAGGGCACAGAGGAAGTGGAGATGAGGGCAGAGAATGAACGGCATACCATTCTTGATTCTTCTCTGTTTACCGAACATTTGATTTTCTCCTTACTCTCCAACTACGTTTCTGAGAAAAATCAGATCAGCTCACTTAATTACTGTTGACCTTGTTTGGGTAGAGCTTCTTTCTGAGGGTGGCTGGCCAGCCTCTGGATTGGCTGCCATGGAGTAATTGTTCTCTTATTTTCAAACAGTTCTGGCCAGAGAAGCAAAGACAGGTCTGGGGCTCAGAGGCTGACCTCTTCCCTCAGTAGGGAATGTGGGCAGGGCAATTGCCCTCAGAACTGGTTGCAATAAACTGAGCTTGTCCAATGCAGTGCCAACTTTGCAGAGATTCCAGCAGTGTGTGAGGGCCTAACTTATGGCCCCAAGCACCAACCACCCTGATGGTTCCAAGGTGGTATGGTTACAGACTCATTGATATCTTGTTGACTGTGAGAACAATGGGTGCTCTTGGCAACATTTTCTTTTATAATTTTTAATTTTTTTAGTTGTAGATGGACACAATGTCTTTATTTATTTTTATGTGGTGCTGAAGATCAAACGAAGGGCCTGACATGTGCTAGGCCAGCGCTTCACCACTGAGCCTCAACCCCAGCCCTTGGCAACATTTTTGGCTGCAAACAGAGATTGGGCTACCTAGGTTGACTTGGCATCTTTGTTAGTCATATTTTCATCCCTGTAATTAAAATACCTGACAAGAACAACTTTGAGGAGGAAAAGTTTATTTTGAGTCCTGGTTTCAGAGATCTCAATCCATTATCAGCTGACTCCATTGCTCGGGGCCTGACATAAGGCAGGACACCATAGCACACAGGCTTGATGGAGGAAAGCTGCTCAGCTCATGGCAGCCCAGAAGCAGAGATGGAGCTAGATGTTCGGGAAAGATAAAAATCCTCAAAAGGCACAGCCCCAGTGACCGATTTCCTCCAGTCACATCCCACCTGCCTACAGTTACCACACAGTAGTCTGTTCAAATTGTCAATACATTAAATGTTATCAATCCACTGTTGAGGTTATGGCCTCATGCCTAAAAGTCTAACTCTGGCAAACTTTTGGAAGAACCTTAAAGATTCAAACCATAACAGCATCTGACCAAGGGTGGGCAGTGCACATGTTCTGAGCACCTCATGTACCTTATCTCAGAAGTACCCTGGAGTTCTGTGTACTACACAGGTTTGGGATTAGTCAGCGAGCATATATTTTCCTTTTCCTTCTCCTTCTCCTTCTCTCTCCTCTCTCTCCCTCTTTTTCTGCCTCACCTTCCCAGTATTGGGGCTCGAACCCAGGGTCACTGAGTACATCCCCAACCCTTTTAAAAAATGTTATTTTGAGACAGGATCTTGCTAAGTTGCCCAGACTGCCTCAAATTTGTTATCTTCTTGCTTCAGTCTTCTGTAGCTGGAATTACAGGTATGCACTGCCATGATCAGCAAGCATATATACCCTTCTACTTCAAGGATTCGTTCTTTTTTATTTCTTTTTGCATTTTTTTTTTACTAAATTTTTATTGATACACAACACCAGGATACACCCTCACATTGTCACAAAGGTAACTCAACCCACTTTAATTCAATCCCCAGCAGCACCCCCCCCTTCCCTCCCTCCACTCCACTAATCCCTCTTCAATCCATTTACAGTTTATCTTTTTTTTTTTTTTTTAAATTAGTGTCCTGTGGATATACCTGATGACAGGACTCATCATGCCACATCTATGCTAGCACATATGAAAATTTGGTCAGATTCATTCTACTCTTATTCCCTTTTCCCACCCTTCTTCCTCCTCCTCAATCCTCTTCATCCACTATACTGATCTTTCCTTTATTTTGATAAAATTCCTTCTTCATTTTTTCTTTTTCTCTTTTATTTTTATCCCCTACCCCTTATTTTGGATTAACTTCCACATATCAGAGAAAACATTCAAACTTTGTTTTTTTGGGGACTGGCTTATTTCACCTAACATGATAGTCTCCAGTTCCATTCATTTATTGGCAAATGCATAATTTCATTCTTTATTGCTGAGTAGTATTCCATTGTGTATATATACCACATTTTCTTTATCCATTTATCTATTGAAGGGTACTTAAGCTGGTTCCATAGCTTGGCTATTGTTTACTGTGCTGCTATAAAAACTTATGTGGCTGCATCACTGTAGTATGATGATTTTTTTTCTTCATAGTATAGTGCAAGATACTAGGTATATGATACTTTCAGCATCATTTTAATACAACAAAAATTTACTGACTACTTACTTTATATTGTTTATATTGTTGGGCCTGGCAGTTCAAAGGTAAATAACAATTGGTATCTGCCCTTGGGGAGCTTCCCAAATTGGTGAAGTTATAATTATTAGATTGTAGACAGGTACATTAGAGTTTGCTAAGTGCTCTGATGGGGTAAGCAATGGGCATTCTGCATCCTGGAAAAGGTTCACTCAACCTAGCTTTAGAAGATATCGGGAAGCCTTGTGGGAGAAGACAATTGAATTGAATCTTAAGGGATGAGTAAGAGCTGGTTTATGTAAAGGGCAGTCAGGCTATTTCAGGTAAAGGGAAAAACATGAATGGGGTTATGGAAAAATAAAGACAGTGATGAAGATGATGATAGCTGAAATGTCTTGAGTGCATCCCATGTTCTATAAGCACTATGCTTGCATATTGCATTAATATGGTTGATATTCAAATAATTTAGTCTACTTCAAAGTCCCTATGAAGTAGGCTAAATTATTTTAACTTTGAAAATAAGGGAACAAAACCATAGAATAGTTAATGAACTCACTGAAGGTCACAGAACTAGTGAATGGAAGAGCATGAAACAGCCCAGCTGATAGCAGGTAAAGGGGGAAATGAGGGTGACAAGGAAGGCAAGGGCCTTGAGTGCCATTGTAAAGAACTTGAACATTAATCTGTATGCAGTTGAGAACCCTGAAGTACTTTCTGCAGGGAAGTAGCATGATCAGATGAGCAACTTGGTTTCAGTGTAGTCAGTGGACATGAAGGGAGCAAGACGGAGGGAGAGATCAGCCTGGATGGTGGGTTCAAAGCTGACCAACTAAACTGATCCTAGAGCTGGTTCCAGCTGAGACGTAGTGAGGGCTCACGGCTGTTCCTCTCTCTGCTTCTCATTAACTGAGACCCATCCTTTTTTTCTGGAATAGATAAATTCTACAGTTCTTTCCATGTGAATAATGCCAGGAACCAGGATGGGGAAGGGAAGAAGTATTTGTGCAATTTACTATGCACTGGTCTTGTGACCAGTGACCCTCACTGTCACCCCCTTCTCCCTATCTTGTGTAGGAAGAATGCTGCTACTGATTGCTCATGTCTAAATCCATTTTGTTGGTCCAGAATGGATCAAGTGGAATAGTCTATGGGCATTCTACTGTGGGCTGACAAGGAAGGGAGGATGAGGTTGGTCAGCTTTGAACCCACCATCCAAGCTGTTTACAGAGGAGTGCTCCATGTGGTCAAGGTTGCATTGGCCTGTGTGGCCTGATAGTAAAATGTGCTCTTTTGCCAGACCTTGCACAGAACTTATGTTTCCCTCAGGAATCATGTGGATTGGAAGGGGCATAGGATGATGTTCCCAACTGCCTGCTTTGCAATCCCTTCTATTTCCAAACTTTGATAGTCCTTGAAAATACCTATGTTTTCTCATTTATTCCTTACAGCACCTCTGTAACATAGTATTGTTATTACCACTGTACAGGCGAGAGATCTGAAGCATAGAGAAGAAGAATTGTTCAAGGTCTTAGAGTTATTTACTGTCAGTTGGGATCAGGGTTCAGGTCTCTCAGACACCATACCCAGAAAATGGATTAAAGTAAAGCAAAATGTTCTTCCAGAGCTGTGTGGGAGGTGATTCTTAACAAGATATTACCCTGGTTGTACTTTTAATATTTTTATTTCTTTCTGGTAAGAGCAGTACAAATGAAAGTAGTCATGACATTTTTTATACAAATATCTATGCATTCTTCACAAACTGGTATGTTTTATAAGGTTTCAGGTATACTGGAGTAAAGTTGTTTTGTTTTTTTTTTTTGAGAGAATTGTTTCTGAGGGGCTGGGACTATAGCTCTGTGGTTAAATATTTCTCTAGAATACCACAACTTTGGGTTTGATTTTCAACACACACAAAAAGTAAAAAAATAAAATAAAAAATGATTTTGACAATAACTTGCTTTTGAAATAAATGCATTATTCTTAATATAAAAAATCCTTTTCAAAAAATTCCTTAGTCAAAGCAAAGATCCACTGAACTAAATTTACCTGCAGAGGTGTTAGATATTTCTGCACCTGCAGTCTCCCAGAGAACACTAGTATGGACAGCACCCCAGAAAAATCAACACATATATTTACACTAAGGGAAAGAAAAATAAAATTGACTTCACTATATTAGTAAAACAATAAAATTTATTTAGTTTATTTGAAAAACAAGTTGACAAAATTTTCAAAGAGCAACTATAAGTGTATATTGCCAGGCATGGTGGCACATGCCTGTAATCCCAGCAATTTGGGAGGCTGAAGCAAGAGGACCACAAGTTCAAAGCAAACCTCAGCAATTTATCAATGCTATAAGCAATTTGGTGACATCCTATCTCAAAATAATGAACAAAAAGACACATTTTTGTGCCTTTTCTGAGTCCTAAAACATAGTTGCAATAAATAATTGTATATGTATTTTTATAACCATTTTAGAGAAAATATTAATTATTTAATATAAATTATATATTATTGTCATTTTGTCATGTGACCACAGACTTTTGAACCATTATATTGAACAACATACCTTGAATTGTTAAAACCTCTCTCTTATTGTTGTCCATTTTGGTTTTATAATAAATATAAAATATTCACATTTTTCAAAAAGTAAACTCCCAGAGCTGATTTTACTGGATCAAGGCATATAAACACTTTTTGGGGGGTGGGTGCTAGAGATTGAACCCAGGGGTACTTAACCACTAAGCCACATCCCCAGCCCATTTTGTTTATTATTTTGCAATGTATAGAACAGAGGGCACAGAGACAAACCCACCTAAATACGGTTATCTCATTTGTACTGTTTTAAGTCACTAAATTTGTGGTACTTTGCTAAAGCAGCACGAAGAAATTAATGTGCTTTTTATATTGGCTGCACCAATTTGCAGTCCCACCAGCAATATATGAGTGTACCTTTTCCCCCCCATCCTCACCAACACTTATTGTTGCTTGTCTTTATAATAGCTGCCATTCTGACTGGAGTGAGATGATATCTTAGAGTAGTTTTGATTTGCATTTCTCTAATTGCTAGAGATGATGAATATTTTTTCATATATTTGTTGATTGTATGTCCTCTTCTGAGAAGTGTGTATTCATGTCCTTGGCCCATTTGTTGATTGGGTTATTTGTCTTTTGGTGCTTAGCTTTTTGAATTCTTTATATACCCTAGAGATTAGTGCTCTATCTGATGTGTGAGGGGTAAAAATTTGCTTCCAGGATGTAGACTCTCTGTTCACCTCACAGATTGTTTCTTTTGCTGAGAAGAAACTTTTTAGTTTGATTCCATCCCATTTATTAATTCTTGGTTTTAATTCTTGCACTAAAAGACTCTTATTAAGGAAGTTGGGGCCTAATCCCACATGATGAAGCTTAGGGCCTACTTTTTCTTCTATTAGATGCAGTCTCTGGTTTAATTCCTAAGTCCTTGATCCACTTTGAGTTAACTTTTGTGCATGGTGAGAGATAGGGGTTTAATTTCATTTTGTTGCATATGGATTTCCAGTTTTCCCAGCACCATTTGTTGAAAATGCTATCTTTTCTCCAATGCATGTTTTTGACACCTTTGTCTAAAATAAGATAACTGTAATTTTATGGGTTAGTCTCTGTGTCCTTTATTCTGTACCATTGGTCTACCAGTCTGTTTTGGTGTCAATACCATGCTGTTTTTGTTACTATTACTCTATTATATAGTTTAAGGTTTGGTATAGTGATGCCATCTGCTTCACTCTTCCTGATAAGGATTGCTTTAGCTATTCTGGGTCTCTTATTTTCCAAATGAATTTCATGATTGTTTTTCTATTTCTATGGGGAATGCCATTGGGATTTTGATCAAAATTACATTAAATCTGTATAGTGCTTTTGGTAGTATGGTCATTTTGATAATATTAATTCTGCCTATCCAAGAGCAAGGTAGATCTTTTCATCTTCTAAGGTCTTCTTTGATTTCTTCCTTTAGGGTTCTGTAGTTTTCATTGTATACATCTTTTACCTCTTTCATTAAGTTGATTCCCAAGTAACTTATTTTTTTTTTTGAGGTTATTGTGAATGGGTTAGTTTTCCTCATTTCCTTCTCAGAGGCTTTGTCACTGATATACAGAAATGCCTTTGATTTATGGGTGTTGATTTTATATCCAGCTACTTTGCTCAATTCATTTATTAGTTCTAGAAGTTTTCTGGTGGAGCTTTTTACATCTTCTAGGTATAGAATTATATTGTCAGCAAATAGTGCTAATTTAAGTTCTTCTTTTCCTATACATATCCCTTTAATTTCTTTCGTCTGTCTAATTGTTCTGGCCAGTGTTTCAAGAACTATGTTGAATAGAAGTGGTGACAGAGGGCATCCCTGTCTTGTTACAGTTTTTAGAGCCAATGCCTTTAATTTTTCTCTATTTAGAATGATGTTGGCCTGAGGCTTAGTGTAGATAGCCTTTGTGATGTTCAGATATGTTCCTGTTATCCCTAGTTTTTCTAGCGTTTTGAACATGAAAGGGTGCTGTATTTTGTCAAATGTTTTTTTCTGCATCTTTTGAGATGATCATATGATTCTTATCTTTGAGTCTATTGATGTGATGAATAAAATTTATTGATTTCCATATGTTGAACCAACTTTGCATCCCTGGGATGAATCCCACTTGATCATGGTGCACAATCTTTTTGATACGTTTTGTATTCGATTTGCCAGAATTTTTAAAAAAATATTTTATTTATTTTTAATTTTTTTTAGTTTTCGGTGGACACAACATCTTTATTTTTATGTGGTGCTGAGGATCGAACCCAGTGCCCCGCGCATGCCAGGCGAGTACGTTACCGCTTGAGCCACATCTCCAAACCAGATTTGCCAGAATCTTATTGAGAATTTTTGCATCTATGTTCATTAGAGATATTGATCTGAAGTTTTCTTTCTTTAATGTCTTTGTCTGGTTTTGGGATCAGGGTGATATTGGCCTCATAGAATGAGTTTGGAACTGCTTCCTCTTTCTCTATTCCTGAAATAAATTGTAGAGTATTGGTATTAGTTCTTCTTTAAAGGTCTTGTAGAACTTGGCTGTGTACCCATCCAGTCCTGAGCTTTTCTTGGTTGGTGAGCTCCTGATGGCGTCTTCTATTTCATCACTTGATATTGGTCTGTTTAAATGGTCTGTATCTTCCTGATTCAATCTGGGCAAGTCATATGACTTAAGAAATTTGTTGATGCCATCAATGTCTTCTATATTATTGGGGTATAAGTTTTCAAAATAATTTCTAATTATCCTCTGTATTTCTTTAGTGTCTGTTGTGATATTACCTTTTTCATCACGTATGCTGGTAATTTGAGTTTTCTCTCTCCTTCTCTTCATTAGTGTAGCTAAGGGTCTGTCAATTTTATTTATTTTTTCAAAGAACCAACTTTTTGTTTTGTCAATTTTTTAAATTGTTTCCTTTGTTTCAATTTCATCTCTAATTTTTATTATTTCTTGCCTTCTACTGCTTTTGTTGTTGATTTTTTCTTCTTTTTCTAGGGCTTTGAGATGTAGTGTGAGGTCATTTATTTGTTGACTTTTTCTTCTTTTAAGGAATGAACTCTATGCAATGAATTTTCCTCTTAATACTGCTTTCACAGTGTCCCAGAGATTTTGATATGTTGTGTCTATGTTCTCATTTACCTCTAATAATTTTTTAATCTCCTCCTTGATTTCTTCTGTAACCAATTGATCATTCAGTAGCATATTGTTTAGTCTCCAGTTGATGGAGAAGTTTTTATTTTTTATTTTGTCATTGATTTCCAATTTCATTCCATTATGATCTGATAAAATGCATGGTAGTATCTCTACTTTTTTATATTTGCTAAGAGTTGCTTTGTTGTATATTATATGGTCTATTTTAGAGAAGGATCCATGTGCTGCTGAGAAGAAAGTGTATCCGCTTGATGCAAGTTGAAATATTCTATATATGTCAGTTAAGTCTAAGTTATTTATTATGTTATTGAGTTCTATAGTTTCTTTATTCAACTTTTGTTTGGAAGATCTATCCAGTGGTGAGAAAGGTATGTTAAAGTCACCTAAGATTATTGTGTTGTGGTCAATTTGACTCTTGAACTTGAGAAGAATTTGTTTAATGAACATAGCTGTTGGGGCATATATATTTATGATTGTTATGTCTTGTTGGTGTATGGTTTCCTTGAGCAGTATGTAATGTCCATATTTATCTCTTCTGATTAACTTTGGCTTAAAGTCTACTTTTTTTGATATGAAGATGGAAACCTCTGCTTGCTTCCGCAGTCCATGTGAGTGGTATGATTTTTCCCAACCTTTCACCTTCAGTCTGTGTATGTCTTTTCCTATCAGATGAGTCTCCTGTAGGCAACATATTGTTGGGTCTTTTTTTAAAAAAAATTCAGTCTGCTAGCCTATGTCTTTTGATTGGTGAGTTTAAGACATTAACATTCAGGGTTATTATTGAGACATGGTTTGTATTTCCAGCCTTATTTGTTTATTTTTGTTATTTAACTTGACTTGATTTTCTTCTTTGATTAGTTTTTCCTTTAGGGTAGTATCTCCCTCTGATGATTTTCATTGTTGTTTTTCGTTTCCTCTTCATGGAATATTTTGCCAAGGATGTTTTGTAGAGCCAGTTTTCTAGCTATAAATTCTTTTGACTTTTGTTTATCATGGAAGGTTTTTATTTCATCTTCAAATCTAAAGATTAATTTTGCTGGATACAAGATTCTTGGTTGGCATCCTTTTTTTTTTTTTTGTGCTTGATATATGTTGTTCCAAGAACTTCTAACTTTTAGTGTCTGTGTTGAAAAACCTGCTGTTATCCTAATTGGTTTTCCCCTATATGTAATCTGATTCCTTTCTCTTGTGGCTTTTAAAATTCTCTATTTATTCTGTAAGATGGACATTTTTATTATAATTTGTCTTGATGTGGATCTGTTGTGATTTTGTACATTTGGCATCCTGTAGGCTTCTTGAATTTGGATTTCCAGTTCATTCTTCGTGTTTGGAAAGTTTTCTGATATATTTCATTGAATAGATTATTCATGCCTTTGGTTTGGACTTCTGTGCCTTCCTCTATCCCAATATCTCTTAAATTTGGTCTCTTTATGCTATTCCATATTTCTTGAATGTTCTGATCATGGTTTCTTACCATTATTACTGTGTGGTCTATGTTCTTTTCAAGATTATATATTTTATCTTCATTGTCTGATGTCCTATCTTCTAAGTGGTCTACTCTGTTGGTGATGCTTTCATTTGAGCTTTTAATTTGGTTTATTGTTTCTTTCATTTCAAGGATTTGTGTTTTGTTTTTTTTTTGTCCCTGTTGAGGTGATCTTTTGCTTCTTGGATTTGTTTATGTAGCTCCATGTCGAAGTGATCTTTCACTGCTTGTATTTGCTCTCTTATATCTTCCTTGAGTTCACAGAACATTTTAACCATGTACATCCTAAATTTCTTCTCTGTCATTTCTTCTTTTGTGGCTTCCAATGATTCTAATGAAGTGGTGTCTTTATTTGTTTGTGGTACTTTCTTCCCTTGTCTTTTCATGTTGCTCATGAATCTTCCTTTCCAGCTCTGTGGGTCTGGGGTGTTATTACTCTATAGGTCTGTAGTGCTCTTGTAGGGTTCCAAGATCCCTCCTTTGTGGGGAAGGACAGTATTAACTGATCCCAATATCCACAATATATCACCTATGAACAATATATTGTTATTAAGACATTTACAATTTAGTCTCAATGTACAGAAATGTTAGATTCAATTATTTTCTAAAATATAATCAGTAGTTTCATAAAAAGGTTTACAGATTCTGACGGTGGACAATGAACTGGGGGTGGGGAGTAGGACAATATGCTGAGGGGGAAAGATGTGAGGGTATAGAGTTAGTATATCTTAGGAAATGTGAAAGAGAAATCTAATGAAGAGGGTTAGTAGCAAGAGAATAGAAGGAAGTAATTTAGGGTAGACAAGTATGTGGGAAGACAGTAGAGTACATAAAACCAACACACGTATGTATTTAGAGAAATACAGGATGTTAAAATAGTATAATTTGGAGGGGGAAAGAAAAATGAAAGAAGAAAAAAGAGGAAAAAAAGGGACATACAACATCTCTATATTATATTATTCAGATGATTCAGTCCTCAAAATCTTATTTCATTTAAAGTTCTTGATTCCACATATGTTGGGTATGTGAGGGCTGGAGGATAGAAGGGTAGAAGAGAGAGAGAAAAAAATACTCGAAAGAAGAAACCAGGGTTGTTGCTAGTTTTAGAGAGCCATTTCTTTTCTGTTTCTCTTCTCATTCAATAGATGGGGCTGTTTTAACCTGGTGTCTCTGCCTTCAGGATGCTGTAGGTAACCATGGTCGGAGGACTTATCCTGGTGTAGGGCATCTGGAAGCAGGGAGTACCACCCACCAGTCTCTGCAGGGAGACTGTACCTCACGGGTCTCTTTTTGGGACCGCTCGTCTGACTTGAGCATCTGGTATTGTCTTCCTCTCTTGCCTGGAGATTTCCCAGCTCCTGGTCTCTCTGTTAGGCTCCAAACTTTAGTCCCATTCCCTCTCTCCTTAGAAGTTCCCACCTGAGGGACCTCTCACAGCCAGGCTTACACCAAGTGAGTGGTGCCCTGGTTGCACTGTACATCTGCCCAACTGGGAGCTGTTTTTGTGTTGAGTGGTCACTGTGCCAAGGTCACCACTGGAGGTTGGGGGGAGTTGGATACCTGGTGCCTGGCCAGATGAAGATCATATCTGAGAGCTGAGAGCTGCCCCCACCAAATATGGTGAAAATGTTATCCAAGATGGAATCGTTCTGCTTATAGTGCCAGGGTGTCTGATGAGGAGGGGAGAACCAGGTGATGGCGTTGTGCTGTGGGTAGGAAGTCGCCAAGTGGCTTGTGTGAGAGTGGAGCACAGTCTGGAGTTCTGAAGAGATGGTGATAGGTGATTCTGCTAAGCCACTTGAGAGCCATGTGTGAGCTAGAACTACGGGCTTTGGGTCTTGGGTGCTGGATGCCCAGAGTGGAGTCCTGCTCTAATGCTGAGGCTCTGAGCCCTGTGCGGGGGTCACAGCGGAAATCAGATGTATAGGGGTCCTCTTACACTCTCTGAGATGCAGTACTCCGACTAGGTGAGACCTCTGGCCCACCATCTTGGAATCCTCCACTATTGGATTTTTTTAAAAAATTATTTTTCAGTTGTTGATGAACCTTTATTTTACTTATTTATTCATATGTGGTGCTAAGAATCAAACTCAGTGCCTCACATGTGCTAGGCAAGCGCTCTACCACTGAGCTACAATCCCAGCTCTGCTATTGGATTATTTTAAGGCATACAAAGCTTTTGGCATAGTGCTTGATACAGAGTAAAGAAGGTAATTATTGAGCTAATCTGGCTAATAATAATGGCATTATTAGTGCTAATAATATAACATTATTAGAATTATTTTTATTTACTACAAGTGTATGTTTCAGGCCCTCCCAGTCCAGTTCACATGCCAGAGCTAAAACAGTAGGAGGGAGGGAGAGACTTGTTTGACTCAATCCCCTTTTATTAGCTTCTGGAGTATTAGTGGTGCCAGGCCTGGGTCCTGTCATTTAAAAAGAAAACTGGCAGCAATCTCACTCTGATGTCCTTTTCCAACATTTAAAACAGAGACAAATGACACTTATCCAAAGAGAAATATTAGATTAGGCAACACACCATTCACAGAATTCACTCAGCTGTTTCTGTTCCTTTTCTAAGGAGCTGTGTCCCTATCTGCCTTCTATAGGCAATGCCTGGACAGGCCAGCCTGTGTCTGCAAAATTCTGTGCTTGCAGACCCCCTGCCCATGACCTAGGATGCCACCAAAAGTGAAGGTGGGGGGCTATTTATGCAGCTAGCTAATGTACCTATAGTTCATTTCCCTTCTAATTTTGTGTTCAACAAGGCAGCCTTGTGGGGAAAGAGAGAGGCAGGGAAAGCTTTTGATATCAGAGTTCTCCCACCTCCCTGCCCCTCCCTGCATGTTCTGCTGTACTGAGGGCGAGGTGTATGTAATTGGCAGCTAAGAAGGAGCAGAAGTCAGTGCTGTCTTCCTTTATAGAGTACCTGCAGTTTTAGCTTTTCTATTCTGTATACTGTCCTAAGCTTATCTTTCACAGCATCTAGAAGGGCAGTTGGGCATAGGTGAGGGGGGACTATTGTTTTTTAAAAAGTGCATGTATTTTATTATAGATGTACTGCTTTCTTTAAAATAAAAAGTTTGGAAATGTATAGAGTTCTAAATGAAATTATTCTATAATTCTATGCCCTAAAGAAAACCCCTGATAATAGTTTGATGTATTTCTTTTCCATTGTACTGCACCTTGCTTTCTTCACTTGTTTTTATTTCTTGACATCTTTCCAAATTAGTACAAACTATGGTTTGGATATGACTTGAGTATGTCCCCAAGGCTTCATGTTTTGGAAGCTTGGTCCCAATGTGGTAGTGTTGAGAAGTGGTGGGACCTTTAAGAGGTGGGGCCTCATGGGAAGTAATTAGATCACTGAAGACACAGTCCTCTGAAGGAATTGATGTAGTTCGCAGGGGCCCTGGTTAGTTCCCAAGAGAGGGTTGTTATAAAAGAACAAAACTGGTCCCACCCTGGTCTCTCTGTCTTCCTGTTTCCCTATGTGATCCCTCCTTTTTGAACTCACTTTTGTCATTATTCCTTCTGTCATGGGGATCTAGACAAAGTCAGCATTTCTGTTGGACTTTCAGCCTCCCAAACTGTGAGAATGGAAAATGAACTAACGCATATAGGTGTATTTCATGCTTCTTGGTACCGTACCTAGTCAATTTTGAGTAACTGTAAGAAAATACCTGACATAAACAATTTATAGAGGAAAAGTTTATTTAGGCTTAAGTTTAGGAGGTTTTAGTCCATAACAGTTGGTCCTATTGCTTTTGGACTCGCAATGAGGCAGTACATCGTGACAGGAGCTCATGGTGGAGAAAGCTACTCACTTCTTGGCAGCCAGGAAGCAAAAAGAGAGACAGGTAGGGGTCAGGGCCTAATATCCTCTTCAAGGGCACCCCCCCAATTAGCTAACTTCCTTCCACTAAGCCCCACCTCTGAAAGTTCTACCATCGCCCAGTAGCACCAAGCTGAGGACCAAGCCTTTAATACATGAGCCTTTGGGGGGCATTCCAGATCTAAACTATTGTAGTAACTAAATACTATTCTATTGTATAGGCATAATGTTATTCATTTAACTTGTGCTTCTATTAATGGAACTTAAGTTTTATCTGATTTTTTTGTTATTATAAACAAAATTGTACTGAATATTCTTATGATGTTGGGAACATGATTGGGAACATGTGAATTGCCTGGGTCCATGGCTCCTGAACTGTCCAGGGATTTGGACAACCCTCAACTGCTCCTTGAGATGAAAGTCAACACACTTTTGTGTGCCTAGAGCAGATACTATGGTGGGCATGGGTTATTCAAGAATGTCTAAGAGTTGACTAACATTCCATAACCATCTTAGAGAAGTAGGGGAAGAGACAAGATACAAGTAAACAAAAGTTATAAGTTATCTGGATATAAATAAAATGTTGAGAGATCATGGTTGAGGGAATAACTTCCTTACTTTGGAGTCTTTGAAGAAGATTCTCAGAGAAAGTAGGCCTTAAAACATAGGTAGTTCTCTTAGTGAAGAAATAGGGAAGGGCACTTTAGGCCAAGGGGCTAGTATGACCAAAGGCCCAGTGGTGGGGAATTCATGTGCTCTTTGGGAATGCTCCCATTGATTTATAAGAAGATTGGGAGGAGAGGTAAGAAATCAATTGGGAGATGTGGACAGGCATCTTGGATGCCATAGGGAGAGGAAAATATTCATATCAGATGTAGGAAATGTTAGGAGGCAGAGAGCCTGGTGTCTGGGAAAGTGCTTAAGAGATTGTAGAAGTTCAGGAAGAGGTGATAAAGAATGGGATCAGGATCATGGTGCTACGGACAGGGGAGAGTAGGGGTTTAGACCCTATTTGATATCCTTTGGTATCTAAGAAACATCCTAGATTGGTCAGAATTAGGACTAGAGGCTGAATGGTTTTGTTTTGCAACAAGAAATCCTTCTTCTGGGAGAAATGCCCAATCTAACATGTCTTAGGGGACTGAGCAATAGAACTGCTTGTGTTGGCTCAATTGAAAATTGCTATCTCAGAACCAGAGTGGCTTGTGCTCTTACTGGGCCAGGATGAGACCTTTATTGGGCTATAATTCTATTCTTAATTAGACCCAGACTACCAGGACATTGGAGAAGATGCAGGAGATAAAACTAAAGATGTAGGCAGTGGGCCTTTTGAAAGACAAAACCAAAAATTAATATGAACACATAGTGATTAATTCATTCATCAAACCTGTATGAGAATTTCCCCTGTGCCTAGCAGAGTGCTGACTATGGGAAATATAAAGTACCCATTCCCCAGAAGCATCTGATTTAGGACCAGAGGCAAAAAGAGCTTGCAAATATGTTGGTTCCTCAAATTTAGTCTACAATAGAAGGGTGAGCTGGAGATGTTTGTCCTTGGAACTCTCCTGTTATACCCTTTTCTTCATCCTCCCCTGCCTCATATTTCCCTGTGATAGCAAGTTTGTGTACCATTTTTGTTCTCAGCTGGCTGCCAGCTCATCCCCATTAAAGCAACAACTGATGATCAGAGCATTTCTAATAATAGCTTAAGGCACGATCCATCCTGAGCTTTCATTTCCAATGTATGTGGAGAGTGGAGAAAGCCTGCGAAAAGGCTGGTTGAAGTTCTGGTCCCAGCCTGCCTGTTCACTAGTTGTGTGACTTTGGAAAAATCATTTAGCCCTTCTGAGCCTCATTAATTATAATTTTTGTTCTGCCCTCCTTATGAGATGGTTGGAAGGCTCAGTAGGATGTAGATGTGCTTGGAAAATTGTTGAGCGCAATGTGAGAGCAAGAGTTTATAATTACTCCCTGTGCTCTCTGTTGCTGGGAGACAGAGACCTAGATGATTATTATTGTAGGGTGCTCACAATTTGTAGGCTGTCTCCTTTTTTGCCCCGTCTCATGAGAGTGAACATCCCATACCCTGGTTCATCATCTACCATTCAAATGTGGAAGACTTGGGGTCAGTTGGATAGAACTGATTTTCTTTGAGAAGATATTTTGTGTGAAGGGAAAGGTGAGTGAGATCTAAGGAGGAATTACTGAAGATTTCTATGTTTGTGGCAGGATCTGAGTCACAAGGCATTAACTACATTCGGAGAGGCAAGGTTAAATACAGGGAAAATTAAACCTGGATTAAAGGGGTTGGGAGACACTGGACACTGAATTTGGCACTTTATAGACTTAAGTGTTGCCCTTTCCAACCCACTGTGTGAGGTCAGGTAGGTTACGAGGTCACTCAATTATCATTTGTTATGTTATCAAGACTCTCTGATTCAGTAGGTCTGGAGTGGGGTAAGATTCTTTGGTTCCAACAAGTTCTAGGTTGCTGTTGAGGGTGTTGGTCTGGAGACCATACTTTTGAGAAGGAAGAAAAGTAAACTGCTCAGGATGCCAAAGCGCTTAATAAGTAGATCCTTAAAGCCTAGTCTTTTGGCATTATCTGGTGGCCTCTAAGGTTTTGTATTGCAGTATTGAAAATTTATGGTTGGGGCTGTAGTTCTGTGGTAGAGCACATGTCTAGTATACACAAGGCCCTGAATTCAGTCCCTGCACTGCAAACAAACAAACAAACAAACCACCAAACCAAACCAAACCAAACCAAACCAAACCAAACCAGGTTTTCCCTTTGTCTGGTGGGACAGGCAACTGGACTTGAGACTGGTTCAGACAGCTCTGCCTTTTGAATGCTCTCTGTTGCTGGGAGACAGAGACTTTTTCAATCTCTGGGAGACAGACACTTTTCAATCTCTGAGCCTCAGTTTATCTTGGAGTTCAATTACATGACTTTTAAGATTTTTTAATACCATGGTAAATTACGAGGAGAAATGTCAGGATACAGGTTGAACTCCTGGATGGACAAATATTCTGTGAGAGGAAAATTTAAATGAGTCATCTTAGATCATTTCTAGGAGAGGTTCCTTTCTAGGATCAGTAAAAAAACATTTTACCTCTGTGAAAGAAAATGATTAATCCCCTCTCCAGTATATTGATTTTCTAAAGGATTGTGAATTAGCACCAGAAATCTGGGGACCTGCCAGGACAGATGCTCCAGGTTCTCATTTAAACACGAGGGAGGGAGTGGCTGTTGGCTCTCTGTCAATCCTAGGCTTTCAGCCCTGTCTGAGGAGTTAGATCTTTCCTTCTCACTTATCACCCTAGGGCAGGGCACCTCATCTTCCATCTAAGAGCCCTAAGGTAGATTCACTGTGAAATATAGTACTGCTCAAGTTTTCCAAAGTCTCTTGTAAAGAGCAAGATGGTGCTTTGTTTTTTAAAAAATGTTTTTATTAGTGCATTACAGTTATACATAATATTGGGGTTCATTTTGACAAATCATATATACATGGAATATAATTTGCTTCATTTTATTCCCTTCCTCTCTCCCCCTGTCCTCTTCCTTGCTGTATTTATTTTCCTTCTACTTATTTATAGTTTTTAAAATTGGTGAGATATATATATATATACACACACACACACACACACATGAAATTCACTGGTATATTCACATATGTACATAGCATAATTTGGTTAATTTCATTTTATAGTTCCTCCTTTTTCCCATTCCTCCTACCTTTCCCTCTATCCCCTTCCTCTACTCCACCAATGTTCCTTCTATTTTCATGGAATCCCCAACCCTACTTGTTCCCCTTTATTTTGTTCTAACTTCTGCATATGAGAGAAAAAATTCTACCATTGATTTTCTGAGTCTGGCATATTTCACTTATCCAACAGGTGATTAATATCCTGAATATAAAAAGAATTTAAAAAACTTAAAACTAACCCCCCCCCCCCCTCAAATAACCCAATCAATTAATGGGCACGAAGTTGTGATTTTAAAGGAATCAATTGTGACCCAAAAAGAGAAATTTTCAGTCCTGGGCAGGTAGGCTTGACTCTCTGGGATGGAAGCCAGAGGAGGAAGGCATTTATCTGGGAAAAGATGCTAATAGTGAAAAAGAGTAAATGATACTGATAAGATACTGTTCTTTTTTATTTCATTCAATACACAGAGCTACCCTATGCAAATAGATATTATCAAACTCATTAAGAAACAGAGGCTCAGGGGTTTGGTGTGCTTTTCCAAGGTGACTCTACTTAGCTTTGTTGCGTAGGATTTAAGTCCAGGTCTGATGACTCCAAAGCCCCTATTCCTTCCATTCTGCTACACTGCAGAATTATCCTATAAAACATTTCCAAGAAAGGAACTGAGGTTCACATTGAAGAAGTCATATTTGTTTTTATGTCCTAGAGAGATGACCTTGGACCCAAGATGACCTTGGAAACAAGATACAGTCACAGGAATAGAGAAGGAGTAAAGGTGAAAATTAGATGTGGGAATCCAGAGCTTTATCTGTGAATGGGACCAGGATACCCAGAACTCTGACCAAACACTTTCAATGGAAAGGGCTTATCACATTTCAGATGCTGCTTGCCCAGGATGTAGCAGGGAATTTCTTGGCTTAGTGTGAGCTCTTGCTTTTTGGTTCTAGATAAAAATGAAAACTTTCCTTGATTTAATTTACTCCATAAGAGTGAATCTCTGGCTTCATTTTAGCCCCATGTTACATCCTCGGAGATTCTTTTCTTTTCTTTTTAAAATATTTACTTATTTATTTTTTAGTTATAGTTGGACATGATACATTCATTTATTTATTTTTATGTGGTGCTGAGGATCAAACCCAGGGCCTCACACGGGGTAGGCAGGCACTCTACCACTGAGCCACAATCCCAGCCCTCAGAGCTCCTTTTTTATAGGGCTTTCCTCCTTCTAACTTTTCATGTCTTTTCCTTCATCTGATCATCAGGGTGAAATATAGGACCCTTAGAGAGTGTGGGTGCCTGTCTCCCTGAGATGAGCACAGGTTAATTGCAAGAGACATGCACTCCATCTCTCCCGGGCAGAGTTGACCTAGTTGGATAGATTCACTCAGCCAGATTTTCCACAGTTCACTGCATCAGGGTCAGGGATAAGTTTGGACATGTGAAAACTCTGATTCAGAGAAAATAATACACAAGTATAAAACCCATTCACCATTTATTCCACAAGTACAATTGCATCTCTAGCATTACCGAGGACTGTGCTAAGCCTAGAATAGGGAGGCAGGGAGGAAAAAGAACACAAAAATCTAGATTAGTCCATGCCAAAGAGAACCTTCCTACCCAGCTGAAAATTTTAGTAGGAAAAAAATGGAAAGGATATTTGTGGTTGAAAGGATCAAATTGAATGACTAAGTTGCTTATTCATGTGACAGGTCTTTATAATTAGATATCTCTATATGCCAGGTACTATGCTAGGCATTGGGTAAACCAAACAGACATAATTATTCTCCTTGAGACTGAGTCTAAAGGGAGGTGTTCACAAAAAAGTAGAAAAATCCTTTGCAAATCTTCACTGAGTGTTTGCTAAGCATGGACACTATACTGGGCTTTGTCTTTTGGGTTGAAAGTAAAAAGAAGAATAAATACAAGACCACATATATGACATCCATGTAAATAAATACATTTTAATGTGTATAAGAAATGTGATAGAAGTATGAGCCAAGACCATGGGAACACAGATAAAGGAGAGTGTAATTCTGTATCGTAGGAGGTGTGGGTAGCAATGGTGGGCATGGTCAGGGAAGAAGGGAATTTGGGATGCAATGATGGCAGAGTGGGTATTTTTGAGATGGACAAGGTATTGCTAGCAGAGAGAGTAGCATGTGATTGTCATGGGATGCTTGGCACCTGCAAGTAGTTGTCCAGATTGGGGATAAGTAAGTTTCAGTTAGACTGGGGAGGAAGTTTTAGTGATTGATTGAACTGCATGGTGACCACAATTAATAACATATTATATATTTCAAAAGTGCTGAAATATATTTTTAACATTCACACATACACAATGATAAATTGGTTAGGTGATAGGTATGTGAATTAGTTTGACTGAATCCTAGTAAAATGTGTACATAGATCAAAACATGACATTGTTCCAGATAGATATACATAAGTATTAAAGTATTTGTCAATATTTTTCAAAAAATTAAGTGAGGGGAGAAGGAGTTGCATAGGTAAGGAGGGATTAGATCATGAAGAGCCTATGTAGACCATGCTTTAGGGAGCTTGGATTTTACCTAATAAACAATGAAGAATTACTCAAACACTTTCAGATGGGAAATAAGTTTCATGGTTTTGAAAAGAAAGGAGGATGAGATTCAAGATAAGGACTATTAGAGGCATTTTTAACAATTCGGGTAAGAGGCAAGATTTGGCAGTAACATGGGGATGATGGGGAGGGAACTAAGCCTAGAAATATTTTGCAGTTAGTATTTTCAGGACTTGGTATGGGAGGTGAGGGAAGATAAATGGTCTAAAAGAGTATATTTCTTACTTAGGTAGTTAGGCACATAGTATTGCCAGTTACTGAGATTTGGAATATAGAAGGTATTAAGGTAAATTTTATGTGTCAACTTAGTTGGGCTGGTGTATCTAGTTGTTTGGTTAAATGCTGATATGCATGTTTCTGTATGTTTAAAGATGTGATTTACATTTAGTCAGTAGGCTCTGACTACAAAAGATCATTCTCCATAATGTGAGGGGGCTTTATTTATCAGTTGAAGGCCCTAAGAGAAAAGATAGAGATCCTGAAAAGAAGGAGGGATTCTGCCTCTGTGTACCTTGGGACTCAAAAATGTTGTATCAACTCCAGCCTGGGTGTCTAGCCTGCTGGCCTGACCTGCAGATTTTGGACTTGCCAGCCTCCACAGGTGCATGAGTCAATTCCTTAAAAGAAATCTCTCTTTCTTTATGTACACATCTTGTTAGTTGAGCACTCTAATATAGGAGGATTTCTTTCTGTTTAGGTTTCTAGTGCAGAAATGCTTTGCTGAAGCAATGGTTTTGGATTTTTAAAAGAGAATTTGGGAGCTTATTTTTGCTGTTTGTGCAAGAGGATATTATGCTTCAGTATTAGTGTTGTTTATTTATGTCTTTGAATTGCTGGATGATGTCCCTTTTAGTCTTGTGTTGTATTTTAGGGCAAGTGGGATATACTTGTAATTCTCAACAGTAATGAAATTCACCACACAATATAACTTCTAATTATTTTATTGAAGCTAGGATTATTGTCTGCTTCTCTTTTGGAAATTATACAGATGATTGTACTTGGAAAGGAAGTATTGGGATTGTTTTCCAGAAATTGCCTCACTTAAGATAAGGGTCTAAAAGCACACATGAGTTCCGGGCTACTACTTTACTCGCATTTCATCTCTGGGTGGAGGAGTAGGTCCTTCAGTAGCTCACTGGGGGTAGGAGAATGGCTGTGATTTTCCTATAAAACTACACTGGAAAGAGCTGGAACAGGGAGAATTCGTATAATTTCTTAAGCCTTTCATATATATTTTAATTCATGTCATTTCCTCAAGAGAACAGATATTTGAATCAAACAAATCTAGGCCTTCCACAGACCATCTTTGTGACTTTTGGTAGATAAAGTTACTGCTTGAATCTCAGTTGCAATGTCTATAAACACATCACTTAGAATTTTTCAAGGATTCCTTAAGATGTCAGTTAAAGGAAATCTGCAGGTCAGGCCAGCAAGCTAGACATCCAGGGCACAGTACAGAGTCGACACTTAGGTAACAAAAGCTATTTTTGATATTCTGTGAATGTATTTGTTCCCCTAGGCTTTCAAATTCTGGATTCCCCAGGATATGCTTCATATGTTGCATATGCTTCATCTGTTGGACTGTGTGGAATTTTCTCTTACAATGGAGTTTGTTCAATACCTGAAATTTTCTCAAAAATGAAGGGAACTGACAAGAAGTAGACATGACATCTTCATGGTTAAATGATTCCAGCTAAAGAATAAGCCTTATTTCATAAGGAACAAAACATCACATCAAGCATATCTCCCTCTTTGGTTCCTTCACTCAGCCAGCTCTACTAATTCTACCAAACCCAGGTCCATAACATCTTCTAAAGGAATCTTTGCTGCTCTTGCCTAGTCCTTCCTTGGACTTTAGGAGCATCCTCAGTACTCCTAATGGACATCTCCAGAGGGCAGCAGTCATATTTAATTTTGTATGTCCAGTAGTCTTAGAGTTGTCCAGTAAGTGGCCCTTTTTGTTTATCCTAACACTTATTATATTGTGCACAATCATGTTTCTCTGTCTTTTTCTAACACAGAGCTCTTTCAAGGGTAAGAACCATATTCAACTTTTTAACTTCCAGTGCCTTGCACAGTGTGTAGAGCTTTGTCTGAGGGAAGAGTGAGTGGATGGATGAATGGATGGATGGATGAAAACTGGCAGGGAGTTACAATTGGGACTATGTGAGGGATACTGTGTTTCACTACCACCACCTCCCTCCCCACCAGCCCCCTGTTTTCTATCATATCTGCATCTCTTCTAAGTACTTATGGTGGCACTGCCTTCTAAACACAACACTTAGGACACTTCAAAATTCTGTAATTCTATCCTCAGGCTCTGCCCAGTATCGTCATATTCAACAAGTCAGCTTCTGTGTATGAAAGTAGGATAAAGTAGGGGGAGTGAGTAGAAATTGTGGTTAGTTTTTAATGAGGCAGACGTTCTGAATATCAAGTTGCTTTGCCTTCTCATTAGCAAGTTTCACGAGTTGTTTGATATGCTCATGAAGTCAGTATTGCAAACAGAGATGAATCACTTATTCCTTGACTTCCTGTTGAGTGGAGATTATTAATTGCATCTTTTCTCATTGGAGCTCTTCTTTTAACTGCATATTTTTTGCCAACTCCTATTTGAATCAACTGCACTCAAATCAGGGGATGTGAAGTTAAGTTTAGGGTAGAGGAAAGGAAAACCAAGAAAATTGAGTCAACAGCCCTGTTGAAGAGTTTCAACACTGCAACTTGGGAAAGAAGTCATTATAGGGGGACTACAGTAGCCTCCTGGCCTCCTATAACTCCATCTTGCCCCATGATGGATACTTCCTGACCCCCAGTGGGAAGCCTACCTTGCAGAAACCTTGTGCCAGTGTTCTGCAGAGGCACCACCTGCCCTTCCACTTTCAAAGGATAGGCCTTGCCTCCCAGAGAGGAGCCACCAATTTGAAAACTCTTTTGCTTGTAGGATAAAATGTGTGCCTTGTAAGCAATACACTACTCAGTATGGGAGGATTTGAACCTTACACAACATGCATTATGCTCAGTGTCTTCTTTTGTGATACTTAACTTTCATTCATTCGTCTGAGATTCACCCCTGTTTGTTTGTTTGTATGTATGTATCTATGTATCTATCATCTATAAATTATGAAGTCACTTTCAGTTTTTGACTTGGGACTGTGGACCTACTTGATAATTATTTTTCTTTTTTATTTTTTTTAAATTTTTTTATTGTTGGTTGTTCAAAACATTACATTGTTCTTGACATATCATATTTCACACTTTGATTCAAGTGGGTTATGAACTCCCATTTTTACCCTATATACAGATTGCAGAATCACATCAGTTACACATCCATTGATTTACATATTGCCATACTAGTGTCTGTTGTGTTCTGCTGCCTTTTCTATCCTCTACTATCCCCCCTCCCCTCCCCTCCCCTCCTCTCTTCTCTCTCTACCCCCTCTATAGTCATTCATTTCTCCCCCTTGTATTATTTTTCCCTTTCCCCTCACTTCCTCTTGTATGTACTTTTGTATAACCCTGAGGGTCTCCTTTCATTTCCATGCAATTTCCCTTCTCTCTCCCTTTCCCTCCCACCTCTCATCCCTGTTTAATGTTAATCTTCTTCTCCTGCTCTTCGTCCCTTCTCTGTTCTTAGTTACTCTCCTTATATCAAAGAAGACATTTGGCATTTGTTTTTTAGGGATTGGCTAGCTTCACTTAGCATAATCTGCTCTAATGCCATCCATTTCCCTGAAAATTCTATGATTTTGTCATTTTTTAATGCAGAGTAATACTCCATTGTGTATAAATGCCACATTTTTTTTATCCATTCGTCTATTGAAGGGCATCTAGGTTGGTTCCACAGTCTTGCTATTGTGAATTGTGCTGCTATGAACATCGATGTAGCAGTGTCCCTGTAGCATGCTCTTTTTAGGTCTTTAGGGAATAGACCGAGAAGGGGAATAGCTGGGTCAAATGGTGGCTCCATTCCCAGCTTTCCAAGAAATCTCCATACTGCTTTCCAAATTGGCTGCACCAATTTGCAGTCCCACCAGCAATGTACAAGTGTACCCTTTTCCCCACATCCTCGCCAGCACTTGTTGTTGTTTGACTTCATAATGGCTGCCAATCTAACTGGAGTGAGATGGTATCTTAGGGTGGTTTTGATTTGCATTTCTCTGACTGCTAGAGATGGTGAGCATTTTTTCATGTACTTGTTGATTGACTGTATGTCCTCCTCTGAGAAGTGTCTGTTCAGGTCCTTGGCCCATTTGTTGATTGGGTTGTTTGTTCTCTTATTGTCTAATTTTTGGAGTTCTTTGTATACTCTGGATATTAGGGCTCTATCTGAAGTGTGAGGAGTAAAGATTTGTTCCCAGGATGTAGGCTCTGTATTTACCTCTCTTATTGTTTCTTTTGCTGAGAAAAAACTTTTTAGTTTGAGTAAGTCCCATTTGTTGATTCTAGTTATTAACTTTTGTGCTATGGGTGTCCTATTGAGGAATTTGGAGCCCGACCCCACCGTATGTAGATCGTAGCCAACTTTTTCTTCTATCAGACGGCGTGTCTCTGATTTGATATCAAGCTCCTTGATCCATTTTGAATTAACTTTTGTGCATGGCGAGAGAAAGGGATTCAGTTTCATTTTGTTGCATATGGATTTCCAGTTTTCCCAGCACCATTTGTTGAAGATGCTATCCTTCCTCCATTGCATGCTTTTAGCCCCTTTATCAAATATAAGATAGTTGTAGTTTTGTGGATTGGTTTCTGTGTCCTCTATTCTATACCATTGGTCCACCCGCCTGTTTTGGTACCAGTACCATGCTGTTTTTGTTACTATTGCTCTGTAGTATAGTTTGAAGTCTGGTATCGCTATACCGCCTGATTCACACTTCCTGCTTAGCATTGTTTTTGCTATTCTGGGTCTTTTATTTTTCCATATGAATTTCATGATTGCTTTCTCTATTTCTACAAGAAGTGCCGTTGGGATTTTGATTGGCATTGCGTTAAACCTATAGAGAACTTTTGGTAATATCGCCATTTTGATGATGTTAGTTCTGCCTATCCATAAACAGGGTATATTTTTCCATCTTCTAAGATCTTCTTCTATTTCTCTCTTTAGGGTTCTGTAGTTTTCATTGTATAAGTCTTTCACCTTTTTTGTTAGGTTGATTCCCAAGTATTTTATTTTTTTTGAAGATATTGTGAATGGAGTGGTTGTCCTCATTTCCATTTCAGAGGATTTGTCGCTGATATACAGGAATGCCTTTGATTTATGCGTGTTGATTTTATATCCTGCCACTTTGCTGAATTCATTTATTAGCTCTAATAGTTTCTTTGTAGACCCTTTTGGGTCTGCTAGGTATAGAATCATGTCACCTGCGAATAGTGATAATTTAAGTTCTTCTTTTCCTATTTTGATGCCTTTAATTTCTTTCGTCTGTCTAATTGCTCTGGCCAGTGTTTCGAGAACTATGTTGAACAGAAGTGGTGAGAGAGGGCATCCCTGTCTTGTTCCAGATTTTAGAGGGAATGCCTTCAATTTTTCTCCATTCAGAATGATGCTAGCCTGAGGCTTAGCATAGATTGCTTTTACAATATTGAGGTATGTTCCTGTTATCCCTAGTTTTTCTGGAGTTTTGAACATAAATGGATGCTGTACTTTGTTGAATGCTTTTTCCGCATCTATCGAGATGATCATATGGTTCTTATTTTTAAGTCTATTGATGTGGTGAATAACATTTATTGATTTCCGTATATTGAACCAGCCTTGCATCCCAGGGATGAATCCTACTTGATCATGGTGCACAATTTTTTTGATATGTTTTTGTATCCGATTCACCAGAATTTTATTGAGGATTTTTGCATCTAGGTTCATTAGAGATATTGGTCTGAAGTTTTCTTTCTTTGAAGTGTCTTTATCTGGTTTAGGTATCAGGGTGATGTTGGCCTCGTAGAATGAATTTGGAAGTTCTCCCTCTTTTTCTATTTCCTGAAGTAGCTTGAAAAGTATTGGTATTAGTTCTTCTTTAAAGGTTTTGTAAAACTCTGCTGTATACCCATCCGGTCCTGGGCTTTTCTTAGTTGGTAGTCTTTTTTTTTTTTTTTTTTAGTTGTGGTGTGTGTGTGTGTGTGTGTGTGTGTGTGTGTATGCATGCATGTTCATTAACTAGGATTTGGTTCAGCTGTCAAGTGACAGAAAAGTCAAAAAAGTAATGACTTAAACAAGACAGTAAAGGAAAAATAATTCTCTCTTGTTGTCCACAGCTACATGTAGATATCTACCCTTTTTTAAAGGATGTGAATCAACAATCCTTAGGGGAAAAGCCTATGCTTTTTCCATCTTATTTGTCTAACACCTTCAAGTATGGCCTCCACTTCAGAGCCATGATGGCTGCTTTGGTTTCTACCATCATGCTGACATTCAGCCAACAAGGAACAGGAAAGGGAAAGAAGGGCACACCCCTTCCTTTCAAGGTTGGTTTTTGGAAGGTGAGAGGTAACATACACTCATAGCTCACGGAGAAGAACTAGTTATATGACCTAGAAGTATGGTATTTATTCTATGTGACCATGTGCCCAGCTAAAATTTGGAGTTCTGTTACCATAGAATAAAGACAGAAACCATCAAAAGACTACCAACTAGGGGTAAAAAAGCCCCTCAATCTCCAAGAGCCTCAGAAGGCCGGCCCGGCCACCAAACCAAAGCCCAGGCTCCCCAGCCACTCCAAGAGCATGAGGCACCGCAGCCACTCCAGGTGTGGGGACAATTTTGCCACCTATTTCCCCAGGGTGCTGAAGCACATCCAAAAATGGGAGCTCATAACCTAGTTGGTAGTCTTTTGATGGTTTCTTCTATTTCCTCAATTGATATTGGTCTGTTTAGGTTATCTATATCCTCCTGACTCAATCTGGGCAGATCATATGACTTAAGAAATTTATCTATGCCTTCACTATCTTCTAATTTATTGGAGTATAAGGATTCAAAATAATTTTTGATTACCTTCTGTATTTCTGAAGTGTCTGTTGTGATATTGCCTTTTTCATCCCGTATGCTAGTAATTTGAGTTCTTTCTCTTCTTCTCTTCGCTAGCATGGCTAAGGGTCTGTCGATTTTGTTTATTTTTTCAAAGAACCAACTTTTAGTTTTGTCAATTTTTTCAATTGTTTCTTTTGTTTCGATTTCATTAATTTCAGCTCTGATTTTAATTATTTCTTGCCTTCTACTTCTTTTGCTGTTGTTTTGCTCTTCTTTTTCTAGGATTTTGAGATGAAGTATGAGATCATTTATTTGTTGGTTTTTTCTTTTTTTAAGGAATGAACTCCAAGCAATGAATTTTCCTCTTAGAACTGCTTTCAATGTGTCCCATAGATTCCGATATGTTGTGTCTGTGTTTTCATTTATCTCTAAGAATTTTTTAATTTCCTCCTTGATGTCTTCTATAACCCATTGATCATTCAGTAACCTATTGTTCATTCTCCAAGTGATGTATGCTTTTTCCTTCCTTCTTTTATCTTTGATTTTCAGTTTTATTCCATTATGATCAGATAAGATGCATGGTATTATCTCTACTCCTTTATATTGTCTAACAGTTGCCCTGTGACATAATATATGATCTATTTTTGAGAAGGATCCATGTGCTGCTGAGAAAAAAGTGTAACTGCTTGATGTTGGGTGGTATATTCTATATATGTCAATTAAGTCTAGGTTATTAATTGTGTTATTGAGTTCTATAGTTTCCTTATTCAACTTTTGTTTGGAAGATCTGTCCAGTGGCGAGAGAGGTGTGTTGAAGACTCCCATGATTATTGTATGGTGGTCTATTAGACTCTTGAACTTGAGAAGAGTTTGTTTGATGAACAGAGCTGCACCATTGTTTGGGGCATAAATATTTATGATTGTTATGTCTTGTTGGTGTATGGTTCCCTTGAGCAGTATGTAGTGTCCCTCTTTATCCCTTTTGATTAACTTTGGCTTGAAATCTATTTTATTTGATATGAGTATGGACACTCCTGCTTGTTTCCGAAGTCCATATGAGTGATATGATTTTTCCCAACCTTTCACCTTCAGCCTATGTATGTCTTTTCCTATCAAATGCGTCTCCTGTAGGCAGCATATTGTTGGGTCTTGTTTTGTGATCCATTCTACTAGCCTGTGTCTCTTGATTGGTGAGTTTAAGCCATTAACATTTAGGGTTATTATTGAGATATGGGTTGTTCTTCCAGCCATATTTGTTTATTTATGTTACTAAACATGGTTTGTTTTCCTCTTTGATTATTTTCGCCCCCTTTACTGTCCTACCTCCCACTGTTGGTTTTCATTGTTATTTTCCATTTCCTCTTCCTGTAATGTTTTGCCAAGGATGTTTTGAAGAGATGGTTTTCTAGCTGCAAATTCTTTTAACTTTTGTTTATCGTGGAAGGTTTTAATTTCATCTTCCATCCTGAACCTTAATTTCGCTGGATACACAATTCTTGGTTGGAACCCATTTTCTTTCAGTGTTTGAAATATGTTATTCCAGGATTTTCTAGCTTTCAGAGTCTGTGTTGAAAGATCAGCTGTTATCCTGATTGGCTTACCCCTAAATGTAATCTGCTTCCTTTCTCTTGTAGCTTTTAAAATTCTCTCCTTATTCTGTATGTTGGGCATCTTCATTATAATGTGTCTAGGTGTGGATCTCTTATGATTTTGCACATTCGGCATCCTGTAGGCTTCTAGGATTTGGGATTCTGTCTCATTCTTCAAGTCTGGGAAGTTTTCTCATATTATTTCATTGAATAGATTGCTCATTCCTTTGGTTTGGAGTTCTGTACCTTCCTGTATCCCAATGACTCTTAAGTTTGGTCTCTTAATGTTATCCCATATTTCTTGGATGTTCTGCTCATGGTTTCTTAACAGTCTTGCTGAGCTGTCTATGTTCTTTTCAAGTTGAAATACTTTGTCTTCATTGTCTGATGTTATATCTTCTAAGTGTTCTACTCTGCTGGTAGTATTCTCCATTGAGTTTTTAAGTTGGTTTATTGCTTCCTGCATTTCTAGGATTTCTGTTTGTTTGTTTTTTATAACCTCTATCTCCCTGTATAGTTGATCCTTTGCTTCCTGGATTTGTTTGTGTAATTCATTGTCAAAGTGATCTTTCATTGTCTGATTTTGCTGTCTAATGTCTTCCTTGATACTCCAGATCATCTGAAGCATGTATATCCTGAATTCTTTATCTGACATTCCATCTGCTGCAGCTGTTACCTCTTCTAAAGTTGAGTTGACCTGCATTGCTTGTGGTCCTTTCTTTCCTTGTCTTTTCATACTGCTTGCGTTTCTTTCTGCTTGGTGAAACTGTTGTGTTTTTGAAATGTTTTTTTCCCCTATATATTTATATTGCTCTTGTATAGTTGAAAAGTCTCCCTTGCAGGGTCGGGCGGCGGTCTGCCTACCTTGCAGGCTCGGGTGGCGGCTCTGCTCTCTCCTTACTCCAATTGGAGTGTCGTGACTACCACGCCGGCAGGTCACTGGGCCTGTTCTGGGCGCGGGCGGCGGCTCTGTTCTGCCCCTACTCCAATTGGGGTGACGAGTGTACCACGCCGGCAGGCCACCCGGCCTGATCCGCCGGTCGGTTGCAGGTCTGCCTACCCTGCAGGCGCGGGCGGCGGCTCTGCTCTGCCCCCCCTCCAATTGGTGTGACTTGTCTACCACACCCGCGGACCGCTGGGCCTGTTCCGGGCGCGGGCGAAGGCTCTGTTCTGTTCCTATTCCAATTGGGGTGACGTGCCTACCACCCCTGCCGGCCGCTGGGTCTGTTCCACCGGTCGGTCGCAGGTCTGCCTACCTTGCGGGCACGGGCGGCGGCTCTGCTCTGCCCCTACTCCAAATGGGGTGACGTGTCTGTTGCACCGGCAGACCACTGGGCCTGTCCCGCTGGTCGGTCGCAGGTCTGCCCACCTTTCGGGCACGGGTGGCTTTAGAGATATACACTCATATCCTTTATAACCCCTGAACAGAGGCTTATTTTTCTTTTTGTAGGAATTTTTCTTAACATTTTTGATGACATGTCTATATTTTTCATCAGCCTCTAAAATAGAACATTTCTACTGCTTTAAGTTTTTTTTTTTTTTTTTTTTTTTTTTTTTTTTTTTTAGTTACATTGATAAATCAAAAAAGAGAAAAAGTCTGGGTCATACTGAACTGGATGTTTCAAGTCTCCAAGATTGCTTCTCTATTCATTGGCTATCATTCATTCCACAAACACCTGCATGTTAAGTTTTTGCTGGATGCTGCAGATGTTAAAGGGAAACGAGACAAAATATACTGATCCTGGTAAATTTTATATGTCAACTTGTCTGGGCCATAGTGCTCAGGTATTTGGTCAAGCATGATTCTGGATGTTTCTGTGAGGATATTTTTTGATGAGACTTATATTTAAATCAATGGACTTTGAGTAGATTGTTGTCCATAATGTGAGTGGATCTCATCCAATAGTCCATGACCTAAATAGAATGAAAGCCTGACCTCTCCTGAGCAAGAAGGTACTTTTCTGACAGTCTTTGCATGTGAACTGCAACTCTTTTCTGAGTCTCCGGCCTTTGGCCTCCATCATATTTTGAATTCACCAAGCCTTCATAATTATGTGTGCCAGTTCTTTAAAATAAATTGAAACACACAAATCTGTGTATATGTACAGTCTCTGACTTATGATAATTTGACTTATAATTTTTCAATTTTACAATGATGTGAAAGTGATGCACAGTCAGTAAAGTGTACTTTGAATTTTGACTTTTGATCTTTTCAAGGCTAGGGATAATACTCACATGCAGTGCTGGGCAGCAGTAGCCAGCTGCAGCTCTCAATCAGACACACTATCACAAGGATAAATAACTGATATAGAGTACTGTTATTATGGATTGAATCTTAATTGTGCCCTGAAAAAGTCATCAGAGGTAAAACTGTTAGATTATGAGAGTTGTAGCCTCATCAACAGGTTAATACCCCTTTCTGTCATTACTAGGGATTCTACCTGGGAGTACTCTCTCACTGAGCTACATCCCCAACCCTACGTCTCTAGTCCTTTTAATTTTTATTTTGAGACAGGTCTTACTAAGTTTCCCAGGCTGGTCTTGAATCTGAGATCCTCCTGCCTCTCAGACTTCTGCATCATTGGGATTATAGGTATGTGCCACTGTGCCCAGATGGATTAATACATTTGAGGATTAATAATTTGAATGGACTACTGGGTGGTAACTATAGCCATGTAAGGTGTGCTTGAGGGAGTAGGTCATTTGGGGCATGTCCTTGAGGATTATATCTTGTTCCTGGCTCTTTGTAAACTCTGCTTCCTGGCTACCATGTATTGAGCAGTTTTCTTCCACCATACCCTTCCACCATGATGTTCTGCCTCACCTTAAGCCCAGAACAATGGAGTCATCTGATCATGAACTGAACTTCTGGAACTGAGCCCCAAATAAAGTTTTCCTTCTCTAAGTTATTGAAGTATTTTGGTCACAGCAATGAAAAGCTGACTAACACAAGTGTGTATAGTGGATAGTATACTGTGTACTGCTGTGTTTGGAAGGTTAGATGTAATAAATTCATTTTTACTTACAGTGTTTTCAACTTAAAATGGGTTTTTTGGGATATAATCCCTTCATAAGTCAAGGACCATCTGTTTGTACATATCCAATTGGTTCCATTTCTCTGGAGATTCTAATACAACCCTTGTTCTCACATACCTCAATACCTTTCAAAACAGACATGCAAACAGTTCCAATCCAGTATAAAGACTCTAAAGGTGGATTATACATCAGACCCCTTTGTCTTGGAGGGACATGTCCCAAGACCCCAGTGGATACCTGAAACTGCACATTGTACCAAACTCTATAAAATAATACAACAGTAATATACTCTTTTTCCTATACATACATATCTATGATAAAGTTTAATTTATCAATTAGGCACACTAAGAAATTAACAGCAACAATAATAAAATAGAACAATTATAACAATACACTACAATAAAAGTTAGGTAAATGTGATCTCTTTTTTTCAAAATATCTTATTGTACTTTCATCTTTTGACTAAATGGAAGTACTTTTAGCTTCTCCCCTTGGCTGAATTTCTAGCATCACTACACTTGTGCTTTGGGTCCATGTTTAAGTAAAATAAGAGTTACTTGAACACAAGCAGTGTGATACTATAGCAGTCCATCTGATAAGAAGATGGCTACTGTGCACCTAAATGGTGGTTATGTACAATATGGATATGTTGGAAAAGGGGATGATTCAGGTCCTGGGTAGAACAACACAGTCCAGTGTGAGACTCCATCACATTACTCAGGATAGTACACAATTAAATATTGATTTTTTTTCCAGAATTTTTCATTTAATATTTTCAGAGTAGGGTTGGCAATGGCTAACTGAACCTGCAGACCTGTGGATAAGGAGGGACTGTTCTATATATAAAGTGTGATTAGAATATAGAAGAGTATCAGTATTCCTCTTGGGATACTTACAGAAGAATTTCCAGGCTATATTTTATAGGAGGGTATTGTCTTAGGCATTGAGATAAAAAGTGTGCAAAGATACAAAAGTATGGAAAACAGAATGTGTACCATCTGTACAGGAGGAAGTGGTATACAACTGAAAATCAATGTGTAGAAATTGAGCGAAATGCTCAAAAGTTTAAAAAAACCCAAAAACCAAATATGTGCCTGAATACACGTGTGAATTGACAGAATCTCCTTGGGGACATGAACTGGAAAGGGGGTCATTTTGCACTTGAGTCTAGTGCTGAAAACAAGGCAAATAAATGCTAAGGCAAAAAACCTGTGTCTCACCCAGGTGAAACTACCCTGCTTGCGAGTGTGAGGGCTGGAGGGCACTCTGGGTCCTGCTGAGCCTTCACATGAACACCTGTGATGAGGTGGCTTCTCTGTGTGCCTCTCCCTGGCAGAAGGTCATTGTGGATGTTTGTTGGAAATCACTGACATCCAGTACACTGTGCTTATTCTCTCAAATCCACTCATGCATGGAAGTGGAAGTGAGGGTTTGTTCTTAGAGTTATGAATACATAACATAAATAAATGGGCTTTCAGAGAAAGAAGAGAGAATTAGTAGTCCATTAAGATACAGAATCAGTGAGAATTCTGCCCCATTTTCTGAGAGAAGTTTCAGAGAAAAGACTAAAAATAACTACTGAGAAGGAAATGATAGAAATGTTAATAAAACCCCCACACCTCTAGACTAGAGATTGATTAGGAGCAAAAGAAATTACACTTAATCTAATTGCAATGCAGGTTATGTAATTAGGTTTAGGGAAATTTGGAGTGTTATCATTTTGAGGACACTTAGAACCTGTACCAGTTTTCAAAATGAAGCCAGATTTAAAGTTAGGTAGTCAGTGTAGTTAGATAAATCGGGTCTAATATCGAGTGAAATCTAAAATGGAGACCATGCGGAGAATGACTCCTGGAAAACACAGGACAACTCATGGAAGTCCCGAAAAGGCGCTAGGCCAAAGTCCACCTCAAAGAAATGTTAATGAACAGCCCCCAGCAAAAAGGTGCTGACTCAGAAGTCCTTCCTGACCAGATTACTTCTTTGGCCCACCTGTGTCCCACCCCTCGGTCCTTCCCACCTACATTCCATCACTGAAAGAACTATAAAAAGGGGAGACAACATCCCTTCCACGGATTCCACCTCTTGGGTCCCCTTCTTCCTCCGGGAGAAGTCTTTTCTGCTGTCCTTTAATAAACTAATTTCTACTCTGACCTTGCCTCGGCGTGCTTCTTTGGTGTTATTCTTCAACATTGGGGAAGCAAGGACTCGTCACCGGTCAACAGCGGTATCATATTGGAGGTCCCAGACCGAGATTCTACACCGAGGTAAGTGCACGCACCCCATGTCTGTTTGAGGTGCATCTTTCTCTCTCTTTCTTTCTGGAGGGTAAGGTGGGCACCCGACGGCTACTTAAACGCAATTAGTGCAGCCGCCACTCTTCAAGACTCGGGTGAGAGGTTTCCCGGCCTAGGCAGCTCTCAATCACCTGTTCAATACAGAGCAGGCATGTTGGGTTCTGCCAAAGCCGCTTCCAACTTTTCTGTCTGGGCCTGGAGAGCAATTGGCGTAAGTACACAGTGTCCCGAATCCCTATCTGCCTCGGATGCGTGGAGGTGGAGGAAGGAGTTTGGAACAACTGCGGAATTCCGGTCTGGGCTACACTCAGACGTATTCTTAAGGTTCCTGTCTCTTGAGCCCCCTTCCGACAGCCCTCAGGGGTATCTAGGGTGATCGGTAGATGAATGGCACTGAGGGAAAGCCCCAATCACATTTGCCTCCGTATGGGCCACGCAACACTCCCAACCTCGCATCCATTCCTCCTGGATGCTCCCCTTCCTTCGCAGGTCAGAAATGTTAGTAATTCAGGTTGTAGGACTGAGAGAAAGGCATGGGATAATTAGCAAAATCTGCCCAGGTTCCCTAAGATGCATAGGTAAATTTCACTAGTCTGTTTTATCGCCCCAATGTTTAAAATGCGTTGTGTTCCCTAAGCTGCTAGAGAGGCATTTTTAGAATCAACTCCTCTGGTAATCTGCTACCTTACAACCAGTAGATATCCCTTAACACTTAGGCGGCTCCTTTAGTCTACAGAGCAAAGGCAACAAAAGAGCACAGGATTCTCTTTTGCAATGGGTTTTTAGCGGCCGGGAGGATAAGCAGTAATGCCCTTAAGTCTGAATCCTCCCAGGGTCTCTGGCACAGGGCAAACTGAGACCCTAGCACTTTGCTAAAGGGGACCAGAAAACCCTTGGCAAAGCAAGGTGAGAGACGGGTTTTCTGCACCGTTTAGGAAGCTCAAGCTTAGGGAGACGTCCCTAATGAGAACAGTTTTCTCTGGTGCAGCGTGGGCGCCTGAGTCCTGTTCTTCTCACTCAGACAGGAGCTTCTCTGTCTCCAATACGCCAGGTGCACCACTAGCCTGCGTATTGAAAAATTGGGATAAATTTGAACCTCAGACGCTCAAGAAAAAGCGCCTCATTTTCTTGGCCTGGCCTCAATACAAACTCTGAAGAAACCTGGCCACCAGAGGGAAATATCAATTTTAATACAATTTAACAGTTTGATAAAATTTACAAAAAAGGAAATGGTGTGAGGTGCTGTATGTTCAGATTTTCTTTGCTCTAAGGGAAAATCCTAAATTATGCCAACAGTGTAAAGTAGACTTAGCTATGATATCTGCCATGAAGAGAAAAAATCTTGGACTCGCTGAGGAAAAAGAATCAAGAGAAAAATTTGGGCCGATCAAAGTACATTCCCCCCTTCCGCCTTCAAGACCTAAGGCAGATAAAAACTGACTCTACTGGAAAGTTAGGAGATATGCCAGATTGCCTGGGATTGGATCTATCCAAAGGAGCTAATCCTGTAAGTAAAAGGGAAACTGAGGGACTCCCAGTAGCTGCCAGAGCCATTTTCGCTTTGGGGAATTTCCTCATTCTTCCCTGCACTGTAAGGATTGCTCCATCTCTGTCCACTTAAAAAGAAGGGACACTGAATGCAGTAAAGTCAGTCACACTGAGACCCTTGATTTTACACCTATAGTTGCCCCTCTGTGAAAACATCTGGTCCACTTATGGGGAAATCTATGGTGCCACTGATAGGAGTCATAATTAAATGGAAGTAAAAAACCTGGAGAGATTTTTCTCTTATCTGGTCTCTCTATTTTAAAGGTTATTATAGATTGTTTCTTGGGGATGATCTTGGCTAAATGTGTGTCTAAAAGATGATTTTTTTATTGTAACAATCTGGTATCTAAATGAGTTTGAAGCATTGCATAATCTTGCAGTTAAAAGTTGGGGTTAGGTAATTGTTTAGTTTGTGATTTCAGATAATTCATGCTGGAGAACTTAAATACTTAGGATAGAAAATTAAAAGAATTCTACTTCCAAGTTGGCAAGTAACTCCCAATCATTTAGCTTTATTTTTTTTCTCATCAATTTTGAACTGGGTAGCCTGAGAAGATTTCACTAGGTATACCAGTGTATTAACTTGGGAAAGGATAGTAAATTATGATATGGTATCTTTCCCCTCAGTGTGTAAGATTTAGGAAAAAAATGTTGAATTGGAACGTTGGTCTGGCTTATTGAAATAACATTGAATAGCAACAGTCTTAAATTTTTAAAGCTTAATTTTGGATATACATGGTAGTGTGTGGTTCTCTTAAGATTTTTTTCAGGTGATTTAATGTAACTTAATACTACTTTAGAAACTTCAGAACAAAGGAAGTGACTTAATGATCCTAAAGAAATTTCTTCTGATGGTAGAGATCCTATTTTCAGTTTTGTGTGAGCAAGTTTTTCTAGTGTAGGAAAATGTAAAGGCATGAAATTTTGTAAATTGTATCTTAAACTTGTATCATAATTTTCAACATCCAAACCTGAAAATTGTGACTTATGGTTAAAATGCCTTAGGCATGAGGTTTCTGCTCAGAATTCCAGTTTTCCCAGTTCCTTTCAGACCTCAGCCAGGACTTAAGCTGATATGCAAATAGAAGAAGCCTGGGGCTCAACAGAGGGCAGATTTCAGGCCCAAGGAAAAAAAAAGAGTAAAAGTGTCTTTTTATGGGAACTCAAACTAGATTAAACCAAAGAGTAAATTGTATGGCATTTACTAATTACTGGCCGGTCAATTTTTTCTAGGACTTTTGCTTTTTTCTTAGATTCTGTATTTTTTTTTGAGCTCATGATTTTGATCCTACAGACAAGTTAATGTTTTTCTGATAAGTTCTATTTTTGATCAACTGGAGTTTTTTTTTTTTTTAAACATTGCAATGAGATTTCACCTAAAAAAGCTACAAGGCCTTTACTATTGTGTTGTGTTACACTTGTGTTACGTGTTGTATGTCGGTATGTCTGTGTGTATGTCTATATCATGCAGGGATATGACAATTGACAGATGAGGAGCGCTCATGAAAAATTTTTAAAAAATGGATCCAAATATCTTTTGATTCACGTGATTCAAATGGTTCAATTTAAATTGGGTAAACAGATGAAAGTAAAGATGTCTTTAAAATTAAGCTTATAAGTTTTTCTAGATGTTCAAAAAGGCCCTAATAAAATGTTAAATCTGCTTAAATTCAAAAAATTTACAAGTATTGTTTCAAAATGTGAACAGAAGGAGGTTAACAGATAAAAAAGAGAAACTAGAAGGTTCTAGATATGGATTTAATAGAGGGAAAATGTGTTTCTGGATAAGAGTCTATATGATTAAGTAATTAAGAGGGTTTAAGTAAATGATATAAAAAAGGTCTGTGTTAGTTGCTTATAAGTGTAGGTTTTTGAACAAGTAATCTTAAAGAAATTAAACAGCTGGTCAAACAAGTGCTGTTGTTTTAGAGAATTGTGCTATGTTATTTCTTTAAAAAGCTAAACTTGATTAATATAAAAACATCAATGTAATTGTGGTGTTAATGTGTCCATATCTTCCAGGTATACAAGTCTGTAAGGTAGAAGTTTTAAAAGAGCATTATATCAAGCTGGTGGTTCTAAAGTTGTATGGTAATTTTAGGCTTAAAAAGAAAAACATGTTGATTTATTTATATCATTTGTGTTCTATAACTGGACTTGTTATCCATAAGATATGTAAAGTTCTATGTTACTTTTTACACTGAGATACAATTTAAATGTATTTTTAAGTTAATGAGAGCCTAATCTGTGTGAAGGTTTTATTGCAAAACACAAAAGTACATTACTACTTTTCTACAAAAGGTTAAAAGCTTTCAGCTTTTCTTTAATTCATGTTTTAGGTGTGATATTATATTGTGTTAGCTAATATTCATGTGAACTTGAGCAACAATTTATGTAGGCTTTGTAAAATGATGTTTGAAAAGCAAAGATCAGTGATCAGTTTCAGAACTACAGTACTTAAGATTTATGAAGAGCCCTGCCTTACTTGAGATAAGGCTCTGTCCCATCTCACTACATTTGAAAGTGACTATGGAAGAAGTAGGCCAGATTTCAGTACATTTAAAGTTGTGTCCAAAGGTTGGTTTTTGTCATGATTACCAGGATCTCAAACAGGGAATTATGATGTATAACCCTGCCAGAATTCAAGGTAGCTATTATATAAGCTAAATGTTTTTACTCTTGATAATTTTATTTTGTAGTTTTCTTATAAATGATTTAGGTTTGCCTGTTAATGTTTTAAAGAGGTACTGCTTTAAGAACACAACCTGGGTCAACATAAGATAAGGAGTTATCACCTACAGGATAGAGAGATAGACATTAAAGCCCAGTGCTCTTAATATAAGGCTGTTAACTTATTTGCTGGATGTTTAAGATTAAGTTTTAAAATTAAAGTTAAATTTAAAGGGCCAAGAAAACCAATATTTGGCTCTTGCCCTCTAAGTCAGTCTGAATCAGGGAATAGGGGACTTCTCCGAAGAGCTTTGCAACTCTAGGCCACATAACCTCCCGATCAGGGAGATTAATGAGACCAGTGGAGGACAGAAAGCCAATCAGTGCATTTGCTGTGAAGAGGAGGGTCATCACAAAAGGGAGACATCCCTGATGCTTCCAAGGGAAGCCACATGGTCAAGCAAGGCCTGGACCCATCCTAGCGCAATGGCACTAGCAGAACTGAGAAGCTGCTGTGAAGTTCCCCGAGGACTCCCAGGGAAGCTCAGCTGACTGTTAACAATAGATAAAAACAAAAGTCAGTTTGACTTGCTTCATCTTAAACACTTAGCAAAGACAGTCAAAGCCAAAACACAGCTATCCCTGGGCATTTTAAATAATAATAATAGTTAAATGTAACTTCCAAAAATAAGTAAACTGGAGGCTACAAAAGAGATTCTCAGACAGGAATGCTTGATAACTATCAAAAGGAACTGCCAGAGTAGTTTTTAGTTTAAGGCCTTTATTTCTAACCTACACAGGTAGGCTTAGTGTTTGCAAGTATGGTTATCCAGCCCTAAGTAACTGAATTAAAGATTTCTCTATTAGACACAGAGGTCATACTAGTAAAAGGATTTTGCAAGATCAGATGACATTAAATTATTAAACTATATCTTAAGGGAAAGGACATCTGTAACCCTAAAAATTAAATGTTGTGTTTACATCCCTGACATTTCTTGCAATGTGACAAATATCCTTTGCTGGAGATGTTGAGAGCCACAGCCAAAGGGGCCCCAGCAAACTTCCAGCTGCCAGCAAACTTCCAGCTGCTGGCTGATGATTGGCTCACAGCGGCCCCAGCAACATCTAGCTGATTGGCTCCTCGGCCCCAGCAACATCTAGCTGATTGGCTCCTCTGCGGTGATGCTCATTGGGCTGTTTCCCTGCCCTTTCAGACCACGGAGCTGCTCATTGGGGGACTTTTTTGGCTCTGCCCACATGACCCAGCCAATCGGCCTCAAGAGCAGGAGGATTGTGGGAGGTGGAGAGAAGCTGGTGTGGGAGAGAGAGGCTTGTGGAAAGCCGGTGGTGGCAGTTGAGGCTCTGAGGGTTTTTCCTGAGAGGCTGTTTTGTTTGGCGTGTGTGGTTCTAAAAATAAAGTTAGTTTCTTTTGACAAGTGGCTCCTGATTGTGCCCAGCCAGACTGCGGCATTTGGTGGCTCGCACGGGGAGCGACTGAGGGTAAGTGAAACTGCTCGCCCCTGAGGGCAGGGTGAGAGGATGGGTAGCCATTTTAAGATTCCTCTTTTATTTTGCTTCACTTTTGTTTTAAGTTGCCTGTCCCTGGAGATGAGTGAGACGGAAGAAAAACCGCTCACATCTGAGGAAAAACTATTTACGTCTGAGGAACAGATAGGGAGAAAGGATGGATGCCCATGTCAGGAGGATAGAAAGGCTATAATGACTTTTTGTTGTTCCCTTTTTATTTCATTCTGTCTCGGTTTTGTTTGGCGTCATCTTGTTGGGTTGTATTATAGTAGAAATATGGGATCAGAAATTAGTAAAAAACAAACTGAAAGAGTGTTAAGTAAATTGTTAGAGGAAGGAGGCATCCCAGTAAAATCAAGAGCAGTCAGGGCATACGTTGATACAATACAAAAATGTAGCCCATGGCTTTTTAAGGAGGAGTTGTTAAATATATCACAATGGAACCATCATGGTGAAGATTTAAAAAGAATAGAAAAGAAAAGCCCAGGGACTCTGCCAGTTGGCACATTGCCATTGTGGACATTCGTATCTTGTTTGCTTAGTCCAAAGCCTTCAGTTCAGACAATGGTAGAGGAAGGAGAAGACATAATGATTCAAGTAAAAGAGAAGGTCTCTCAAGTTAGTCAGACAGAGGAAAAGATTCAAGTAAAAGAGAAGGCCTCTCAAGCTAGTCAGACAGAGACAGAAAGTGTAAAACAGAAAAAGCCATCAGGGGGAAAGTTACAACAGGAGACTGCTACTAACACCTTTCTATCACCAGAGGGTGTAAGTGTCCAGCCAACAGCACCACCTCTACAGGAGACTGCTACTAACACCTTTCTATCACCAGAGGGCGTAAGTGTCCAACCAACAGCGCCACCTCCATATGCTGGGAGGCCCCCAACCCCCGCAGTTGATAGTTGGGATCCTGAGACAAGATCTCAAATATTAACATGCCCTGTATTTGAGGCAGGAGGGCAGCGATTTTACCAAGTTTTAAATTTCAAAACAGTGAAGCAGCTAAAAGAGGCTGTAACAACCTATGGTCCTCAAGCACCCTTCACTGTAAGCATGGTCGAATCCATTAACAACTTGAACATGACGCCAGCAGATTGGGCTAATATGTGTAAAGCTGTGCTAAATGGAGGACAATACCTGTTATGGAAGGTTGCCAATGAGGAATTTTGCAAGGAGACGGCTAGGCGAAATGCAGCAGCTGGTTATCCTCAGAGAAATCTAGATATGTTGTTAGGAAAGGGACCTTATGAGGATCAGCAGCAACAAATTGCATATGATCCTGGTGTATACGCACAAATTGCTGCAGATGCAATTAAGGCATGGAAGACTTTACAAGGACATGGAGGTTTACAAGGTCAATTATCTAAGGTAATACAAGGAGCTAATGAACCTTATGCTGAATTTGTAGATAGGCTTATTCAAACAGCTACCAGAGTTTTGGGGAATACAGAACAAGCAATGCCATTACTAAAACACCTGGCTTATGAGCAAGCGAATCGTTGGTGCAGAGATATCATTAGACCATGGAAACATGAAGATTTAAACACATATATTAAATTATGTAGAGACATTAATGAACAAGAGCAAGTCGTGGCAGCTGCAGTAAAACAGGCTTTAGATGCCAGAGACATTAATGAACAAGGGCAAATTGTGGCAGCTGCAGTAAAACAGGCTTTAGATGCCAGGCCAAGAACATGCTACAATTGTGAACAAACAGGACATTTTAAAAGGAATTGCCCCATTGGAGGAGGGTTTAACAAAACTAGGTATCAAAGGAGTAGAATACCAGGTATTTGCCCACGATGCCGTAGAGGGAGACATTGGGCTAATGAATGCCGTTCTCAAACCACCATAGAGGGTACTCCATTATCAAAAAACGAACAAGGACCAGGTGTTTATCCACGATATCGTGGAGAAAGGCATCGGGCTCCATTGCCAAAAAATGGACAGGGGGGCCCAATGCTCCGGGGCCCAAAACCACAAATATACGGAGCACTGGAGGAACCCAGCAACCCCATCAGGGTAGTGCCCAGGACACATTGTCCATCAGATCCCTCATCAGACAAACCAGAGGGAGCACAGGGTTGGACATCTGCGCCTCCGCCAGAGCAGTACTAACTCCAGAGATGGGAGTTCAAATCATTCCCACAGGGGTGAAAGGACCTCTTCCCAAAGGAACAGTAGGCTTATTATTGGGACGCAGCTCTTCTACTCTAAAAGGACTTATGATAAGTCCTGGGGTAATTGATCCCGATTATGAAGGTGAAATAAAAATTATAGCCAGTTCTCCAGAGGGTATATCAGTAATTTCACCAGGAGATAGAATAGCACAGTTACTAATAATACCCAGCCTACATGATAAATTTTCCAGTCGTACTGTAGAAAGAGGTTCCAAGGGATTAGGCTCCACAGGTGTAGATTGGGCTATGCTTTCTTTAAATTTAGATTCTCGCCCCATGCTAAAACTAAATATTCAAGGACATGAATTTAATGGGCTACTGGATACAGGTGCAGACCTTAGCATCATCTCTCGTCAAGAATGGCCAAAACATTGGCCATTACAACAAGCCACTCAAACGCTTTGAGGCCTAGGAGTGGCAACTAATCCCCATAGAAGTGCAATGGTATTAGATTGGAAGGATCCTGAAGGATGTGAAGGAACTATACAGCCATATGTATTGGATCATCTTCCTATAAATTTATGGGGACGAGATGTCCTAGATCAATTAGGTTTGACATTAACAAATAACATCAACCAAAATGCACCCACTATTATGACTAGACAAGGTTTTAGGAAAGGAAAAAGATTAGAAAAACGAGAACAAGGTATAGCAGCACCAATACAAATAGATCAAGGAACAGACAGACATGGGTTGGATTTTCAGAAAGGGCCACTGAGACAATAAAAATTACTTGGAAATCAGAAAGACCAGTATGGGTTCCTCAGTGGCCCCTGACTAAAGAAAAGATACAAGCAGCCCATGACCTGGTCAAACAACAATTAGCAGAAGGACATATACAACCTTCTGTATCTCCCCATAATACTCCCATTTTTGTCATCAAAAAGAAATCTGGTAAATGGAGATTATTGCAAGATTTAAGAGCCATTAATAATGAGATGATTATTATGGGACCTGCTCAATCAGGGATTCCTCAGTTGTCTGCTTTGCCAAAAACCTGGTATGTTTTAGTTATAGATATTAAAGATTGTTTTTTTTCAATTCCAATTCATCCTGAGGATAGTCCACGTTTTGCATTTACTATCCCTGCACTGAATCATGAAGGTCCTGATCAGAGATATGAATGGAAAGTACTCCCTCAAGGGATGGCTAACAGCCCAACTATGTGTCAAATTTATGTTAACAAAGTAATCCAGCCACTTAGAAATCAAAATCCTGAACTACAAATATTTCACTATATGGATGATGTATTATTAGCACACAAAGATAAAAACACATTGCTAGAATGTTATGCCACACTTACAAACTTATTAAAAAATTATAATCTAGAGATAGCAATAGATAAAGTACAATTAAATTTTCCAATTAATTATTTAGGAGTTCTATTATCCTCAACCATGGTCCGTCCACCAAAAATTCAAATACGAGTAGATCAACTCAAATCACTTAATGACTTTCAAAAGTTATTAGGAGACATAAATTGGATAAGGCCTTATTTAGGTATACCAACAGGAGAGTTGGGACCTTTATTTGATATCCTAAAAGGTCCATCAGATCCAAATTCACCCCGAATGTTAACGCCTGAAGCAAGAAAGGCATTAAAAATCATTGAAACATATATGGAAAATATGCATTTGGATAGAATTGATATAAGTTTGCCTTTATTATTTATTGTACTACCAACAAAAAATATTCCTACAGGAGTATTTTGGCAAGAAGGTCCATTATTATGGATACATTTATCTTATTCTCCTAACACTATTCTTACTAGGTATCCTGAGGCTGTAGGACAATTAATACTCAAAGGAATAAAAGCAGCAAAGGGAGTGTTTGGAATTTCTCCCAATAAAATTATTACTCCATATACTATGAATCAAATTGATGAGTTAGCTAATGAGTTAAATACTTGGGCAATAATCATGTGCAAATCTAATGTTTCATTTGATAACCACTTACCATCTAATCCTTTATTGTCTTTTTGGTCATTGCATCCTGTAATTTTTCAAAAAATGACAAGAAAAACACCTATCATGAATGCTCCAAATATATTCACTGATGGGTCAAATAATGGTACAGCAGCAGTAGTTACCCCTGATCAAACTTTTACATTTTTAGTACCCAAACAATCAGCTCAAAAGGTAGAGCTTAATGCAGTTTTACAAGCTTTTGTGATATTTAAAGATTCTGTATTTAATTTATTTTCTGATAGTCAGTATGTAGTTAATGCTATAGTATCTCTTGAAGATGCTGGTAGGATTTCCCCTTCTTCTACTGTTTTCTCTTTGCTTTCCACTATACAAAGTCTAATCTGGGACAGAAAAGATCCATTCTTTATAGGACATATCAGGGCACATACAGGATTGCCTGGAGCCCTTAGTTTGGGCAATGATTTAGCAGATAAAACTACACATGACATACATATTTTCTCTACACTAGAAGAAGCTATAAATTTTCATAAAAAGTTCCATGTCAATGCTAATACTTTACAAAAGCGTTTTAAAATAACTAAGGAACAAGCTAGACAAATAATAAAACAATGTCAAAATTGTGTGACCATTTTACCACAAGTTAATCTTGGAGTCAATCCTAGAGGATTGATACCTAACCATATTTGGCAGATGGACATCACACACTTGCCAGAATTTGGAAAATTAAAATATTTGCATGTTACAGTTGATACTTCTTCTGGATTTTTGATGGGCTCCCTTCATGCCGGAGAAAAAACTAAAGATGTTATAGCTCATTGCTTACAAAATTTTGCCACTGTGGGTGTTCCAAAACAGTTAAAAACAGATAATGCCCCTGGTTATACTTCTACCTCTTTTAAACAATTTTGCTCAACATTTGGCATTACTCATATAACAGGAATCCCATACAATCCACAGGGACAAGGCATAGTTGAAAGAGCTCATCAAACTATTAAAATGTACTTATTAAAGCAAAAAGAAGGAATTGGGAAGGGGTATATATTCCCCAAAGATAAACTTAAAATAACCCTTTTTACTCTAAACTTTTAAAATTTGGATTCATCAGGACTTAGTGCTGCGGAAAGGCATATGTGTCCAAAAAATGTACATAAGCCCAAGGTACTTTGGAAGGATATTCTAACAGGACAATGGAAAGGTCCTGACCCAGTAATTGTCTGGAGTCGGGGGTCTGTTTGTGTGTTTCCACAGGGAGAACAGCAGCCGATTTGGATTCCAGAGAGATTAACCAAGGTCCTGACCCAGTGATTGTCTGGAGTCGGGGGTCTGTTTATGTGTTTCCACAGGGAGAACAGCAGCCGATTTGGATTCCAGAAAGATTAACTAAAGCGATTTCTACAGACCAAAAAGAAGATGATTTGGCTCAAATCCATAACAACTGATATCCAAAACTCCAGTTTGGCTATTCTTACATCTGCAACAGAACCAGGATGCTTTTTTCAATATCTATTTTATTATTGCCCTTTGCCATATCATGAAGTTCTATTTTGTTTTTTGAGCTCATACAGACCTAGGTTAATGTTTTGCTGATCAGTTCTATTTTTTGACTATAGAGTTTTTAAACATTGCAATGGAGATTTCACCTGTAAAAAGTTATAAGGCCTTTACTATAATGTTATGTGTTGTATGTATTATATTATGTGTGCACACTTGTGTTTTGTGTTATATGTTTGAATGTATGTATGTCCATATATCATATATGATGAGCGCTCATGATAAAATGGATCCAAATATTTTTTTTTTTCTCGTGATTTATATGGTTTAATTTAAGTTGGGTAAACAACTGTTGAGGATTGTTTTAATATGTAAACAAAAAAGAAGGTTAACAGATCTGTTTGTTTACTTTCACCTTTCCTTTTCATTATATTTAATAATTCTCTTAAAGATAATGTAAATTGTTAGGAAAATTGTTTTCTTTTAGTGCCTTCTGTAATGTTACATAATTTTTTCTTTAGCCATTATTGCCAGAATTCCTATCTTCATCCCAGTGCTGGTGAAGTCAAAGATAAAACCAATCTACAGCTTCTACAATAGCCATCACTGAACTGCTTGCAGAACTTGCCTGGACACATTGTGAGCTCACCTGTATGCATTGTGAACTATCTGTTGGTACAGCGAATTGTGGTAGTGCTGGAGTATTTTTGCTGATGGTGTCACCGGTGGTACAATTTTTCAAAGGAGCCCTCAATTGGCTTAATGTCATGGCATTTTGCATTCTCCTCTACTAGTGATGGTCTAAAATTTGGGGGCCAACAGAGGTGAGGCAAAGAACCTCACCCCCCCACAGGTGCAAAGGCCTATCCACAAGTATGGCTGTATGCTGGACCGGTAGTCAGTGACGGGTATGATCCAATTGCAGTGGTACCAACCTAAGACAGGAGGCTGACACCTAGAGGTCAGTTCATCCGATGACGGGTAAGGACCATATGTTGAATTGGACTGCCTAACAGGCACGGTCCCTAAGCCACATGCTTGTTGTTTAAACAGAGAGGGGGAGATGTTGAGAGCCACAGCCAAAGGGGCCCCAGCAAACTTCCAGCTGCCAGCAAACTTCCAGCTGCTGGCTGATGATTGGCTCACAGCGGCCCCAGCAACATCTAGCTGATTGGCTCCTCGGCCCCAGCAACATCTAGCTGATTGGCTCCTCTGCGGTGATGCTCATTGGGCTGTTTCCCTGCCCTTTCAGACCACGGAGCTGCTCATTGGGGGACTTTTTTGGCTCTGCCCACATGACCCAGCCAATCGGCCTCAAGAGCAGGAGGATTGTGGGAGGTGGAGAGAAGCTGGTGTGGGAGAGAGAGGCTTGTGGAAAGCCGGTGGTGGCAGTTGAGGCTCTGAGGGTTTTTCCTGAGAGGCTGTTTTGTTTGGCGTGTGTGGTTCTAAAAATAAAGTTAGTTTCTTTTGACAAGTGGCTCCTGATTGTGCCCAGCCAGACTGCGGCAATCCTTAAAGATTTACATGCTCAGATAGAAGCCATGTCCTCAGCAACTTTGTCATGGAAACAATATCTTATCTCCTAGTTCTTGGTACTTCCTGGTGGAAAACATTGTTAGTCTTTGTCTTTGCCATCATACTCATTGGCATATTCTTGTGCTATGGCATTTATTGCTGCATCTATATGGTTCCAGTACTAATGAATTCTTGTTTCTCTTATAGACCATCCATCACTCAAATGCCCTCCAGCCTATTACTTCTCAATCAGACTTCTATCATGGACCACTCGATAGACCCGATTTTTAAAGGGGGACTCCAAACTGCTTGCCCCACACCGTCCCTTTTCAGCCTGAAGAAGCCAGAAAGATCTTATTCGCCCCCCTTCCTTACAGCAGTAAGGAGTTCCCAACTTAGAGGGGGGAATGAAGCCAGATTTAAAGTTAGGTAGTCAGTGTAGTTAGATAAATCGGGTCTAATATCGAGTGAAATCTAAAATGGAGACCATGCGGAGAATGACTCCTGGAAAACACAGGACAACTCATGGAAGTCCCGAAAAGGCGCTAGGCCAAAGTCCACCTCAAAGAAATGTTAATGAACAGCCCCCAGCAAAAAGGTGCTGACTCAGAAGTCCTTCCTGACCAGATTACTTCTTTGGCCCACCTGTGTCCCACCCCTCGGTCCTTCCCACCTACATTCCATCACTGAAAGAACTATAAAAAGGGGAGACAACATCCCTTCCACGGATTCCACCTCTTGGGTCCCCTTCTTCCTCCGGGAGAAGTCTTTTCTGCTGTCCTTTAATAAACTTCTAATTTCTACTCTGACCTTGCCTCAGCGTGCTTCTTTGGTGTTATTCTTCAACATTGGGGAAGCAAGGACTCGTCACCGGTCAACAGCGGTATCAAAAGTGGAGATGTGGAGCAGGAGTGAGCGTCATATTGAAAGTCTTCTCCAAAATGAAGACAGTTGATAGTGTAGTGTGGAGGTTGGCAGGAGTGTTTGTGTTAGCTGGGTGCCTTTGAGCACCTTACCCATCACTCAAGTGCCTGTTAACTCTCCTCATCCTTACATTTACCTTCTGTCCAGAGGCTTTCCCTGTGCTGAGCTCTCTATCTTGTTTGACTTTCATCTGTGGCCTACAGCACTGGTTGCCCATCAACTCCAACAATGCCCCTATAAACCTGTCTCATTTCCAAGACCTGCTCTCTGATGGAAGCAATTTTTAATGACATTGAATGGACCTTATTTAGCAACATTACATGATTTTCCCTGACATGATTATGTTTTCGCAGCCTGTGGCATATGGGAATGGACTTTGCTTGGTAAACTACATCCTGTGGAGACATGGAGGAGAAAATTTAATTTGCCTTCAGCTGTTGATAATGATGGTATCTATCATGCCTGCAACACACATATGAAAGTCCAAACTGCACAAATAATTGATACCTACCTTAGAGGAACTCTGTGTGTGTGTATGAAAACGTCTGGCATACAGATACCAACCTCTTCTTGCCAAGGCATCATGGGGGAAGATAAAAGTAATGCCATCAACTCTAAATTTATTTTTGTCTGTGTGAGGATTCAGACTTGATAATGGAAGGTGTTGCAGCAAACTGGCTGTTTGGTCTTAAATAAGTCAATCTCTTGGAGCTTGGTTCTCATATGTAAAATGGGGAGGTAGATATGACCTAACTGGGTTTAATGAAGATATAAAGGTAACATTTGTCGTCTGGCATTCCGAGTCATTTGTAATCTGGGTATTGATGTCTTCTCTTGCCTTGCCTTGTGCTCTTCTCCTAAACAGACTACCTGCTCCATCCACGAGGTGGCTTGTGGCTCCTCACACAGGCCAGCTGTTGCTCAGCTCAATTTCCCTCCTGGAAAGCTTGCTCTAGTTTTCCTCCTTATCTGAGGAATATGAAATTTTCGAAACCCAGCTTGAAAGCCATAGACTTTATGTCACCTTCCTGAACAATCTAAGCTTCAACAATTGTTTTTCCTCCATTTACATGCCTTTTTAAAATGCTACTAGTAGTAGAAAACATTAAATTATTTAAAAACCTCAAAAAAAAATCCAGAATTGCTTTTCCCTTGAACTCCTCTAGCATCTTATTAAGGATTTAACATAAGAACTTTAGACTGCTTAACCTTTTATATATGAGAGATAATATTTTAAAAATAACTCCTGCTGCATTTTCCTTTCCTATTAATTCTTTTTCTTCTCCCCTAATAAGACTAAACCAAGAGTCTGAAAGGAGGAAAGGTGGATGCTATGACATAAGGAACATTTCCTTCCTGGAGAGGAACATTGCTTCCTGGAAGGAAGAGGAAATTGGAAGTCCTCCTGGTACTAGGTAGAAGAGGTGATCGAGAGGAAGAGAGGCAAGTTCAAGTGCAAGTCATCTTCCCTTCTCTCTCTGAAGATGATGGCGGACTAGTGAACAGAATGATAGAGGCTTAAAGAAGTAAGACATATGACCTAGTAGTCCACTTCCTTCACACTTGGCTTAAAGACATTGTTAACCCACAGAGAAGCCCATAATTTGGTATGGCACCCCTACCTACCAGGTGCATGCATTAGAGTAAGGATGACTGAGGGAGGTAACTAAATGGTGGGCCTTAGTTCCCTACAGTCTGGGCTTCAGGGGGATCCAGAAATTACGGTGGCCTTTGGGCATTGAGGTCCTTAAAGATGCTGGCTGAGAGGGCCAAAGGGTATTGTTGTCTACAGTAGGTGAAGAAATGCTGAGGCAGAGGGTAGGGCAGCCCACCCACACTGGTGATCTTAAGGCAGCTGCAGAAGACCAGTAGTTCCAACGACAGCCATGGTGGGGCCAAGTGAGCAAGTCATTGATCTCAAACTACAATGCGAGAAAGACTCAGATTGAGGAAAAATAGGGTCACAAATACACCGAGGAAGGGGTTGGATATCTTAGGGTCAAGGTTTGCTGGAGAAGTTCTCCAATAGAAGCTTTCCCAAAATTTCAGGTGAAATTATAATAGTAACACCAAATAATCTCCAATGGTTGAATTTAAACTGTCACTAAGCTTTGGATTTGCATGGCTCTAATTGTACCCTTTAAGCTATTTCTCTGAAGGCTCACTTGAATGTCAAGTATTATGCCATACAGTAGGAACAAGGAAGTCTATGTTAAGCTACTGAATATTTCTGCACACTCATCCAGGAGGCTTTATCTTGTCAGCCTTCATAAATACGTTTTACTTCAGAGTTGAAGTTGAAGGAATGATAAAGGATACTATGATTCAGAACATGATACCTCAAAGTATGGCACTTGGCATACTTAATGTTTAAAGCTAAAAGAAACTGAAAAAAAAAAACAACCCAGAGGTATAAAGGTCAATCTCTGACATTTCTCTTTCTTTCTTCTATGAAGAACCTCACAGGATGGGTGTTTTGTCTTCTACCCACAGGGAAGAAGTGTCAGTCATACAGAGATTCCTGAAAAATCTGAACAAAATGGTCTTGATAAGATCCACTCATTTTATTACCATTAAATCATGTTTTCCTCCTCCAATCACACTTCTATACAACTTTCCATTAGCATACACAGTTTCTCCTGGATTTTTGACCCCCATGTCATGTAAAACTTTCATTAAATAAATTTGTTATATATTTTTAATTATTGCTAATAATTCTTTGCTATAAAGGTATCAGATATGAACCTTGTGATGGCCGAGGAAAAGAGATTACTTTTTTCCCCTTACAATATTAATCCTTGAAAATCCTGGTGGTTGTTGCTGGTGGGATAAGAACATGGAAAAAAGGAAACTGAGATTCTTTGGATGATATCTTTTAGCATAATAAAGCTATTAAGTTATGCTCTGGGTGTTTTGTATGTGTTCTACCCTGAAGATAAGGAAGCCTCAGAGTCAAGGCCACATAGTGGTTGTACAAGATCACTGTAGTAGTAGTAATGTGACATGGGATTTACCCCCCAAACACAGGAGGCAGAGTAGGATGGAGTTGTAAACTTGGACGAAGAGGGATAAAAAGGAAGAAGAAATGGAGGGCCATAGAGGGGATTTTCATGACACTTAGGGAAGGTAGATTTCAATATTATTTTTCTGATATGATTTGATCTATTTCTTCTGTTTCCATCCTCAGTTGAGTCAACTCTTATTTCATTTCCTCTCTACCCCTCATTTTTGGGTTCATGTCTGTTATTAATGCTTGTATTTCTGAATAAAGGTATTTTTCATATCCCCAAATACTTATTTGAGAATAGTTAATTCAGCTTACATTTTTGTGTTATGAGTTTCCCCATTTTTGTGGTTGGTTTTTAGAGAGAAGTTTCATCAGCAGAAACTCAATTATATTTTCTGATTAAAAACAACAACAATAACAGTGGTTTTGCATGGCTGTGGTTTGCTTTCTATCTATTCCAATTCATTTCATGGACAGGATTCCTAGTTTGAGAGCATCTCCTTCTGTCAGCTCTTCCCTCTTCCACGCAGTTTTCTTTTATGGAAAATGGTGTTATCGATGGATGATGATTTTGTGGGAGAGGGTTCCGCATTTCCTGCTCCTCTTTTGATCCTGCAGGATCCTTCCTACTCCTCACTGCCTTGTCTCCTACGTCTGTTACCCTTTGTACCTGATATGTCTCCTCAAAGCAGTTGTTAGGCTTGGTCCTCTGGTTTCACACTGTGAAGCCCCTTCCCTATAGCTAGTGATGTGAACTATCAAGCCAGGCAGGCCTAGGCTCGGTATTCGGCATTCAATGTTGGACCTACATTTTCTGGAGGTGCCTCTGTCTACATGTTGTCTGAGTCCTTTGTTTCTCATCATGAAATCTGTTCTTATCATGAACTCTCTTAACAACCTCTTTCCTCATAGTTTTGCAATGTGAGGCAAGTAATGATAGATCTATTGGTACCCCTTTCCTCCTTACAGATAGCTTAAAGGTCATCATGTTATGTCTTCTAATAATGCTGAAGACACAAGCCAGATATGGTTTATTTGTTCTCATTATTGATTTTGCATTTTGGTGAGTGGGTTTAGGGTGAAGGAAAATATGGGGGAGATTCAAATCAGGCAACTACCATTGTTCTCCAAATCTGGAAGATTCTAGGAGGAAGACTGTTCTAACGGAAAGCTAACCCAAGCCCTTCTGTGAGCTCTGATTGTATGTCTTATTCATTGTTGTGTTGGACTGAGTTGTGCTGGGTCAGGATGAAATGTTAGGCTTATATCTTCAAGTGCTGCAAATTTCCTCTCTTGCATATCTGCCAAGAAAATAGTTCCCTCACTTTGCATTTACTTGTATCCTTGTTGGACTCTCTAGGGATCTTTGCTGAATGATCTACTGAAATAATGCAATTGCCAAAAGCAGGCCATGCTCTCCTGAAAAATGCAGTTGTCGAAAGTGTTTTCAGTGACCTGATGTCCACCCTGAGGCTCATTGGAACCATATCCTCTCTGAGGACTGTTTGATGGCTGGGGCATCTTAATTAATGTGTTGTCTTCCTGATACAAGGACTTAAACTTATGGATCTTCTTTGTGTTTAACTAATACTGATTTATTTATTTGTCTGACCTGGAAATGAATTCTGGCCATTTTTGACACATTCACAAAGCCAAGAGGAGAAAATAAAAAATAATAATTTTGAAGGTTCAGCTTCCGATCACTGCAGGAACAAACGATGGCTCACAGCATTGTTATTTATGTTACAATACTGTGGGGGTACTCAGCACCACCAGGCCTCTAGACACATTCAAATAGTACATCCTTTGAATTAGGGAAATTAAATCAATATACAGTGAGGTCCTGTATTAGCATGTAATTTAGGAGGCATTTATGCTGAATTAAAAAATCTAATTAGTGGTTTCCTGTTTAGGGGGTAGTCACTGTTTATTCCATTTCCAGTTCACCTGGGTCTGTAATCACTTCTCATGCTTGATTTCCATTCAGATGGTAACATTTTACTCTTCATCCCCAACGTTTCCACAGACAGACCTAGGAACTAAATGTACTTGAAACAAATGGCACTAAGGATCCAAAATGACTTTTAATTAAAATGCTTAGATCCCCACATTACTAATAGGAAGGAGCTAATAAAGTTTATAATATCAATAAAGAGAAAATATTTGTAGTGTGCTTTTTTAGGGGCTTCTCCCTTGAAAAGTCTCATTTTATTTCTCAACAAAGGCCGACTGCATCCCATCTGTGGCTCTGCCTATCCCTCATGAATAATGAGAAATGGTTACTGCTATTGTTACATTCATTCTTTTGAATTTGTGAAAGTCTGGGATGCTATAATTCTACTGCTACAAATCAAGTCTTAAGGGAAGAGTAAATGATGTTTGTGGGTTATTTTTAAGTTTCTTTTTCAACCTATTTATCTATTTGAGGTCATTTAAGTCTGAACTTACTAATATAACTAGATGCAGAGTCAATGATAATAGAAAGTTGTCATCCAAATGGCTCTGGATACCATGTGGTTACCCATAGGATAGACATGTATTGTTACCCGTGAAGCACATAAAGCAAGTACATTAAGATTTCTGTGCACCCAAATGGTTGGGCCTTCAGAATATATGATTTCTACTTTGAATTGTGTAGCCATGTATTATAGGAAAATCATTCAATTTTAAGGATTTTTTTTTTCTTGGTATTGACAACTAAGTAAGTAGGAAAAATGAGGCTAGACATTCAGGAATAGCAGGAAGCAGGCTTATTGGCTGCAGGAAGGTTCAAAAGGGGGCTTTTCTCCTCCATCAAATCCCCAAGTTTATACCCAGTGTGTAAGGGGAAAGGCTCAGACGCTCACAATCTGTGGAAGTTCACACAAAAGCAGCTTTCAATGTTCTGGGCACCCAGTTCAGGCCAAGGACACTCTCTGTGAAAATCAGTGTCTGGGAGAGAGAGAGTCCCCCCTCCCTTTCTTCTCACTAGCTGGCTCACAGACCTGCCTGTAGACCTTTGAGATGTAAACACCTCTGTGAATGCTCCAGACTCAACCTGGAGGCCTTGAGTCCCTTCTCTGTAATCACACTCTCCACCTGAAAACACTGTTATAGAAATTCTTGCAGATAATCTAAGGACAATTATGGTCAGGGTCTCTGGTGAAGCTTAATTATGGCAAGGGTCTTCTTGGTGGGGGGGTCTCTGGCCTCCTTTAATACAAAATAAGCTTAGTGGTCTATCCATGTGTTTAAATGCTTAAAATGACATTTTTCCATTTAAGACCTGAAGCTTTGTGGGATGTAAGTATGTTTTGAAGGGTTACATTGGTTACAGTGGGACACATATTTCCATTTGAAAGAATATATTTCTTGTCTCTGTCTTTGTGACTTTGGCAGTCATTGATAATCATCAACTAGATCTGTTATATTATTCAAAGTTGCAAATCAATAGTATTTCTAACATTTCTTCAACCAACAGATGGAAGACACTTTTATAAAGAGAAATTCCACATAAACTCTTCAGTTATCTTTAGGTACAGTGTAGGGAGGAAAGAACATTCTCCAAAAGTGACTAATAATTTTTTTAAAAAGTATCACATCATGGTATTAAACATATATAATGCATTCTAATCAATTATAGATGTTATTCTTATTGAAGTGCAAATCATCCTACCTTTGTTCAGTGGGAGCCTCTTTAAGTTGGCTCCTGAATCCTTTTGCTGCAACCCCATCACAGAAGAACATTCTCTCATCCAAGCTATGTAAATCCAGTCAAGCAAAGACCACTGGGGGAAGAGCTTAATATTACAAATTTAAAAACCCATAAGGAAGCACATGAATAAGAATCAACAGACATGAAAACAGAAAAATCAAGCTCCAAGAACTTCATAACAGAAAAATATGAGAGCCATAGGCATTTTTAAAAATAGTTAAACAAATATAAAAAAAAACTGAAACTCTAAGAAAAAGATTGTGCAAAAAAGAACAGATTTGAACAAGTTAACAAAAAAAAAAAAAAAAAACCCAGAAAACCAAACCAAACAAAAGCAAACCAATATTTACACCTTTAACAAGGAAAGATATTAATTAAAATAAAATTAAAAACCTCAGTAGGTGGACAAAACAGGTTCTTTAAGAGCAAAACTTAAATTGAACTCAGAAAAAAGGAAAGGGATTCAAGAAGTGATAATAAAAAATATATTATCAGAGAAAATTTAAAAACATTAAATAATTTAGGAATTAAATAAGAAAACATGATGAAAATTTAAAATAGAATGACCATGAAAATATATTTTGATGTTCAGATAAATCAGTAATTATAAATTTATGGCATTAGTTTTAAAACAAAGGAAGCAGTTGAATCAAATATCTGATTCTAGATAGAAAAGGTATAACAGAGAAGAAATAATTCAGGTGAAAGCACATTGTAAAACAGTTGAATGCATGAGGATTATTATTATTAATAAGTGGCAGAAGCAAAAATACAGAATTTCAAGGAAGTGGCATTTTGTCTCTGTAAATTTGGGGAAATGGAAACTCAGGGAGATGTAATAAATAATATTTCAAGATCTCTACAATCCTTTTAAACAAATGGTGCTAGGAAAACTAGATATCTATATGTAGAAGGATGAAACTAGATCTCATCCTATATGAAAATAAACTTAAAAGAGATCAAAAACATAGAAATTAGGCCAGAAATTTTGCAACTCCTAGAAGGAAACACAGGATCAACACTCCAACATATTGGTACAGGCAACAACCTCATCAGTGGGACTTCTAATGATCAGGATATAATACCAAAAATTAATAAATAGGATGACATCAAGTCTCCTGCACAGCAAAGGAAACAAGAATATGAAGACATAACCTACAAAATGGGAGAAAAATCTTTGCCAGCTTCTCTTCTAATAGAGGATTAATACCCAGAATATGCAAAGAACTCCAGAAGCTTAACAGAAAATCAAATAACTCAATCAATAAATGGGCTAAAGAACTATACAGACATTTCTCAAAAGAAGAATTAGAAATGGCCAACAAATATATGAAAATATGTTCAAAATCCGTAGCAATCAGGGAAATGAAAATTCAAACTACACTGAGATTTCATCTCATTCCAGTCAGAATGGCAGCCATTAAGAATATAAACAGTAATAAATGCTGGTGAGGACATGGGGAAAAATACTCATATACTGTTGATGAGATTGTAAATTAGTACACCACTATGGAAATCAGTATGGAGGTTCCTCAAAAGACTGGGAATCAAACCACCATATGACCTAGCTATATCACTACTCAGTATTTTTCCAAAAGAGTTAAAGTCAGTGTATTACAGTGATACAAGCATAACCATGTTTATAACAGCATAGTTCATAATGGCCAAGTTATGGAACTAACTTAAGTGTCTGTCACCAGATAAATAGATCTAAAGAAAATGTGATATGTATATATAATGGAGTTTTATTTACCCATAGAGGAGCATGAAATTATGACACTTGCAGGAAACTGTATGGAACTTAAGAGCATTATGTTAAGCAAAATAAGACAAACTCAGACAAGCAAGAGTTGTATGTTTTCTCTCATATGTGGAAACTAGAGTGAATAAATGATTTAAAAAGTATGTGTGTGTGAATCTCATGAAAATAAGAAGACTAATAGAGTATAGGAAGGAGAAGGGGTGGGAAGTAAAGGGGAGGAATAGAGAAGGTACTGGAGAATGAAATTGATCAAATTATGTACCTGTACTAATATGTCACAATGAATTTTACTCTTATGTTATACTACTACTACTAATGTACCAATAAAAAATTAAAAAGGTCCCTGCAATAACAGAGAGGGGCTGTTTGTTTTCTTTCTTGTGGCATTTGCAAATATATATATATATATATATATATATATATATATATATATATATATATATATATATATATGTCTGAGAGAGGGAATGGGGCAAATCAAGCTTTCTCTAAACTTGGCAGAACTTGGAGTAAGCATTGATAGAGAAAATGACCAACTACAACTACTTTTGATGTACAGAGTCATATTTGGTCCTTGTTGAAGGGAAACTGTGCATCTATAGTCATTCTGTTATTAGGAAGAGGATTCTCAGAAAGCTAAGGAACAGAGAGTGACAGTGGTCCCTGTACAGTCGGCTTCAGCTACCTTTACCAAGTGAATATGAGAAAGTGTGACAAGCAGGTGGCTTGGGTGCTGGCAGAAATGACATGAATTTCTTTTAGAAATAAAACCACTGTAACCACAAGAGTCACATGGGAGTCCAGCTTTCAGAATTCTGCTCAAGACTCATTGCTGGAGCACATCTGGTAGCAATAGCTAGCAGCTGTTAAAGCCGATCTTTTTCTTTTCTGGCTCCCAAATCAGCCTACAATAATCTGCCCTTCAGAGGGAACTCATTAAGTTCATTGATGTTCATGGTTTGAAATGCTGAGAACTAAGTCTTATAATATATTTAGATTGGGAGCAAGGATCATGGCTAATTAAATCCAGTACCACCTGTCAATCTGAGCACTCGGTGGTTTGTCTTGGGTTCCAAGATTTAGCGACACTACTCTAGTTCTTCTTTGTCCAAGTCCCTCCCCAACAGAGTGAAAATAGTCCCTAGACCCCAGGAAACCCAGAGCTCCAGAATTCCCTGATCCAGTGGTCTCACTCCTGCACAGGCCTGTTCCCAGGCCCATTCTCTGGAGGACTGCATAATCAGTGCAATGTACTCCCAGGCCTGAGGCTAAGGCAGTGCTGTTTCAATGGAGGAGAGGACAGATAGAGCTTGGACATGCAGCGGGATGTTCATACTCATTGTAAGAAGCTCCTTAAAGTGCTGAATGAAGCCAAGGGTTGGAATGGCAAGGGGGGAAAGTGGGGAGAAGGGATGTGTGAATACACCACATTCTGTTTATCCATTTCTCAGTTGATGGATATTTGGACTATTTCTACTTTTGGCTGTTGTGAATATTGCTGCTATGAACAGTCACATATAGTTGCTTAGTATTCTAGGGTATGAATAAATCACAGTTTATTTATCTGTTTCTTCATTGAGGAAACTAAGTTCTTCCTTTCACCTATTAACTCAAGTTAACAATTATACATATGTCTTCTTTGTACAATTTGCCACAAATTTATCTAGTCATTAACTTTTTAAAAATATGGATAATAGCATTTTTATTGTGGTAAAATAAACATAAAATAAAATTTACCCTTTTAGCCACTTTAAAGTACACAATCCAGTGACAGTTAATGCATTTGCAAGGTTATAAAACTATCACCTCTATCTAGTCCGAGAACTCTTTCACGACCTCCAAAGGAAACCCAGAACCTATTAAGCAATCACTCCCTTTCTTGTCCTCCCTCCATTCCTGACAATCACTAATCTGCTTTCTGCCTCTATGGGTTTGCTTGTGTAGACATTTCATAGCAATCGAATCATACACTGTGTCTCCTTTTATTCTTGGCTTCTTTCACTTAGCACATTTTCAAGCTTCATCCATGTGGTAGCATGGTACTTCTAAACTTGTATTAGGGAGGAAATTAAAAAATTCTTAGAGATAAATGAAAACACAGACACAACATATCGGAATCTATGGGACACATTGAAAGCAGTTCTAAGAGGAAAATTCATTGCTTGGAGTTCATTCCTTAAAAAAAGAAAAAACCAACAAATAAATGATCTCATACTTCATCTCAAAATCCTTGAAAAAGAAGAGCAAAACAACAGCAAAAGAAGTAGAAGGCAAGAAATAATTAAAATCAGAGCTGAAATTAATGAAATCGAAACAAAAGAAACAATTGAAAAAATTGACAAAACTAAAAGTTGGTTCTTTGAAAAAATAAACAAAATCGACAGACCCTTAGCGATGCTAGTGAAGAGAAGAAGAGAGAGAACTCAAATTACTAGCATACGGGATGAAAAAGGCAATATCACAACAGACACTTCAGAAATACAGAAGATAATCAAAAACTATTTTGAATCCTTATACTCCAATAAATTAGAAGATTGTGAAGGCATAGATAAATTTCTTAAGTCATATGATCTGCCCAGATTGAGTCAGGAGGATATAGAAAACCTAAACAGACCAATATCAATTGAGGAGATAGAAGAAACCATCAAAAGACTACCAACTAAGAAAAGCCCAGGTCCCGATGGGTACACAGCAGAATTTTACAAAACCTTTAAAGAAGAACTAATACCAATACTTTTCAAGCTACTTCAGGAAATAGAAAAGGAGGGAGAACTTCCAAATTCATTCTATGAGGCCAACATCACCCTGATACCTAAACCAGACAAAGACACTTCAAAGAAAGAAAACTACAGACCAATATCTCTAATGAACCTAGATGCAAAAATCCTCAATAAAATTCTGGCGAATCGGATACAAAAACATATAAAAAAAATTGTACACCATGATCAAGTAGGATTCATCCCTGGGATGCAAGGCTGGTTCAATATACGGAAATCAATAAATGTTATTCACCACATCAATAGACTTAAAAATAAGAACCATATGATCATCTCGATAGATGCGGAAAAAGCATTTGACAAAGTACAGCATCCCTTTATGTTCAAAACTCTAGAAAAACTAGGGATAACAGGAACATACCTCAATATTGTAAAAGCAATCTATGCTAAGCCTCAGGCTAGCATTATTCTGAATGGAGAAAAACTGAAGGCATTCCCTCTAAAATCTGGAACAAGACAGGGATGCCCTCTCTCTCCACTTCTCTTCAACATAGTTCTCGAAACACTGGCCAGAGCAATTAGACAGACGAAAGAAATTAAAGGCATAAAAATAGGAAAAGAAGAAATTAAATTATCACTATTTGCAGATGATATGATTCTATATCTAGCAGACCCAAAAGGCTCTACAAAGAAACTATTAGAGCTAATAAATGAATTCAGCAAAGTGGCAGGATTTAAAATCAACACGCATAAATCAAAGGCATTCCTGTATATCAGCGACAAATCCTCTGAAATGGAAATGAGGACAACCACTCCATTCAAAATATCTTCAAAAAAAATAAAATACTTGGGAATCAACCTAACAAAAGAGGTGAAAGACTTATACAATGAAAACTACAGAACCCTAAAGAGAGAAATAGAAGAAGATCTTAGAAGATGGAAAAATATACCCTGTTCATGGATAGGCAGAACTAACATCATCAAAATGGCGATATTACCAAAAGTTCTCTATAGGTTTAATGCAATGCCAATCAAAATCCCAATGGCATTTCTTGTAGAAATAGAGAAAGCAATCATGAAATTCATATGGAAAAATAAAAGACCCAGAATAGCAAAAACAATGCTAAGCAAGAAGTGTGAATCAGGCGGTATAGCGATACCAGACTTCAAACTATACTACAGAGCAATAGTAACAAAAACAGCATGGTACTGGTACCAAAACAGGCGTGTGGACCAATGGTACAGAATAGAGGACACAGAAACCAATCCACAAAACTACAACTATCTTATATTTGATAAAGGGGCTAAAAGCATGCAATGGAGGAAGGATAGCATCTTCAACAAATGGTGCTGGGAAAACTGGAAATCCATATGCAACAAAATGAAACTGAATCCCTTTCTCTCGCCATGCACAAAAGTGAATTCAAAATGGATCAAGGAACTTGATATCAAATCAGAGACGCGCCGTCTGATAGAAGAAAAAGTTGGCTACGATCTACAGTCGGTGGGGTCGGGCTCCAAATTCCTCAATAGGACACCCATAGCACAAAAGTTAATAACTAGAATCAACAAATGGGACTTACTCAAACTAAGAAGTTTTTTCTCAGCAAAAGAAACAATAAGAGAGGTAAATAGGGAGCCTACATCCTGGGAACAAATCTTTACTCCTCACACTTCAGATAGAGCCCTAATATCCAGAGTATACAAAGAACTCAAAAAATTAGACAATAAGAGAACAAACAACCCAATCAACAAATGGGCCAAGGACCTGAACAGACACTTCACAGAGGAGGACATACAGTCAATCAACAAGTACATGAAAAAATGCTCAACATCTCTAGCTGTCAGAGAAATGCAAATCAAAACCACCCTAAGATACCATCTCACCCCAGTAAGATTGGCAGCCATTAGGAAGTCAAACAACAACAAGTGCTGGCGAGGATGTGGGGAAAAGGGTACACTTGTACATTGCTGGTGGGACTGCAGATTGGTGCAGCCAATTTGGAAAGCAGTATGGAGATTTCTTGGAAAGCTGGGAATGGAGCCACCATTTGACCCAGCTATTCCCCTTCTTGGTCTATTCCCTAAAGACCTAAAAAGAGCATGCTACAGGGACACTGCTACATCGATGTTCATAGCAGCACAGTTCACAATAGCAAGACTGTGGAACCAACCTAGATGCCCTTCAATAGACGAATGGATAAAAAAAATGTGGCATTTATACACAATGGAGTATTACTCTGCATTAAAAAATGACAAAATCATAGAATTTACAGGGAAATGGATGGCATTAGAGCAGATTATGCTAAGTGAAGCTAGCCAATCCCTAAAAAACAAATGCCAAATGTCTTCTTTGATATAAGGAAAGTAACTAAGAACAGAGTAGGGACGAAGAACAGGAGAAGAAGATTAACATTTAACAGGGATGAGAGGTGGGAGGGAAAGGGAGAGAGAAGGTAAATTGCACGGTAATGGAAGGAGACCCTCAGGGTTATACAGTGGAGGGGGTAGAGAGAGAGGAGGGGAGGGGAGGGGAGAGGTGGGGAGGGGGGAGGGTGGATGATGGGAAAGGCAGCGGAGCACAACAGACACTAGTATGGCAATTTGTAAATCAATGGATGTGTAACTGATGTGAATCTGCAATCTGTGTATGGGGTGAAGGTGGGAGTTCATAACCCACTAGAATCAAAGTGTGGAATATGATATGTCAAGAAATTTGTAATGTTTTGAACAACCCACAATAAAAAATTAAAAAAAAAAAAAAAAAAAAAAAAAAAAAAAAAAAAAAAACTTGTATTAGTAACTGTTATGGACTGAATGTCCCTTGACCTCTCCCTGGGCAAACCCAGCTGTTGAAGACCTAAGTGCCAAGATGAGGGCATTAGGAAGTAGGGCCTTTGGGACATAATTAAGTTTAGATGAGGTCATGGTGGCAGAGACTCTATGATGGAATTAGGAACCTCATTGGAAGAGGCGGAGGTTCTAGAGCTTTCTCTTTCTACCAGGCCAGGTGAGGATACAATGAAAAGGAAGCCATCTGCAAGCCAGGAAGAAGGCTCTCACCACAAAATAAATCAGCTGGTGCCTGGATCTTGGGCTTCTCAGCCCCAACACCAAGAGAAAGAAATGTGTGTTGTTTAAGATATCCAAGCCATCATATTTTGGTATAGTAGTCAGGGCTGACTAAGACAGTGATTAATGAGGTATTAGTAGGTCATTCCTATTTTTGTCCTTTTTTTCCCCCCAATTAACAGACTTTTTTTTTTTTAAATAGCAGTTTTAGGTTTACAATAAAATTGGAGAGTACTGAGTGTTCCCACAAATATCATTCTTTTGGGTTGAATAATATTCATTTGGATGGATATACCTCATTTTGTTTAGACATTCATCAATTAACATGTGGGCTGTTTCCACTCTTGCAGTTATAAACATTTATTTACAAGATTTTTGTGTGGACATGTTTTTATTTCTCCTGGGTATATATCTAACTGCATCATATGATTAACTCCATGTTTAACTTTCTTTCTTTCTTTCTCTTTTTTATACAGGGGTCTTGTTTTCCCTGGCTGGTCTTGAACTCATAATCCTCCTGCTTCAGCCTCCTGAGTAGATGGGATTATTAGCATGTGCCACTGCACCTAGATTTGGGATTTATTTAATTTAATTAATTAATTTATTTTTTGTGTGTATGTGGCATTGGAGATTGAATCAATGGGTCTTCTACTACTGAGACACATCCTCACCCATTTATAATTTCTATTTTGAGAAAAGGTCTTGCTAAATCGATGAGGGTCTCGCTAATTTACTGAGTCTGGCCTTGAACTTGCAATCGGCCTGCTTCAGCCTCCTGAGACACTGGGATTATAAGTATGTGCCATTAAAACCAGCAATTTTACTTTTATTTGGCAATAATAATATACTACCAGTATTATCTACCAGCATTTTTACAACTAATTCTAATAATTGGACTTTAGATTTCCTTGGGATTTTTGTGTAGACACATACCTCATGTATGGATACTATCAGTTTTGTTTTTTCTTATCTAAGTCTCCACATCATGGCTCTGAATCACTTCTTCTCTTTTCTCTTTACTGTATACAGACAGTAAAGCCCAAATTTGCCAATCTACCTGCAGTTTTGTTGCATCTGGGAGCTCTTACCACAATTCAATGTCTGCTTTCCTCAGTGGGAAAATCTCTACCTGCACCTCAAGCTCATGCCAGCTGTATGGCTCATTGTATAGAAACGCTTTCTGAACTTTTGCTTTCTTTCCCCATACAGTCTCCCTGCCTAGAATGACCCTCTATCCCATCCCCCCAGTTGAAACCCCACCAATTTTTTCAGGGATCTTCTTAAATAATATATTTTCTCTAAATGATTATTCAAGTCCCTTCTTGCACATGTCCTTCTTGCACATGTCCTTCTTGTACATGATGTAACCACTCAGAACCCATAATGGCATAATGGAGGGAAACAGAAAGAACTGAATTCAAATTCTGCTTCTAGCATTTAATACCTGTGTAACCTAGCTATGTTACAGGGTTCAGTTTTCTTATCTGTAGAATCAAACTCCGATTCCTCCAGCTGTTTTTTTTTTTCTTTTTTCAAGGACTAATTATATAATACAGTCAAAGCACCTGGCACATACTACTCATGAGTGCAGTAAGTGAAGGCTCTCTCTTTTTTTTTTTAATTTATTTTTTTTATTGGTTGTTCAAAACATTATAAAGCTATTGACATATCATATTTCATACAATAGATTCAAGTTGGTTATGAACTCCCAATTTTACCCCAAATACAGATTGCAGAATCACATCGGTAGTGAAGGCTCTCTTGCATCTTGTCTTCATACCACCACGACAGCCCGCATCTTCTTGATTGCCCTACCCTGCTTTCCTTCATGGCGTGTGATCCTCCTTCCAGATCTGAGTTTTCTCTTAGGGACAAATTGCATTCTTTCTCACACTGCATTCCAGAGAATGCAGCTTCTAATAGGAACAGGAAGGCCAGCTTCTAGTGAAGAATCTGATTAACAACATTCAAAGATCCTTCCTGTTCTAGGGTTCAAAGGCAGCAAGATATTTCCACATGTGTACTTGCACTCATAGAAGTCCTCAAAAAACCCAAACTTGAAAACTCTAATTCCTAGCTCATAGTGGCCTCTGATCACATGCTCCTGTTCTTTGTCCCCTTCTTACCTCCATACCCCATCCCCAATTAAAAGAGGAACCAAAATGTGCATTCATTGTAAACAAGCTTTCTGGAAGAGAGAAGTGGGTATTTTTTCTTTTGTTAGAGTATAGGTGACATGAACCTTCCTAATCTGGAGAAATGGAGCAACAGGTGATTTCTGTCTGAACCTGGGGTACAGTAACATTTGCTCAAGAATTTATATATTCCTTTTGAAAATCCTATAAGAAAAGTATCATTTATTAACCCCCTTTTACAAAACTCCATTTACAAATAAGGAAGCCTGAGGCACAAAGAGGTTAAATAAATTGTCTGAGTTGATAAGGAACAGAGCTAAGAATCAAGTGCAGGCAGCTGGCCCCAAAATGCAGATCTTAACCACTGCCACATACCACTTCTGAAAATGGTTGCTTGCTAATGCAACTTTCATTCCTGTAGGGCATGGCTGCCTGCTTCCCGGTCTTGGGGCCGCACATGTGGCTGGGACGGCTCCTGGTGATCAGCCAGGAGGTAGTGCTGTGGGTGGTGACGGAGGAGGCGGACCACCTCCAGGATAGGTCCGGGACTCTTCCACCCTCGTGAACAGCGCGTGCCTTCCCTTACGGACTATGGGATGGGTGTACACGTGAACTTGCTCCACCCCTCTGACCTTTATTCTGATTGGCTCCTGTGCAGTATATAAGCAGTGTGTACTTCCTCATTAAAGGAGATTCTGTTTTGACTCGTCTCCCTGGCGTGTCTGATTGTCCTCCCTCGAAGGAGGACTGGGTGCTGGCCGCCAGTCGACCTTTACCTTTCTTGGCTCATCCTGGTCAGGGGGTGCTTTCCCCGCTTCTCCTGCTGGTCAGGAGGAGACGGGGGAGGGGCTAAAAACCCTGACTTATTCGCTAGCACAGATATGCCCAAGGATCTAAAGGGATAGAAATGTAGGTCAGTGATAGAGCACTTGCCTAACATGTATAAGGCCCTGGGTTTGATACCCAACACTGTAAAAATAAACAGATAGATAGATAGATAGATAAATAGATAGATAGCAAAGGACATATCAGACATGCATTATATAAATTGGGCTGCAAAGAGAAAAGACAGAGCTCAAGCTCCAGTACAAGAGATCAGTGGTGGAGACAAACAGTAGAATGTATGGTGGGAAACTAGTAGAAATTTGAGAAATTTCTTGGCAGAAACTTTAATATGAAAGTATGCATTTTATTAATTTAGGGAGCTCTTTTTTGTTAGGGGGAGACATAGAGATGCAAAAGAGAGAAAAACAAATAAAATCCTGCATTCTATGAAGTCCCACTGCCAGGAAAGTGAGGGCACTTGGTTTCCAGGTCTCAATTTTCCCTCCCTTACAATTTAGAGTAGAGTTTGGTTTCTGTAGGTTTAATATAGCTAAGAGTGGTGGCTCATGGACTTCCATATTTTAAAAAAAATCTGGTCTGGCTCTGTCAAACAAAGGAGCAATTCCCCCTGCTCTACCTCGAAGTCAAGGAAGCAAACATACCTTGGTCTGATCCCATAATCTTGAGTTTATGGAAAACCTTAAGAAAAGAGTAAGCCTGAGACAAAGAACAAAGAATGCTTGGACCATATGTGGCCACCTGAGCTACGAAGGAAGTTGCAGCTCTCCACAACTGAGAATGATCAGTCATTTTCAGAAAGAATGAGGAAGAAATCTAGTGTCCATAAAAACAGACCACAGTGAGCTGCAGACACCTCTCTTCCAGGAAGTCTTTCGGACCCTCTGGTCCGGGTCACTTGTTGTTTCATGCATCTCCATAATACTCCACTTCCAATACAGAGTATATTTGAGTTATCTTCCTATAATTTTTAATCATGGAAAAGTTCATATCTAAAAATATTAACACAATACTATAATGAATTTCCATGTGCTCATCAACCAGATTCAATAATTATGAATTTGTGGCCAATCTTGTTTCATTTTGAATCCTTTCCACTTCCCTCCCCATCATATTATCTTTAAGTAAATCCCAATATCTAACAATTTCATCACATTTTTTCATGCATATATTTCGTTTTATATCTTAGAGAACTCTAATACAATCATTAGAACAACTAAAAAAATAGAAAAATTCCTGATTCATCAGATATCATGTCGATTTTAAATTTTTAATGTCTTTTTAATATTTTATTTTGACTCTATGTTTTTTTGAATCAGAAAGCCAAATAACTTCCATACATTGCAGTTGGTTCATGAGTCTCCAAGTCTCTCAATCTATTTTCATGGTGCCTCCATCAACTTTTTTCTTGCAATTTATTCATTAGAGAAAGTGGACTGTTCGTTCCACATGCTCCCTGCAGACAATGTTTTGCTGATAGAATTTCTGTGCTGTAAAATGTTACATTCTTCTATCCTCTGTATTTCCCCAGAATCAGTATTTGGATCTAGAAGTTTGGACATATTGAGGAGCAACTGTTTTTGGCAAGCAGTTGCTTTCTTACTTATATCCCTCTCTACTAGAGTAGGCCCTTTTATGGCAGGATCACTTCCCATCCCTTATTCCTAGTGTTACCCACAGTGCCTGAGTGTTATTTAGCAGATGCTTAGTCCATACTTGTAGAATTAACAAATGAATATTTATAGCCAACATAACAGATTTTAAATATAATATCTGGTAACAAACCTCCTCAGAAACTGAAAAACTTACTTTTAAAATTCTGAGTCCACATAACTTGCTCTAAAGCCAATGCATGTATAAGCTGGGTATATCTCAACCCCAATGAAAAGGGTTAGCTCCCAGAGGATGGAGACCCTCTGCAGAGGTAGTTTCTAACAGTCTTCACAGTTCCCTGTAGATCCCCACAGACATGGTAATCAGCTTGTCTTCCTCAAAACTTCCAGGCTTTTTCAACCCTTGTACCTCTGCCAGATACTTGTTCTGCCTAGGAAGTCCTCATTAATTCATTGAAAGATACTTATTACTTAGGTTGGAAGCATCATCTTGTTTCATTACCACATCTCCAATGTTTGGCTACTAAAAGTACATAATAGGAGAGACAGACTTTAAATAATCACCAATGTGAATATTAAATTACCTCAATAATATATATTTTCCATATATGTGTGTGTGTGTGTGTGTGTGTGTGTGTAAAGAACTTCAACCTAGTTGGAGACTCAGGAAAGCCTCTCCCTTCTTACTTTGTCTACCTGATAAATAACTGCTTACCTATCAAGACTCAGTCCAAGCACCATCTCCTATAGGAACCATTTCCTGATAGCCCCTGCTTCTTCTGAGTGGATGAGAGCATTCTCCCCCATCCCCTTTACACCCCTCCTTTATCTAGTCCCAGCTTCTGCTGCTTGTGAAGACACATGTGTACATGACACCCCTCCCACTGAACTGCCAGATTTTTAAGGATAAAGAGAGCAGCTGACTCTTCCATGACTCCTAAAGTCTAGCCCAGCACCTGGTTTACAGCACATACTCAATAAAAGTTTGTTCATTAATTGACCAAATGTGTGACCTCACTAAAGACATAGTTGAGGGTCCTCCTATGTACTAAGCATTGCACAATGGTGAAAAAGATGAAATGGTACAAGAGACAATGAGATTAAACAAATGAAAGGGATAGGAGAACGGATTCTTGAGGAATAAAATAAGAATTTCTCATATCCACTATCAAGAGCCTCAGAAAGAGGAAAGGGAGATGTTTGTGGGGTGTAGGAAAGCAGTCAAGAGAGCAAAGAAGATTGTTTCCATACATTCATGAAATATATGCTTTGAGGCACCCCTCCCTTCCAAACACATAGCAGTGACAGGTAAAAGAAAAACATGTCTCACCTCAAAACTATACATACATCTCAATAGCCCGAAGATAGAATAAATATACAAAGAGCATATAAGAAGGACCAACGCCACAGGACCACTGGAGCCCAACCTATGAAGTAGGCAACAATGATCAGGAGTTGGACTTTTGCAGGAAAGCAGGACTAAAATTGTTCCAACAAGACAAGAACAGAGCCAGGCCCACTGCCTAGAGCCAGGGACATCCCTGTGTTTGTGAAAGATATGAACAAAACTGGTGCCAGTTTTTTGAGTCTCAGGCTCTGTAGGAAACAGTAAATTTAGGAGGGAGGGAGGACATAGATTAGGGCTAACCCAAGAATGGAACTACCAATGACTAGATGTATGATATTCCAAATATCACCATGGAATAAGAGCACCAAGATGCCACATTCTAAGGGAGGTTTCTGGGTGCCAACCGGAATAAAATTAAAAATTACTTCAAGGAAGTAAGATTATCATCGAAGGGAAGAAAGAGACAAATGACAAAATTCAAAGCAAAATACTCACTGAAAATTAGCCTGTAAATCAAAATGCTAAACCTACTCCTAAGACAGTCCACAAAAACCAATAATGGAAACTAATATCAGATGAAAAATTTTTAAAATAAAATTTTACAGAACCTTAAATATGTTTAAAATTTTCAAAGAGATTAATAAGGTGACTTTTGTTAAAAAAAGCAAACAAAAGGAAATGACATTAGAATAGATTGAAGATGACTATCAAAAAGAATTAGAAATCTTGAAGAAAAAACATTTATATTTAATTAAAACATCATAAACACATCAAAATAAAAATCAATTCCATTTTGATTAAAGACCCAAATGTAATATCTATGTTTACATGTTTATATGTATTTGTATATATCATATGAATTTATGCATTTCCTATATATAAATATTCTCTCATATGTTTTCTCCCATATGAAATATTTTATATAGAATATCCTCATAATCTCAGTAAATGGAAAAATTTCTTAAGATCCTCACATACAAAAAGAAGGACCAATAAATCCAATAATATAAAATATTAAACTATTTTTCTGAAAGTTAGTATTTAAAAAATCATTTAGACAAAATACAAAGTCAGAGAAGATGATTACCACACCTCTTTACAATAGATGGGTGTTTTCAACTTGGACAAGCACGCAACTGTGTCAATAGAAGAAGTTTCTTTAATATCTTCTTCTGTCATATGTTAAGAGCCACAGCCGAAGGGGCCCCAGCAAACTTCCAGTTGCTAGCAAACTTCCAGCTGCCAGCTGATGATTGGCTCACAGCGACCCCAGCAAACTTCTAGCTGCCAACTGATTGGCTCCTCTGGTGATGCTCATTGGGCTGTTTCCCCGCCCTTTCAGACCATGGAGCTGCTCATTGGGGGACTTTTTTCTGGCTCCACCCACGTGAGCCAGCCAATCGGCCTCAAGAGCAGGAGGGGTGGGGGAGGTTGAGAGGCTTGTGGGAAGCCGATGGTGGCAGTTGGGCTCTGAGGGTTTTCCTGAGGAGCTGTGTGGTGCAGTGTGTGTGTTCTAAAAATAAAGTTTGTTTCTTTTGACAAGTGGCTCCTGAATTGTGCCCAGCCAGACTGTGGCAGTCATACCCATAAGCAATAATATCCATAAACAATATCTGCATGCTTTCAAATTTATATAAATTATATCAACAATAATTATATTTATCATTCTGCAATTTGCCTTTCTCTTTCATTTTCTGAGTTTCTATCAGTTATTTTATCTGCAGTATAGTATTCCATCATATAACTATATCACAGTTTTCCTTTTTTATCATTTTTTGGTTGGTAGGCCCTTATTTTCTTTATTCTTTTTTTTCTACTGAAAATGATGCTATTAAAAACAGAATAATATAATAATTCTGTTTGGAAGTGTGTTCCAACATATATTTTATACTCTTTTATTGTTTATTTCTAATTTAATTATACCAAGATTTGAGAAATGATTCTGGGCTATTGACCTTACTCTCTGAAATTTAATGAAGCCTTCTTTGCTCCCCAGTTTTTTAAAATCACAGGAATTTGATTTATATGCATATTTTATATTTGTTGGATGCAAAACTTTCTCTCAATCCATGAAGTCAGAGGGTCAAAAAATTGTAATCTTGGGTCCAAATCTGGCCTGTTGCCTGTTTTTGCCTGTCTTTGTAAAATGTTATTTAAACACAGCCATGCTCATTCATTTATCTGGGTTTTTACCTAAATAAATAAATAAATAAATAAATTCCCATCCCTTAACTGTGTGATTCATTTTTTTTTTCAATCTCTTTCTTTATCTGTTTAATCTTTTTTTCTTCAGTACAGGGGACTGAACCAAGGGCCTCATACATACTGGGCAGACATTCTGCCACTGAACTACATCCACAGCCCCTTTTTAAATTTTTATTTTGATACAGGGTACTTGTGATCTTCCTGCCTCAACTTCCCAAATAGCTGGGATCCCAGTTATGCCCCACCACGCCCAGCTGTCTATCTATGCTCCTGATAGTGGTGTTAAAAAAATCTTCTGCTATAATTGCAAATGTGCCCATTTAATCTCATAACTCTGACCAATTTTGCTTCTTATTTTTGTCTCTGGATGTCCAGGACTCTCACTTTTAGCATCCTATTGCCTTCCAGCCAGCCACCTGCATTTGTAGTTATTTAGACATGAGTCAGGTATCATTCCCTATGATTCCAATCTCTAAGAGGCAGAAGTCAAGCTTTATAAGACTTTCACTCTGCTTGAGAAAGGTATTCAGTACATAATAGCAATCAATGAAAGACAACTTTCTTTTGATGACAAGCTTCCCATTTCACTCTATAAGCCCAGCCTCTCTGTGGCCCCAAACACAATTCTCTTTTCCCTCCTCTAAAAAATTGTTCACTGGTGCTAGGTGAAAGCATGATTGTGGTGTGAAGCCTAACACCAAGAAATTTCAGCAATGTGTTCTGGCCACGTGGAGTAAAGCAAGCACATTGGAAGAATGATAGGCAAGGTTTATTAGAGGTAAAGACAAAAATATTTCAAAATATATGGGTTATAAATACAGAAAATAATTGAATTCTCTGTTTTAAGTAATTGGTTTTATTCTTGTGAATATTCTTCAGAATAGTCTAATTGTGTTTTGTATTCCAAGGGGCTGAATATGTATCCAGAAACTATGCATTGAGTTGTAAAATATGCATCCCTGTCTATCCGTGGTGGCAAAAAGAAGGTTCTGGTAAAAAGGCTAAAGATGTTTTTCGGATGCAAAGAAAGGTGGAACCCACAGACTTCAAAACCCCAGGTAGACCTGGGTTTGTATTTTGGCGCTACCACTTAGCAGCTATAGGGCCTTGGACAATTTAGTTTTAAATTAATTTTATCCCTCCCTGCCTTGGATTTACATCTATAGCATGGGGGAATAATAATATCTCTATTACAGGGCTCTTGGGAGACTTAGAAATAAGAAATGTAGAACACCTGGCACAGCATAGTAAGCCCAGCTCCCAGCATCTCAAAGTTGTGTATGCCCTGCTGAGAGATCCCATGCAGTTATTTAGATGAGTTTCTACATGACTTGGTCTGGTTTTGGCATCACCATCCCTCTGGGCAGGCACAGAAGGAATTGCCGTGGTTGGCACTCAGGCTCTTTTCCCCAAAGGCATTCCTCTTTTGGCAACCATTTCTCATCTGCTGTTCCCTGCAGCAGAAACTGTTCAACATAGATGTTCCTCACGCACGGCTTGAGTAAATTTAATTAGTGCATTTCTAAGAAAGCACAATGAGCTCTGCAATATCCACATATTTTGCTTCTTTAGAGAAACTAGGATATGTGCTCCAGTCTTCTCCCTTAGCGAAAAATACATACATACATACATACATACATACAAAGCAGATGGGGATTATAGCAATTAAAATGTAGTTTGTTTTTTTTTAAGAATATGGTCACATTTCCTGGTTTTCTGATCAGTCCCAGATAATTGAAACTCCTTTCACCAGGTTTAAATATCTATAAAGAAATCTTCAGATCAGGGGAGCCCAAGTAAGGAAAACCACACAAGATCCTCACAATTCTAATCCTTAAGACGGCCCTCAGGGAAGAAGGCAGCAGGAATACACACTGTGTGTGTACTACTGGGGAGAGGGAGAGGACGCAGACTCCTGTCAGGCCCCTCTATGGGCTGAGACATTTCTCCAAACAGCCAGCTGCCCCAAATGGAAGGCACATATCTGAGAGCTCTGTGACCTTGGTAAGTTAACTCCTTGACCTTAAGGTTCCACTTGCAAAATTAGAATAAATAATTTTTAATAATCGTTATAGTTCTGACTTTGCCTGAATTGAGAACTGTGGAGTCATAACTTTAATTCTAAGAGTTTTACATATGTTTTCTCACTATTTTTCCTCATAGCAATCTGGTATAATACAGACCTGTCATCCACAGTTTCCTAATGAAGACAGGAAGGTTCCCAGTAATTAACTGATCAGTCTTAGACAGCTATTAAGTCGTTCAGTGTGGATTTGAACCCACGAGTGCCTGAGTCACTGACTCATGTCTTTTTTCCCTTCACTTTAGGAAATGACATTTCCTTGGGTCCTAAAGATAAGAAAAATGGAAATGCTGGTGGTAGCTCTTAAGTCTTTCTGACTTAGATATTTATGATGCACCTACAGTTGCCAGATCCTGTGCTAGGAGGTGGCCGCACAGCGGGAGCCCTCATGTAATTTATTTATTTTAATTAGGTATACATGACTGCAGAATGCATTTTTGATTCATGTACACAATTGCAGCACAACTTTTTATTTTTCTGATTGTACACGATGTAACGCTGCATCTTAGTTGCAGTCATGCATGTACCTAGGGTAATAATGTCCATCACCTTCCACTCTCTTTCCTGCCCCCATATGCCCTCAGTTTAAAGCTATTAAGTTCTCCCTGTGGCTAAAAAAAGAAATACAATGGTGCATTTTGATCTTAAAGTTATGCAGCCTTCTACAGTTCCCAGGCTCTTCAGGCTCATTATCTTATTGTGATCTTCATGATGGGAGAAGAAATAATGCAGGCAGCATTATCCCATTTTCCACATAAGGAAACTGAGGAAAGCATGTAGCTGAATTTGAGTCTTACTGGGCCATATCCAGTGCTCTTTTATTACACAAGGCGATCTCTTGCATGAAGTAGAAAAGAGTAACTACTGTTGAGTTCAGCCAATAATCCTATTTAGTTGTTTTTCTGTGTAATGACAAGTAGATTCAATAGCACTTTTCATTTTCCTGCAGCCTTTTCAGGGGCAGGCAGATCTGCCTGAAATGTCCCCACTGCTGAGGCCACTCTGGCTGTTTCTGATTATGGACGGAGCCTCTGGGCTGGTACCTGATAACCAGGCACTGGTAATGGGCTTAGTTGTCTCGTTCTCAGCAAGGGCACACGGTTTTAGATAGGTCATACTGCTAGCCCAGTTCAACCTGCATCAACATGCACAGTGTCCAGAATAAGCCATAATTTATGGGCTCCTCATTCAACCTTTTCCAGTGCTGGAAACTGTTTGAAAAGAGGCACCACTGAATGGAAAAGAATGTGGAGGGGGACCCATCGTAAAGTCTATGTTGGCTGAGACACAACCGAGGGGACCAGGGAGGTTTTACTTGGAGAAGAGGTAGATAAGGGAGGAGGCAGGGATAACAAAGGTTGATTTAATGACTGTCTCATGCCAGGTACTATATGAGGGTCTCTTGGAGCACATACTAAATAATAATAATGACACAGCTTTTCAAGGGCTTATCTTGGCCAGGTGTTAATCTGAGAACCTCATGTCAGTGAGTATATTTGATTCGCTTGTCAGAGTTCTCCTAACAGAATCAATAGGATATGCATATAGATGTGAGAGGGAGTTTATGAGGAAATTGTCTCCCATGATTATGGCAGCTAGGAAATCCCACAAAAGGTTGTCTGCAGTCTGGTGACCCTGGGATGACCACTCATGCCAAGTTTAAGGGCCTCAGAATTAGGGAGGATGATGTTTTAACTCTCAGTTTGAGGCCCAAACCTGAGAACCAGGGGAAGGCACTGCCAGTGTAAACCCTGGAGTCTAAACTCAGAGAGCCTGGACTTGTGATGGCCAAGGCCAGAGAAGACTGTGTCCCAGCTCTGGAGGGGACATAGTGGTGGGGGGGACTAATTCACCTTTTATATTTGTTCTGTCTGCCCACATGGACGGCAGGGCTTCCTCTCCATATTCATTAGGACCTCACATGCTAAACTCCCCTGGAAACACCCTGACAGAATATCCCAAATAATGCCCTTCCAGGTTTCCGGGTATCCCTTAATCCAATCAAGTGGATCCCATCACAGGTCCCCAACCCTCTGTGGGGCAGCTATCATTTTCATCCTTATTTTGGAGAAAAGAAAACTGAGGCACAAGAGGGAAGGAGCTTGCTCAAGTTCTTGTAATCAACAGCTAGAGGCTGACCCCGTGCTTTTAGGCTGTAGCACCTGTGGGCTTACCCATTAAGAAGGATGCCTTTCTAGTAAAAGGAAGAAGCTGCCATGCGTAAAGTATCTGCAAGCACACCATCTCTTTAATCCTCACCACCGCTCTGCAAGCTGTTACTGCCACCATTCCAAGTGCGGAACCCATGGCTTGGAGAGACCAAGTGATCTTCTTAGCAGGTTTGTGTCCCCCAGCCTGGCCCAGGTTGTAGGATCTCCAATGTGCTGTAGTTTCAAAGTTCCCTGTAGGGAACACAGACCCACTTGAGTTGCCATAAAAACAATATCAAAGCAGAGAAAACTGCTCTTCTCCCCTACATTTCCTATAGTGACCCCTGGACAGTGAGGGTAGACTGTATTTGGAGGCAGCATTTAGGATACTCTGTCCTTGAATACTCTGGAGACCTGGATGTTCTTTCACTTTCTTCACTTACAATTTCATCCTTGTGGTTCATGCACTGTGGGGAGCTCAGCAGTCAAGCTTCTAAAGCATCAAGGACCATCCAACATTTCTTGGAAGGAGGCACTTACAGCTGCCTTTCCTTCCATGGGCCCAGTGGGGTGTGTGAATCTCAGAGACCACATGAGGTTTCTTCTTAATTATCCACTTATCTTGGGACAGGTCACCCTACCTTGAAAACAAAATCAACTAGACGGATCATTTGTTTTTTTTTTATTCCTCTTTTCACATGTTGGTAATTATCCCCAAATATTTGGGAAGCAGATCTAGATTCTTAGAATAAATAAATAAATTGAAAAACAGGGTAACTTGTTATATATGATAGCAGAATGCATTTCAATTCATAGTACATATATAGAGTACAATTTTTCATGTCTCCGATTGTACACAAAGTAGAGTCACACCATTCCTGTCTTCATATATGAACATCATAGGGTAATGATGTCCATCTCATTTCACTGTCTTCCTTACCCCCTTGACCGCTCCCTTACCCTCCCTCCCCTTTGCCCATTCCTTCCAGGCTCACCCCCATCCCCATTATGGATAGGCATCCATATATCAGAGAAAAAATTTGACATTTGTTTTTTGGGGATTGGCTAACTCCACTTAGCATAATATTCTCTGACTCCATGCATTTACCTGAAAATGCCATGACTTTATTATCTTTTAAAGTTGAGTAATATTCTCTTATGTGTGGGTGTATGAGTGTATATGTATGTGTGTATATATGTATGTGTGTGTATATGTGTGTGTGTGTGTGTGTGTGTATATATATATATATATATAATAGTTTCTTTATCAATTCATCTATTGAAGGGCATCTAGGTTGGTTCCACATTTTAGCTATTGTGAATTATGCTGCTATAAACATTGATGTGGCTGCATTACTGAAGTATGCTGTTTTAAGTCCTTTGGGTATAAACCAAGGAGTGGGATAGCTGGGTCAAACAGTGGTTCCATTCCAAGTTTTCCAAGAAATCTCCATATTGCTTTCCATATTGGCTGCACCACTTTGCAGTCCCACCAGGAATGTATGAGTGTGCCTTTTCCCCCACATCCTCACTAGTACTTATTGTTGTTTGTATTCTTAATAGCTGTCATTCTGACTGGAGTGAGATGAAATCTTAGAGTAGTTTTGATTTGCATTTCTCTAATTGCTAGAGAGGTTGAACATTTTTTCATATATTTATTGATTGATTATATACATCATCCTCTGAGAACTATCTGTTCAGTTCCTTGGCCCATTTGTTGATTGGGTTATTTGTTTGAGTGTTAAGATTTGTTTATTTTTTTGGTGTTAAGATTTTTAAGTTCTTTATATATCCTAGAGGTTAGTGCTCTATCTGATGTGTGTGTGGTAAAAATTTGCTCCCATACTATGGGTTCTCTATTCACCTCACTGATTGTTTCTTTTGCTGAGAAGAAGCTTTTTAGTTTGAATCCATCCCATTTATTGATTCTTGATTTTATTTCTTGCACTATAGGAATCTTCTTAAGGAAGTTGGGGCCTAATCTGACATGATGAAGATTTGGATCTACTTTTTCTTCTATTAAGTGCAGGGTCTCTGGTTTAATTCTTAGGTCCTTTGTCCACTTTGAGTTGAGTTTTGTGCATGGTGAGAGATAGGGGTTTAATTTCATTTTGCTGCAGATGGATTCTGAGCCTTTTAAAGGTGGGAGAGATGAGAGGTAATTGGGATCAACTTGTTTTACAAAGTAAAAACTGAAGTAACTAAGGAATTTGAGAGGCAATGACTCATTCCTCTAGTGAGTAGTGTCCCCCCCCAGCTCATTCTGCTACTTACGCACCTCTTAACTTTCCAAGTCCAACTCCTTTTAAGACATGTTAAGGGCTAGGGATGTAGGTCTGTGGTATAGTGCATGCTTAGCACACTAGGCTCTAGGTTCACTCCCCAGTGCCTGTGTGCACATACACATGAATAATGAACAGACATCAGAAATGTATGCGACTTGGCTAAACCCAATAAATGGACTAGAAGTCAGGCCTTCTAACTCCCAGTCTCAGCAGCTGTGTTATTAATGGGGTGAGGACAAGCTCTGCTTATTATTGTGCTGTTGTTCCCTGTCCATCTTGGGCACATGCTCCTCGCAGAACTGTATGAAACACACATGAAGCAATCATGCATACAAGACAGGGAATGGGTCTGTTTATCTAAATCTTGGCTCAGAATTCATTTCAGAGAGAGACACCTGTGATGGGAAAATACAACACTGAGCCCTCTAGGAGAGCTGAGTCTGCAGAACTGGAAAAGGGAAATGAATATCTGAATAACAGAAGAGAAGCCTCAGAGTCTGAAGAGGTCCCTGGAGATAAGGGGTTGTGTGCAGGTAGTTTATCTGGAGGTGATCCCAGGAAGTCAATGCGAGACAGGAAAGAGAAGTCATCAATGATGTTTCAGTGAGGCTTCACTGTGGGCAACAGGCTCAACCAGGACCAACTGACACTGTAATGAATATACCTCAAAATAGTACCATCTAGAGTTGGGGAAAGTATTTTTTTATACTTTTGGTTCTTATTGGTTGAGAGTTGTCCCTGGCTGGCAATTCTGGGCTATCCCATTGGGTTAGGACAAGTTTTTTTTTTCCTTTTTAAAATTTGTTCCTTTTAGACACACGTGACAGTAGAGTACACTTTGACATATTGCTCATACATGGAGTACAACTTATTCTAATTAAGATCCCATTCTTGTGGTTGTATATGATGTGGAGTTTCACTAGTGGTATATTCATATATGAACACAGGAAAAAAGTTATGTACACTTCATTTCACTGTTTTTCCTAGTCCCATCCCTCCTCCCTTCCATGTATTCCCCTTTGTCTAATGCAATGAACTTCTATTCTTCCCTCCCACCTCCTTCTTGTGTTTTAGCATCCATATACCAGAACATTCAGTCTTTGTTTTTTGGGGGATTGGCTTATATCACTTAGCATGATAGTCTCCAGCTCCATCTGTTTACTGGTAAATGCCATAATTTCATTCTTATTTATGGCTGAATAATATTCCATTGTGTATATATGCCACATTTTCTTTATCCTTTCATCTGTGGAAAGGCACCTAGGCTGGTTCCATAGCTTATATATTGTGAATTGAGCTGCTATAAACATTAATGTGGCTGCATCATTGTAGTATGATGATTTTAACTCCTTTGGGTATATGCCAAGGAGTGGGAAAACTGGATCAAACAGTGGTTCCATTCCAAGCTGTCTGAGGAATCTCCATACTGCTTTCCAGTGTGGAGGTGGGGAAAGTTTTAAGTCCTAGAGAAAGTGCTCAGGTGGAGAAGCAGGGAAGCACAGGTAGGAAGCTGCACTGTTCTGGAGGACACGTGGGCTCTGTGTCTCTACTGTGTGTGTTATAGGGTGGGATCTAGATGGTAGAAACCTGCACTCTTTGATGGGATGCCTCCTTATTGCCTCTCTTAAATGCACCAAATGCTTGGCACATGTGGATTTTCTTGGGGCAAAAGGCAATGGGACAAACAAAGGCAGTTGCACAGACCTAGGACCTGAATCATGAGAGCATAAGCCTCAGAAATTGGCCCAACCCTGGACAGAGCACTGTGAATTTCCACGAGGTGGGGGAGTAGATCTCAAAAAGGCGTCTAGGGACATCCATCTCCCTTCTGTGGCCATTCCAGGTATTTGAATGTGTGGGATACATGGGAATGGGTGAAATGGGAATCCCCCATTTCTCCTACTAGATGAGGGGCTCCTAATGGTTTCTCTTGGGCCAGGACTGGCAGCAGCTTGTCCCCCATCCCTCTGCCCAGAAGCCACCTGCTCTTTGAGGTCTGTGAGCATTTCCAGGTATGAACTCCCTCACTTACCATTTCCAGGTGTCAGCTGGGCACTTGAATGCACTTTGCAGTTGAGAAGAGTCCTTCACGGTTGACAATTTCATGTCAAGTGGTTGTGTCTCATACGGACAAATATTTGTGGGGAAGCCCAATAGAAAGGAGGCAGTGAGAGAGCTGCCCCTGACAAAAGTGCCAAGCATTATGGGCATGTTTTCTTCAGTATTGGGACAAATATTTGCTAATATAGTTTAAGTGGGATGGTGGGAGGATAGACTTCCTTTCTTTTTTTTTTTTTAAAGTCAATGAAATTCTGATAAGGGTCCAAAGAAGCTGGTCAGAAAAATTAAGTTTTTGGGGTTTGGCGTATCTGCCAGCAGCCAGGGCCCAAACGGTGGCTGGCACAGCTGGACTAGTGAATGCTTGACCTCCTTTCTCTTGGCAGGGTTGACAAAGACCCAGGTGCCATGCTGTGAGCTCCCCTGGTCTTTCCTCATCATTTTCTTCTCTCTCTCACTCTGTCAGTATCAGTATTTAAACAACCAGATGATATCCAGACAGAAATGTGTAGAGTAAAAGGACAGTTGGCTGGGCTGGGAGGATCCCTGGGCTCAAGCCTGGGTTCTGGAACTCACTGGTGTCCCTGAGCCAGGAACAGGATCTGACTCATCTTCTCCACCAGGAGGTGATGGTTTCTCATTCCCCCCAGCCCCCGGGGACTTCTCAAGAGTCTGAAGTTCTATTGTGAAGACTTTGCCACTTACTCTAGCAGTTATTTTGGCTTTTTCATCTATAAGATTGGGATAGTAAAGCCTGCTTTTCTTAATTCACAGTGTTTTGGAAGAAGGTCAAGTGAGATCTTTGAAAAAATCCTCTAGTTATTGCATAGCATTTCTTTCATTCAGTCATAAGATTAATGAGCATCTATGTGTGTGTTGGTTCCTGAACTATAAAGCTGCCCTTGAAAGGCTTTCATTTTTTTGTGGAATTAGACAAGTAAATACATAATTAAATGACTGTGACTCATCCTAAAATAGCATGGGAGTATAGAAGCCTTGGTAACTCTCTAGGGCAAGCTGGCACACACACCTAATGGGAGAAACATTCACAGAATTCCTGTTCTTTATGCTACCGCTTAAAAACAAAAACAAAAACAAAAACCCCCCAAACTTCCTTCTATTCCCTGTTGTTGGACAGGATTGCTTTTGGCAAACTTCTCCTTTCTTTGGCTTCTAGGACTGAACTGGTCTGATGTCCTTTCTTGGGCAAATGTCCCATGGTGGGAGTGGGCCCTGCTTTCCAGGGGGCTGTTCTTGTGAGCAAATAGCCCCAGGGAAGGGATCTGCCAAGCCCGTCATGCTTCTTTGCACATAATTGTTTCCTGAAGTCCTGGCATGCCCTGAAAAGAGTCCAAAGATCCCCACTTTCCCTTTCCCCACATGAAATGCAAAACCCCCTTATTTCTACCATTTTATAAGGAGCTGTGTACTGATGCAGTTCATGGCTATCACTTCCTACCTTGAAGCAAGGCTGCAGATCTGAGAAGCTGCTTCTTTAAGAATGCTTGAGCTGTAGGAAAGGCCAGATAGGTGGTGATAGGCAGTGAGACTGCCAGTTGATGACTACTCCAAAGAGGGATATCTGTGCAGAAGAGAGGAGCCTCTCTCTCTCCAGCCCAGTTTTCCCCTCCAAGATTCCAAATGCATTTTCCCTTCATTTTTTGGTAGAACCTCTCTTAACTTCATGTTACTGGCTTACCAGGTAAACTGGGGCCATATCTCCTCTGATTACTTTGACTGATACCTTTGGGAGGTGGAGTTCTTGCAGCTAAGAGGCCACACTCTGGTTTGCATGTAGACTTTCACTCCACTAACTGAATGTTACTACTTCTTAGTTTTCACTTACCAGGAGTTAGGCTTATTTGCTTCTAAGCTATTTATTCCAGTTGTTGCCGCAGTCTGGCTGGGCACAAAATCACGAGCCACTCAAGCAGGAGCAAACTTTATTTCCAAAACTCCTGCGAATGCCATGCACGTGGCCTTCTCCCAGGACACACTCCACCAACTGGAAATCCCTCCTCCGGAATTCCCTCCTACCGCACTTCCCCAACCAATGGGAACTCTCCAGGAGTCCCGCAAGAGCTCCAAAGTAGCAGGCCAAGGCAGACAGCAGGGGTCTAATCTCCAATTGAATGCACATCTTAACATAATCATTATCATCTCAATGGCTTGCTGGCGTCACCTTTCAACCAAAAATGCCATGCGTCCTTCCTACTTGGCTATGGCTCTCAGCAAGTTGTAGTTGAAATTGTTAATCTATAAGTCAATATATTATATAAATTGGTAAAATATGAAATAGAGCTTATTTCCACAAAACTGAGTTGCTTTTCCTTTGAAAACTTTATTATAATGAGTAACTTATAGAAATTGCTATCAAAGGCAGCAGTTGTGTCATGTCCAGTGAAGCAACAGGGCATGATATAATGGAGCTTGCCCACGTCACTTTGACATACCCTGTTGGTTGGAACTTTGTTTTGTGGCTCCATGAAGGCTGGAAATATGCAGTCTATCTAGAAGACTGACCTCATAGCCAGCTCAAATTTGAGTTTCTATGACTTCAGGAGAGACTGGGAGAAGGAATATTAGGAAGAAGTGGCAATTCACATTAAGGCACTTTTCTATGGTTCTCTGATTTGATTCCCTAACTTAAAACTTAAAAAGTTAACTGATGAATGATTAGCCTTATATCCTCAGATAAGAAGATTCTTACTGTATAGCTATCTTTCCAGGACTTTTCATCATACCCTTGTCCCACCTAAGTCTTATTCAGCTTTTGCTCATCCAACAGATTTTCAATCATTCACTTATTTATTCCATGGGTGTTTACTTTAGTGCCTGGCACTGGGCACTGACAAGACAGGAAGTGACAAGACAATGACAAGACAGGAAGACAAGGCCCCTGCCTTCTGTGGTTCACAGCCTAGTCAGGTTGATGACTTAGGGACCCTAAGTGCCATGACAGGGATATATACTACATCCCTTGGGAGCACATAGAAGGGGATGGGCCCTGAAGCTCTCCAGTGCTTAGTCTTTACGGAGCACTTTATGAGGTTTGAAGAAGATGCAATTTGGAGTGAAACAAGCACTGGTATGAGCTCTACCTTGTAGAGTGGTGTGATACTGAGCAGGTCACTTCCCCAGGCTGCTAGTTCCCCATCCTAGTTCCCCATCTGTTATTGTTTGAATGTTTGCATTTTTTTCTAAGATTTGTGTTGAAACAATCCCAAATGCAACAGTACTAAGAGGTGGGGCCTTTTGGAGTGATTAGATCATGAAAGTTTCCCCTTCATAAACAGGATTATTTGCCTTATAAATAGTCGGTGGGACCAGGCTAGGCCCTTTTGCACTTCTATGCTGCTGCCATGGAGAACATAGCATTTGTTTCTTCTGGGGGATGCAGAGGCAGGCATCATCTTGGAAGCAGACACAAGGCCCTTGCCAGACAGCAACCCTGTTGGTACCCTGACTTTGGACTTCTGGCTTCCAGAACTGTGAGCAATACATTTATGTTCTTTATGAATCACCAAGTTGCAGGTATTTTGCTGTAGTACCACAAACAGACTAAGATGCTATCTATCAAATGAGAGAATTGGATTTAATAATTTAATGGTTACTACTAAACCATAATTTGAAATGCTCACCCCACCGCCACCACCCTAGGACAGAAGTTGCTGGATTTTGAATCACATGAATTTGCAGCCATGGTCGCAACTAGAGACTGGAGACTGGACTCGAGGGAGACCTGTTGGCTTCTGCAGTTGCCTGGCCTGAGAGCTATGTCTTAGAGGAGTGGAGCCAAGGGTGAGTAGCTACACCAACCAAACCCTTTCTGCAAAGGAGTGAAGACACATGGTGAGGCACAGAAGGTGAAGAAGCTCAGAGACAGTCATGGAAAAGCCAGAGACAGAGCCACAGGCTGACACAGGAGTGAGTGGGTGAGGAGTTTCCAGGAAAAATAGAAACAGAGTCAGGGGGAAGTGAGGGAGCAAGGAGTATTGTTGGATTCTGGCACCAGGGACGGTGCCATGAGTGACTGGAGGTGGTGTCCAGTGCTTCCTTCTTTCCCACACAGTTTAAATGATGTATAAGCTCTTTGCATTTTCATTTCACACTTAAATAGGGCCAGATACTGTTTTAAGCACTTTGTATCCTTATCAGATATACATTACCATGATTTATGCTCTGTAGAGGCACAGCAGAGAGGATAAAGGACTTGCCCGAGTGAACACCTAGTAAATGGCAGAGCCAGGATTCAAACCCAGGCTGCTGGTTGAGTCCAGGCCCTTACACCACAATGTTTTCATAAACAGCAAGTAATGTTTGAGCACCTCGCATCTACCAAACCCTGTGCTAGGTACTTTACTCTTAATTTCATCTATTCGGTTGTATGTTATCTCATTTAATTCTTAAAAACTCTATGAAGTAGATATCAACATTCCTATTCTACAGATGAGAAAATTGGGGCTCAAAAAAGTTAAATACAAAGTCCAACAGCTGGAAGGCCTGCCTGGAATGGTAAAGAAATACCACTCAACAGTTCCCCTCTGAATTGTGGAGGCAGCTGAGCCTCCCGGTCTTTGCATTTGCCATTCACAGTGACAACCTGTGCACTATCTGTCATTTCAAGAACTGTGAAATATGAGATAGAGCCTCCATATGTTAAAAATTCACAGGCATTTGTAGAAGCTGCAGTTAAAGTGGGGGAAGGGAAGAAAGCACAAAGGATAAAGCTTGTGTTGGTTGAAATGAACTATTTTTTTCTTTCATCTTTTCTGCCTCCTGTTTAATTGTTTATAGAGATAAATAAAGCTGGGAAAATTGCATTTGTCAGATTTCAACAGGGCTTAGATTTGTGGTTCTTTCTTCACTGCTGCCCAAGACGGTGAAAACTCTTTTGTTAACAGTAGGTTTGTTAGCTGATTTTCTACTTAGATACTTATATTTTTTGTCTTTGTATAAGAAAATAATATGCAAGTGATACCCTCATCTTAAAAAGATAAGCATAAAATATAAGCATAAAAGATAAGCATAAAATATGCAAGTGGAAAAGAAACCTGTGAGCTAACCAGCCTTGTTGCCTAAAACGATTTACTTCTTATATCATGCATAAATCGGGAAGTAAGAAAATGAGCCACAGAACCGTGGTTGCTGGGAAGATCTAATAAGAAAACATTATTTCCTTGATATTTAGGCTGTTGTGTTTTCAGAATCACCTTGTAAGTCCTCTCACTGCCTTTGGGAGGTGGACCACATTACATGTAAATGAGTAATCTTCAAGATGTTAGGTATGGGTACATGGCAGCATCAGGATTTCAAGTAACTCTCTGTCTAGGGACAAGGGGTTAAAATTATCACAAAACAATATTGAGAGGGGTTTTCCTCTTAATTAGTTTTCTGGCATACAATTAATATAAGTTCATGTTTTAAATTCAAACACCATAGAAACACAAATCTAAGAAAGTCTTTTAATCCTACTTGAAAATATAAATTTTGGCAATAGTTTGCTATGTATTCCACGGCATCATCACTGTTAGTAATAATATGGAAGGTCACATTCTCATAGCACAGAATGGGTCGCCAAACATTTTTACAGAAAGGATCTCAAGGCTCACATGTTTTCCATAATTTGTTTTTCCTGTGGTTAGAGGGGATGTTGAGCCTGTGCCTTTGAGACCCTAATGATCTAGACAACGAGACTCATATCTGCCTGAGGTCACAGAATAAACATTTTAACTGAGCTGACTACTCCCTGCAGACTGGGGAGCTGGCTGCCCTCCCTTCCATCAGCTCTGATGAGCTGTTTGACAGAGCTCAATGATTGTTTTGACATTTTATAGACACAGCCTCAGCCACTCCAGACAGAAGGAAGTCAGCCAGCTACCAAAATTTCAACAGCTGGGATCCACAGGCTTATAATAAATTAATTTGTAAACATTTGAATGACTTGAATTGAGAAATTGAATATTTTCAAAAGATATGCAAGGTGGAGTCATAGAATTTCAGCACCAGTAGGGACCTCAGAAATCGACTGATGTAGTCTATACCTTTTTATTTTATAGTGAAGAAAACTGAGCTACAAAGTTGGAAAGGGAACTAACTTATAAATGTAATCCCATTTGGTTGAAAAAATACTTTCTGAACATCAATTATTTGCTAGATTCTTGTGAGTTGTTTGAGTTAAATCTGTTTCCAGCTTTTGTAGATTTGATGGTCCATGATTTACTGCTTAAGATATCATAAAAGCATAAGGTGAAATATTCTGAACATTTTCATGAGATGAGAGAGATTGTTTTGTTTGGGCTGACATATCAAAAATGCCATAGACTGGGTGGCCTCAAAACAATGAAATTTATTTCTCACAGTTCCGGAGGCTTTGAAACCTAAGATTAAAATGCTGGTATATTCAGTGTCTGGGAAGGACTTGCTTCTTGGTTCACGGATGGCCATCTTCTCACTGCAGCCTCCTAGAGTGGAAAGTGGAGAGGGCATTCTGTCGGGGTTTCTTTTGTAATGGCATCAGTTTCATTCAGGAAGTCTCCATCATAATCATCTAGTCACTTCCTGAAAGCCTAACCTCCAACTATCCTCACATTGGGGATTAGGTTTCAACATATGAAAAGTTATAGCAGAGTTTAATTCTACCTCTTTCCATATCCCTAAAGTATATACTGGAGTGAAAGACTGTATATATATATATATATACCAGCTCACGCACTGCATCCCCCTTCTATAGTTCCTGCCCCTCATGGAACTCTCCCCCAGAGACCTCATGAGCCTCATCTGTAGCACTTGACTCTTCGTCTCACATTGTGGTCTCCTCCCTCGTCACCTCACACAAAGCAAACCCTCTCTCTGCTGATATTTTTATTTCTGATGTCTATCATGTGTGTTGAATAAAAAGCTCTTCAATTAGTGGAGAAATTTCTGTTTCTTTAAGAGATATTTCACTTTTTGTGGTATGTATGTAGCTCCCCAGATACATATTTCTGGAGTGTTAGATCAAATAGGTGTGCAGACTTGGGAATATAGATTCAATATACTTGGGCTGGGAGTGTGGGGCTCAGTGGTAGAGACCCTGTTTAGCATGCATGAGGTCCTGGGTTAAATTCCCAGCATGGAATAAATAAAATAAATAAATAAATAAATGATGAATAAAATAAATTCAATTTACCTCCTAAAAATACAGGTGTGTGGCCTCTACATCACATTGTCCTCTCAGGTTCATAGCCTATTTGTTCATGCTCTGATTTTTAAGCAGCGCAATTAATGTCATTTACCAAAATCAAACCTGGTATTCTTCTTTGTAGAAGGCCTATAGGAGAAATATTGGTTTATGGTATTTTGACCATTGCTAAAGCTGCTTAGGGCAAGTCCCTGCAGTGTTCATTTATGCTGTCTGATGTCCAAACATTCCTTCTGTCTTATCCCTAGACTGGAAGCTAAAATTGCAGATTCTCTTACTCACAGCTCTTTTAGCCAGAGCATGGTTATGGTCTAGGCAAACCCCCAGATGCCTCAGCCTGGTGAATCTGAAGCAAGTGATAGAAGCAGAGAGTTCTGAATTCAGTGTGGTAGAGACAGAGGCATCAGAGGGAGGTAGTGCTCTGTGGTCAAATGCCAGCATTAGCCACAGGGGCCTAGTGCCAGTGGTATTGGCTGTGGTATTAGCTATGTTGTGGAACCAACTTGACTGGACATAATTTGATCATTACTCTGGATGCTTAGCTTTTTTTCTTGGGTTCTGCCTTGTTTACTTTTCTTTTCTTTTTTCTTTTTTTGGTCTTGCTAGGGACTGCACCCAGGGTCTTGGGCATGCAAGGCAAGCACTCTACCAACTGAGCTATATCCCTAACCCCTGCCTTGTTTTCTGACTTTTGTTGTTTAACTTCCCCATGAGGTCTGTGAGTTAGCCAGTATCCTTCTACTAAATTTCTTTTCTGCTTAAAGTAAACCCAGATTGTTTTCTGTTGAACTAAGAATTTTGACCAATATAGTCATGAAATAATAATATCCATGTTTGGATTTTAGTAGCTGATTTTGGACTTCAGACTCTTTATTCCTTTTATATTTTGTGACTGCTTTTAGTAGAGTAAGTTTAATTTTGTGGAAAAATGAATAAGGTGTCCTGGATTCCAATCTTAGCCCTGACAGTTACCAGCTGAAACTTTCGAGGCATGATTTAACTTCCTTGAGCCCCTATTTTCTCATCGATAGAAGAGGAACTATTATGGGCCTGTTTTGTGTCTTTGCTAAATTTATATGTTGACTTCCTAACCTCCAGTACCTCAGATGTTACTGTACTCAGAGATAAGGTCTTTAAAGAAATAATTAAAAACACCCAAGGTCATTGGCATGAGCCCTGATCTAGTACAATGGTGTCCTTAAAAGAAGAGGAAATTGGGCACAAATAGGTGGGAGGGAAGTCTATGTGAAGAAACGGGGAGAAGGCTGCCTTCTATGAGATGAGAAGAAAGAAAACAACCCTGCTCACACCTTGATCTTGGGCTTCTAGTCTCTAGGAGAGTGAGAAAATAAGTTTCTGCTGATGAAGCTACCCAGCCTGTGGTTATGGCAGCCTTGGCAAACTAATATGGGGACAGTAAAATTTGTCTCATGGGATATTGTAAAGATCTAAAGATATAATGTACGTAAAGCATAGGTATTCCAAAGACTGTTCACTCTTTTTCTTTTTTTTCTCTGTAATTTTCCATGTATTTTCCCCTTTATTATTCCCTTCTACTTCTTCCAATTTTACTATGATTTTAAAAATCAGGGATATTTTAAGTTAAGGGAATATGAAAAATATTTTTGATTTTAGAGATCCAGATCTTTTCTCTAAGAAAAAAGGGAAAGAATATGACAAAAATATGATCTATTTTGAAAAAACTTAAATTATGAAACCTGAAAGAAATATCACCAGCACCCTGAGCCTTGACTTTATCATCTTATGTCCAACTGATACCTTCCCCATTTTCCCTGCCTGTTTCTTGATGCAGAATATATTTTTCTGACATTGAGTCTCACTGCAGTCAGCATCACCCAGTGACACGAATGCTTGAGATCTTAACCTGCTGATGAGAGGAAGTTTCCCTAAGATAAAACAGGTCAAAATCCTGACCTAAAGTTATTTTTTTTAAAAAAGAAGTCTGTCTGTATCATGAACTCAGAGATGAAAATTCACAGTATTAGGATCACTAGAAAAACCTGAAAGTAAAATGTCTTCAAAAAAAATACTGAAAATGAAGACATTTGGTTAGAAACCAAGCTTGAATGTTTGAGTTATTTTTAGAAAAATTATTTGTGATTTTCACTTATGAGATGGGTAAAAATTTTAAACTGGAATAATACCTGCTGTTGGTGAAAGTGGGTAAAAATTTGACAATGGAATATAAATTATTGTGATAGTTTAAAGAGGAAATTATTAATATGCATAAAAACTTCAGTATACTTTAATTCTCAGTTTCATGGCTAGGAATCTTTCTATATGTTCATTAACACATGCAAATTACTGCAGAACTACTTTATTTATGTCTTTTTTTCTTTTATTGTAGTACTGCTTTTGATAGTTTAAAATAGAGATGGTAAGAAATGCAAAGGCCCTAAAGTAATGAACTAGCTAAATTATGGTCCAACCACACAATAATTGCAAAATTACTGTTAAGGTAGGTCTTTACGGGTTGGCAGGGTGAATTATGTGAAAAAAGACCCAAATAACCGTATAAAGAGTATGTTCCCTTTTGTGTGCATGGATAAGGTACATATGTGGTTTATGTGTGAGAAATTTATTTTCTGAGAAGGTTTAAAAAAGTGTTAATAGTCATTATTTCTGAGAGTAATGCTGAGTCCAGCAGGAAAAACATCATTAGTTTTTAATTTTTTCTGTATTACACATACATACACATAGCTGAATTATTTATATTTTAAATGTCTACCCTATTCATAATTCAAGTTTCTCAGACTCATGTGAGAATCCCTCAACACCACTCTGAGTCACACAGAACACTTGGCAGAAGACTAAAAGACGTTGAAACCACCACTTCAAGCACACACCTGGAATCCCAGCTACTCGGAGACTGAGGCAGGAGGATTGAAAGCTTGAGGAACAGTCTCCTCAACTTAGCCAGACCCTGTCTCAAAAAAAAAAAAAGTCTGAGAATGTTGTTCAGGGTAGATTGTCCCTGGGTTCAATTTCCGGTACTACTTCCCCCAAAATTAACACTTCCATATTCAAAATTAAGTTGACATACTTGGTGGTTGTCATTTTATATTTAAAATGTGAGCAAAATGTGATCAAAGAAGAATGGTTTGTTATCTATGGCTGCCTAGCATATTACCATAAAACTTAGCACTTAAAACAACGCACATCTATTTCCTCTCAATTACTGCAATTCTGCTGGCTCAGTGTCTTTACAAGTTTGCAGTGAAGATTGAGGCAGGGGCCTCAATCATCTCAAAGTTGGACCACGGGGGGATTCTCTGGAAACTTACAGTGTTGACAGCATCCAGTTATTTGTGGGCAGGAGCTGGCTTGTGGCTGCAGCCTCTTTAATTGCTTATCAAGGGGCTTTTCCATAGAAGAGTCACAAGATGACTTCTAGCTTCATCAGAGAGAGCAAGGGTGGGGGTGGGGGACTGGGGAGAGCGAGTGCCAACAATGCAAGCAAGAAGGAGCTAAGCTCTAAAGCACAACCTAAACTCTGATGAAATTCCTTCACTCTCACCATGGTCTATGGTTAGGTGCAAGTCACAGGTTCCACCCACACTCTAGAAGAGGAGTTACCAAGGACAGGAATTCTAGGTGGTAGGATTACTGGACTCCATCATCAAAGCTTTTTGTTGCAATTGCACTGCATCATCAATAAATTGGGGGGATAGTAACATATTCACAACATTAAGTCTTGCAATCAAAAACTGTAACATCTGTATGTACTTTGGTCTTGGTTTTTGTCTTCCAATAAAGCTTTCCTTTTAGCTGTAAAAAAAAAAAAAAAAAAAGCTGACAGCCTCAAGAGACTTATGATGAATATTTCTGCCTCAAATGAAATGCCAATTTCATTTGCAAAATCAAAGCTTGAAGCACCAAGACACGGATATTACATGTTTTGGATACACTTATAGGATTTTTGTTAAGTGAAAATCATCTGGCCAATAACTTGAATTTTTTTATTCTTCTTAGTTATACATGACAGTAGAATGCATTTTGACACATCATACATAAACGGAATACACCTTCTCCTTTTTCTGGTTGTACATGATGTAGATTCACACTGTTTATGTTAGTCATATGCACATTCTACTGTCCTTCTCCCCCCCATACCCCTTCCCCTATGCCTAATACAAAGTACCTTTGTTGTTCCCTAGCCACCCACCTTACTGTAAGTTAGCATCTGCATAAAACCTTCCATCTTTGGATTTTTGGGATTGACTTACTTTGCTTAGCATGATATTCTCCAGCTCCATCAATTTACCAGCAAATGCCATAATTTCATTCTTCTTTAAGGCAAAGAAGTTAAAATCAGCATACTACAGTGACACAGCCACATCAATATCTATAGCAGCTCAACTCACAATACTAAACTATGGAACCAACCTAGGTGCCCTACAACAGATGAATAGATTTAAAAAATGTGGTATATAGTAACTTGAATCTTATCATAAAAATTCTACTATGTAATAGCAATAATATAATTATATAATATATTGTGCATTATATTAATATTTATTGTCAGACTAAATATATCTTATTATATTTAATTCTGACAACTAAGTGTTAGAATCTTCAGCTTTCAGATAAGGAAACGGAGAGACATTAAGTAAGGTTAAGGTATTACATACTCATCATATGATGAGTACATAGTTCCAACCCTCTCTGTTCTGACTTCAGAGTCTATACTTTTGTTCATCATATTCTGCTACCTTTCAAGATTATATTTAAGAACATATAAAATGATTTTGAGAAACATGCTTTTTAAAAAATCATAATCTGGACATAAATAAATGCTAATCATTTTCCAAACAGCATGGCAATAATCTCCTAACTAATAAATTCAAGGAATTCATGATGGATTGGGTCAATCAAGATCTCTACCTCTTTTGAGCATTGAAACTGAAAGGCATGGAACACTTATCACTTGGTGATGAGCACTGCAGCTAGAAGTTGAAATAGAGTTGGGATTCACAGCCAAATTGAATCATACGCAAGATGAGAAAGCAGAAAAAGCCAAAGGAGAGAGGAGATGAGAGACAAATCAGTTCACAGGAAGAAGCAAAGATGAGAGGCAAGGGGGTTCCTGAGAGAGGTCCTGAGCAGATTTCTCACAAGCAATGAGACAGAATGAGAGCAATAGCAACTCCAAATATGTATAGAAGGGTGGCATATACTAACAAGACATTACAAATCAGCAGTGAATGCAGGAACTCTTCAGAAAAGGAAAAAAATTCTTTATTTTATTTTTTCTTAGAAGTATTTTTTAGTGCCTTTTTCTTGTGTAAAAAATATGACCTTCATAACTATATCAACATATTAGGTAGATTAAAGATCTAATATGATATATAATATGAAAATGTAGGTACTGAGCTTGATTTGTTAAATGTAGACATTTTATATATTTATCAATACATTATTTTGTATATCAAAAATATATAATTTTTATGTCAGTTTTAAAAATTAAATATATATATATTTAATTTTAAATATATATATATATATATATATATATATATATATATATATATATATATATATAAATAGATCAGTAGGGGAGGGACAACTTTTCCTTAGAGAATTCCAACTAATAAATGTAGAAATAATGAAGGAAATGAAAGATTACTATTAGGACACCATAGTAATTGCTGCAGGCAAGATCCACAAGTAGTCATTAAATTAATGGATGAAAGTTTAAGAACAGGATATTTGCATAATCTCAAGGTACCTTGCCCACATATTTGTTAAGTATAAAGAGAAAATTGTAATTTTACAGGATAGAAACCTTTCATACACCACCTCAACTACTTGTTAATATTAATATCACCAGTACTGATGTTTTGAGATGATGTACCCATCGACATGACCCACTGAGAACAGCATGTCAACTCTGTGGTGTTCTTCTCATGGATAGACAACCACAATATAATCATAAGGAAACAAGAAAATTTCAAATTGGGGGACATTCTACAAAATAACTTAAGTTCTCTGAAGTTTCAATGTTATGAAACAATAAGAAAATTGGAGAAACTATAATAAACTGGACATTAAGGAGACATAATGACTCAATGCAAGGAGATTTTTGGATGAGAATTTGGGCAGAAAAAGGACCTAAATGGGAATACTGATGCAATCTGAACAGAGACTGAAGTTTAATAATAGAATATAACAATGCTAATTTCTTAATTTTAATATATGTGCTTTGGTTACACAAGATATTAACATTAGGAGCTGGAGATGTAGCTCAATAGCAGAGTATTTGCCTAGTTTGTGTAAGGCCCTGGGTTGGAGCCCCAGAACCACAAAAACCAAAACAAAAAGATGTCAATGTTAGGAGAAGTTAGGGAACTCTCACTACTATTTTTGCAAATCTTATAAGTCTAAAATTATCTCATAATTGTTATGGTGAGGTTGCAGTAAATTACCGAATGATCTTAAAGCAGGAGATGGAACATTTATTCACTACCCAGTGGTCCAGATCCACCAGCTGGAGAGTCAGGGGGCAGGGTACAAGTCTACACTCTTTGACCCCCTCCAAGGGTTAGAGTACATATTTATAGTCCAAAACCACATTAATCATAAGGGGCTGTCACTATGATTCAAAACCATAAACAAATGTCATGAGATCTAAAATCATAAGCAGAAGGGGAAGTGGGTCAAAATGACCCTAGTTAAGTGTAAGTTAAAGAATGGTTACTAACGTCTAGACAATCATTCTCTGACAAGATACATTGTCCAAGAGAAATGGGAACCAAAAAGAGAACAATTTTACATTGTATAAGAATTTCCATTTTGTGTTGCCAAACATGCAATGCTAAGCAACTGTTGATGGGTACAGAGTGGGGGCTTTCCCATGGGGAGAAGCATTTCTTATATGACTTGGAGTGCCGGGGTAAAATGGAGTCTGTTTGGTCATTGCTTATAGAGCCTGACTCATAACATAATGAAGAGTAGCAATTATTAGTTGAGTTCTGGTTTTATGTGTAACATAAAACCTGGTACTGGCTAGCCCTCAATCATGAACAACCGAAGACTGGACAAAACATATGAGGCATCTGTTTTAAATGCTGGATAATTGTCCATGCTAGTCAGTTGGAATGAAGGAAATCTCACAAGCTGTGTATTAGTCATGGTTCTCTACAGGAACAGAATCAACAGGAAGTATGATTATAAAAAAGGGGATTTATTAGATTGGCTTACAAGACCAGAAGCTGGATGGTCCACAATGGCTGTCTGCAGGAGGAACCAGTAGTTGCCCAGTTCAAGAGGCTGAAGCCTCAGAACAAAAGGGATCAATGATATTACCCCAGTCTGAGACCAAAGGTTTCTGGAAACTCCCTGGAGAGTCACTGGCAGAGTCCGCTTTGGAAGAGTGAAGGAGTGAGAGTCTGATATCCTCAGGAAATCGCAGTGCAATCAAGAACCCATTGAAGAAGAATAGAACTTGCATCTGCTGCTGCTTCCATGTTCTTCCAACTTTTATTCCATCCAAGCCACCATCCTATTGCATGGTGCTGCCCATAGTCAAGGAGGTTCCCCACTTTAGTTTGCTGTCCCACATGCCAGTCTTTCCTAGATGCATCCTCAATGACACACCCAGAAACCTCTTAGTCTTGGGCATCTCTTAATCCAATCAAGGCAATTCAAATTAACCATTAACAAAGTGTGACTTCTGATTTCCTGGATTATTTCCTAAGAATCTTCTGACTGTAGGTCTATGTGCTGGAATCGAAGCAGAGTATGGTAGTTTTATTGAGTTGTCAGAGAGTAGAGTTTGAGGCAGCTGAAGCAGCTGAAATCCCTGGGGCTGGGCAGTAGACAGGAAGGAACTCCTGAGTGCAGAGAGGACACTCCAGAAATCTGGGCATTTGAGTTGTTCTCCTAGACCTGAACTGAAGCCTGTGCAGAATAAGAATATAAAAATTTAAGGAAGAATGCCTGCTACAGCGTTGAAGGTGGAATAAAGATATTAGAGGTCAAGCATAGTTGGGAGACTTTGGCAGTCTATTGCTGCCAGAGCAGAGAAACCTCATTACCACTCTGAGGATATGAGTCACCAGAAAGACAATGCCTGAGGAGAAGGACCATATCTAGAGCAAGGCCCACTCCAGATTCGTTTTAGCAAAGCCCAAAATAGAGTCATGAAAAGATCTATAGGGAGGACAGATGTTATGGTTTGAATATGAACTGCCTCCCAAAGATTCATTTATTGAAGTCCTGATCCCCAGTGGAGCAGCGTTCAGAAGTAGGGTTTTGGGGGAATGGTTAGATCACAGAGACTTTCATTTATTCATAGATTAATCCATTCAATGGATTAATAATTTGAAGAGACAACTGGAAAGTGGTGGAAACTCTAGGACGTGGGGCCTAGCTGAAGGGAATGAATCCTTGGGAGCATGCCCTTAGAGACTTTATCTTGTCCCCAGTCCCTTCTCTATCTCTGCTTCCTAGCTACCATAATGTGAGCAGCTTTGCTCTACCACACCCTTCTACCATGATATTCTGCCTTCCCTCAGGCCCAAAGCAATGGGGTCAGATGATCATAGACTGGAACTTCTGCAATTATAAGCCAAAATAAATCTTCACTCCTTTCAAGTTTTTATGTCAGGTATTTTGGTCACAGTGATGAATAGCTGACTAGTACAACAAAATTTGGAGATCGAGATCTGCAAGGTTAGAGGAGCTTAGAACAAACCCCAAACTTCCTCAGATCTTCCCTAATAAAGCATAAAACTTGGCCTACACAAGTTCAAGGTGATTAACAATAATCAATTACCTTCTAAAAGAAAAATCTACACTATTCAAAGGAAGATATAGAATTAAGAATCACTACAATGAATAATCCACAGTTTTTAACATAGAAATTAAATATGAAAAAAGCCCAGAAAAATGTGATGTATAGTCAAGAAAAATTAAATAGTCAACAGAAGTGGATGACCCTGATGTTAGATTTAGCACCCAGACTTTAAAAGCAGCTATTATAAATGTGTTCAAATAGTTAAAGAAAAAATATATATATTTCTGGTATCAGGGATTGAACCCGGGGCACTTTACCAGTGAACCACATCCCCAGCCCTATTTATTTTTTATTTTGAAATAGAGTCTTACTAAATTGCTTAGGGCCTCCCTAAATTACCGAGGCTGGCTTTGAACTTGTGATCCTTCTGCCTCAGCCTCCAGAACTGATGGGAATACAGGCACCACCATGTCCAGCAGAAAAATATAATCTTAATAAGTGAATTGATAGGGGTTCTCACTAAAGAAATTAAAGATAAAAAAATCATACCTAAACTTTAGAATGGAAAAAAACAATGCATCAGGAAGAGAGAAAATACTAAATCACAGTGACAATGTGAAAGGCATAGACTTCAACCTCATAGAAATAATTTACAACTTAATACAAATATAACAATTTACTACTCAGCTATTCTAATATGTCTAGCTCACTACAGAAAGTTTTGTATCTATGTACATGTAGAGGTAATAATTATAGCGAAAAATGCTAACAACCTAAAAAGAAAATGTCTAAATAAATACTGATCAACTTTAAAAGAATTAGATCTATATGTACCAACATGGGTGGATAGCAAAAAAAAAAAAAAATGCAGAAAATGGAACAGTAAGTTGTAGAATGATAGTTACAGTGATAAATACAGTATGACATTTAAATACATAAAAATGTGATAGCTCATGATATGTTTATGGATTCAGATATAGGTAGTAGGTTGAGCTATATTAAATTTCAGTTATTATATGTCAGAAATTATTGAATATGGGCAACTTTGTAATATTATACCTATTAGTGAAAAGTATTAATAATGAACTGGATGGATTAACAACAAATTCATTCATGATTTTCTTTGAGTAAATGTGTACAGAAAGTAACAAACAGGATTTCATTTATCTGTAGTACTTTTTAAATTAAAAATAAAGACATTAGTTAATTCTGACAAATACATGGGTATTTGTTTTAATACTACTTGAATTTTCCTTTTTATATGTTTACAGTAACAAAAAATGAATGGGAAGGTATGTTCATTTTGGAGTATTCTACTTCTAGGTAATGGAGAAAGGTAGTTTTCAGGGCATTTGGAATAAGGCTAGTGTCTGTGGGCAGCAGGGCAGTAGAATGGTTAGCGCTTTAGGAAAAGGAGAGAACAGTGGTATTTACTGGGAGTTATTTTGTGCAGGAGACATTGCATTGATTACTTAGTGTTGCAATAACCCTGGGAGGTCTTATAAATGAAAATATAAAGGTTTACAGAAATTAATAAAATAACTTCCTCAAACTCAAAAGTACTATATGGTGGAGCCTGGATTTGAACCCACATCAACTCCAAAGCCCTTTCCATTAGAGATCTTTCTTGACTTCCCATTATCATCTGTATTAAGCTTCTTCAAAGAAACAGAACAAAAGGATAAATATAATAAGAGATTTGTCATGAGGAATTGACTCAAAAGATTATGGAATCTAAAAAAGTCCCAGGATTTGCTGGCTGTAAGCAAGTGACTTGGGAAACAAGTGTCGTTGTTGCCAGAATTTTAGGGTGAGTCCCCAGCTCTGGTGGTCCCAATTGACCAGAATCAGCTACCTGTCTAATATTTTAGTCAAAGAGATGAGTGGTGGTGAAGGGAAGGAGAGAAGCTTCAATTTGAGTGACCACACCAAGAAGGACAGATAAGGGGTATAGTGTACCGAGATCTCTCTTCAAAGGTTTGGCAAAAAATTTAAGGTGTTATAGAAAAGGGGAACAAAGGCCAGGACTAGAGGCTTGCATGAACAGGGGGTTTTGCATAGCTGGTAGAATGAGTGATGCTGGTCATGGGACAGGGGTCCCCTTATTACTTTGACTATAATTCTTGCTTTCTGACAAATGGTGTCTTATTTTAAAACTGACTTTCTTCCCCCCTTCTTTTATCCCTCTCCCCATCCCTAGCCATGAGGGAAGAAAGATTAACCTTCTTCCCATCTGTCCTTTGGCCCACTGACCACAGGAATGAAGTAATTCAGACTTGGAAGACGGCACCAGTAGATCTAAGAAAGAGCTCTTACTCAAGGCTATTGCTTGACAGGAATTGTGACTCCAGATAGGCACATCTGGAGTTTAGCCCCACTGTTTTTCCTGACAATAAGAATCACAGTTTCTGGGACAGGAGTCCCTGTGTTTTTCATCTGCTAGCAAATCAATAAAAACGTCTTTTTTCCTTTTCTCAAAACCTTGTCCTTGTTACTGGATCAACAATGGTGACAAAGGATTGAGCTTTCAGCATCAGCCAGGTCATGGTCTGGTTGATTACTATCTCAGGATTGGTTCTGTGAAGCTCTGGGAAGGTCATCATCACTTGAGGGGTCAATTCAGTTCCCGTGGTAAAATGATCTCCTGCTAAGGGGACAGCCTGGGCTTCATTTTGGGATAGTTACTCCCTCTTAGGGGTCAGTCTCTTTATTGGGTGATCCATTATGTGAGGATCCCTGTTGCTTGGAGGTAGTTTCAGTCCTCTGTCCATACTTAACAATTGCCAATGCTTACCAGTTGGGCCTGTTGTTCCTGGAATCCAAGGTAACTGTGGAAGGATGTGGCTCAGAGAAACAAAAGTCAAAGGAGGCAAATAGTCAGATAGGGATAAAATAGAGGTGGTCAGGTCAGTGACTGGGTCTTCCTTCAGTGTCATTGAGTCCAGGTGTAAAGAGCTAAGAACCAGGTGAATCCTAGTGTGAGAGCAGGAAAAGACCAACAGGCAGGCCTCAAACAAGAGGGATGCATTCCTCTACCAGTCAGTCCTCTGCTTTTTTTCCCTTTTTGTATTGGATGACCTCACCCACAAGGCAAAGGCCACTTACTTTTTGAGTATGTTGGTTCAAATGCTAATTTCATCTGGAAACACTCCAAAATATATCCAGAAATACTTTTTAATCTGGCACTCCGTGGCACGGTAAAATTAACGGTGGCCCATAAAATTAACCACCACAGCATTTTAACACCTTCTAATCCATAATCCTGTTTTTTATTTCTCTCAACAGCATTTATCACCAACTGATTGTTTCTTTGTTTTCTGTGCATCTCTCTCCTTCTCTCTCTCTCTTTTTTTTTTTTTGCCAAAATGAGAAATACTGTTATTTATTCACTTCATTGCATATTTGATTAATTCTCTAACCTTGAAGCCTACAATACTGTGTATCTGTGCACCAAGCTATGAGAAAATCTAAAATAAGGCTGTTCAGATTCGGAAAATTTCATTTTCATTAACAGCAGAATGAGCCATGACCTGTAAGCCATTTCTATTGTGAAGAGAAAAGAAAAATTAGAAACAAAAGCACATAAAGAAGAGTGCATAAATTAGATTTTAGAGCAGAGGCGCTTTTGAAAACCTTTGTATTTTTCTTTGTTATTGTTTTGTTGTTGTTGCTTTGTATGTCTCTCTCCCCACCCCTCCCACTTGCACCCGCAAGGTAGTCCTCTCTCCCCCACATGTGACCTTGACTAGATCATGTGTTTCCCTGTTATGTGTTCTGTATATGTCCCCAAGTCTGTTCTGCAGTTTGAACTTTAGACTGCTACATCTACTTCTTTTGTGCATTTGCTAATTCTATATTATTTAACTTTTTTGTTATGATGGTGGCTATATGTTGTAGTAACTAATATTAATATCAAATAATTATACTTTACTATTCTTTTTTATTAGATATTTCCATTTTACTTTTCCTTCATATAATCATTGGAATTGTTTTTAAGTCCAAAAAAAGAAAAAAAAATTCCTTAAAAAGATGTATAACTATTTGAAGTAGTATAGGAAGAATACAGAAAGATATCAAAACATACTTCCCCTGTGGCCTTTGAACCAAGGTCCTTAGCAGATTCCTTCCAGCATACTGCATGCAATTTTATAAACAAAGGGGAACTCAAAAAGGGCAAAATGGAACATTGTATCTATCCCCCAAAGCATGTACCACAGAGATTTCACCCTGACCTGTTTTTTTCTTTTTTCTTTTTGCATTACTGGGTTTGAACCCCGAGTATTACCCATGCAAGGCAAGCACTTTACCACAGAGCTATGTCCTAGGCCTTATTTTTATTTTGAGACAGGGTCTTGCTAAGTTGCCCAGGTTGGCCTTGAACTTGTGATCTTCCTGTCTCAGCCTCCTCAATAACAGATTATAGACATGCCTACTGTAATCTTAATGGAAGAGTTGGTTCCCAACTTCTTTTGTGAGGGAAAGTCACTCCCACCTCCATACACACAAAGCTTTGCTTGATGTAAGTCCCAGAACTGAGATGGAGTCATGGCCTTGTTTCAAATGAGCCTCAGAAATGACAGGCATAATCTTTTAGAAGCAAGCTCTTAACAGCTGGGCCAGGTGCTCCACCCCAGATCATCCTCTTAGGGACAGTGGGCTTCTCCCTGGTAGCAGAACCAGCGGTACGTTCTCTGGACCAAGGCCACCTGAGGGCTCTTCTGTCAAAAGGATGACCTTGCAGATCCCCAGGTTCTGCCACAAGAGACTGCCCCATTCTCTGTATTCACCTGAAGGTGCCATTGTCTAATGCATGGGCTCCTCCACATTCTTCCATTCACTCTTATCCTCATGGGACCCTTCCAGAGGCAAAGACCCTGGGAAAGAAACCCAAGAACAGAATTGTAGAAGGGGATGGTCCTTGAATCTGCCTCCAGACATTCTCCACAGTATAGCTGGTCTTCAGATAGAGTTGATGGTCAGGCACTCTTCATCCTCCATGGTAGGGAAAGTTTCAGGTAGATAGCACATGTCACCTTCTTCAGCGTTCCTGTTCAGTTAAGCCCCCGCCCCCCCCCCCAAGTCTCCTGAGATCAAACTTGGAATAGCAGTTTTCTCTCATATTCTTTTCCAAAGAGGTAGTCAATGTTGGTACCTCCATTTCTTGGTGAAGTTTGCATAAATGTGGACAGGACTCCGGAGAACCTGTCACAGACTTGGCCCATCTTTTTTCTCTGTCTTGGTCCCCTGTGCCTCTCTTGTGGAAAGACTCTGGATTGAGACCCAGGCCTTCCCCTGCATCTAGGGAGGCAGTGTCCCTCCAACTGTCCTCTTGATCCAGGCTGGGGTTGGGCTCTGAGTCAGTATATGTTGCTCTGGTGAGCTCTTAGTCTACTGAGAGTACAGGTGTGGTTTCAGAGTGAGACAGGGACAAGGACAGGTAGTCAGAAAAGATAGTAAATGAGTCGGAAAGATGAGGACTGATTATCCAAGGAAAGGAAATGTGTTGCTAATACCTCATTTTCCAACATGTAATCCACATTTTCCAACACAAGCAATTGCCCCTTGGGCTACTCTTTAACACACCCACTTCCGTGGGCACCCAGCTCTGGGCCCTGACTTCTTTCTGGAGAAGTCTGTTATCTCTGTTCTGTCTCTTTCTTAAATAAAACTTGCTTTCTATGCTTGCCTCAGCATTTTTTGGGAGTTTAATTTTCAACACCATTGAATGAGGACCTGATCCTGATTCCCAGCACTGGTATCAAGAGGTTCAGTCCATGGTAGACTGACTCCATCATTCTGGGTCAGAGATGAAGTAATCATGGTGGAAGAATATGGCAGAGAAAAGCAGGTCAGGACATGTCAGCCAGGAAACAGAGAGCTGTGTCTCCCTCTCTCTATAGAATACAAGCTTTCAGAGTAAGGATCTTGCCTTTTTTTGTTCACTGCGAATGCATACAGAAGTGCAGAATGCTTGTGGGCACTCAATAAATGTATTAAATGAAAACACTTTTTAAACCTTTAAAACATTTTGGAGTTTTTAAGTAGACTCTGACAACACTTCCAAATTGTGCCTCTATTTTATGGTTCTTCTAGAGTAGACATACATAGCTCATATATCTGCACCAGTTGCAAAAGGTCTTTAAATAAATTTAGGATAATTTGTCTTTTCATTAAAGTTTCTCAGGCCATTCTGCTTTAGGAGACCAGGACCTGAAGTCAGAGAGTCCTGGGTTGAAACACTAATTTTGCCTCCTACCTAACTCTGAATCTCCTGAGTAAGGTCACAATTCCTTTCTGAGCAATAGTTTCTCATTTGCAGAATGCTGATTATCATACATTGAGAGTTCTCACCAGGATTAAAAACTCCAATGTCCGTGAAAGCACCTTTAGACTGCAAAGTGATTTCTAGACCGTCAGGTGGCATTCGATTGTAAGGAGCACAAAGCACTTTTTGCAGGAGGCTTTGCCAAGAACCCAGGCTGTTAAATCCATATCTTGAATGATTTGTCTTTTTCTCTTCTTTGTACTATCCACCAAGAATAGAAATCACCTAATAAAGGCTGGCTGAATGACTGACATTAGGAAATCACAGGAGTTGATAAAAGAACAATTGAGTATTCTCTGAGAAGATGGCATCTCATTTGAAATTCTAAGTGAGGCTGAGCTGGGAACACATAATCCTTCAAGGGTATGAAGTTTAATTGGTTTGTCTTAGGTGACTAGAACTAAAAGGAGAAAAATCAAAGGAAAACTGAAAAGGGTTAAGTGTCATAGTATGATTCAAACTATCTACCTGATCTTTAAGGCAAGGCTTAGGAGGAGTTTACCAAACCCACAAGAGGAGAAATCATTCCAGGCAGAGGTGAGACAAAGCTTAGAGCAAAAAGGGAAATACAAATAAGAATTTAGAAGGGAGCAGAAGAAGCAAGAATAGAGGGATAAATGGTCAAGGTGTACCCAAGGACTTTGAGGAAATGTTTTAAATGATACTAACCTAAAGGAAGTGAGAAGCACTAAGATTAAATGAGGAAGTAACACATCCAATTGTCCTCTTTGAGAGATCCCACTTGCCACCACTCATAGATGACACAGGCACATGGGAGAGGGAGTAAGTTTTGGACCAACTGGAAGACTAATCAAATGCATACTCATTGAAAATCCTAGTTACCTGGATGGTACAAAAATTCTAATTATTTTTCACTAAAATTTAGAAGAAAAATTACCATTTTTCAGAAGTCATTCTTTCTTATTTCGATGCAGCTGTAGTTTTGTAGGTTGACTTGCAACCAATTTAAACTCTAGATTTACTACTTATTATCTGAGTGACAATGGACAGATCTGTTAAACTCATGGGCTGGACTCCATTATCTGTAAAACGGGAATAATATATCTTATCTTTAGGGGTTTTGTGAAATTAGCACAATGTACAAAAGGGTGTCTCATATTTATCCGGTTGACCTGGTAAATTATACTATTATGCAAATGTTTGTATTCTAATTTGCCAAGAGTCAGCTCTCTGCATGTATTTAAATATAATTTAGCTGGGCACAGTGGCACATGCCTGTAATCCCAGCGCTTGGGGAGACTGAGGCAAGAGGATGTCAAGTTCAAAGCCAGCCTCAGCAAAAGCAAGGCACTAAGCAACTCATGAGACCCTGTCTCTAAATAAAATACAAAATAGGGCTGGAAATGTGGCTCAGTGGTCGAATGCCTCTGAGTTCAATCCCCTGTACCCAAATAATAAATACATAAATATGACTCAGGGTGTCCAACCTATAAAAGTTTCATTTACACGTGATATTCCAAGAATACATTTACTCCTTAAAAGGGCACTTTCTTTTAGTTTTCTATCTGTCCTTAAAGAAAATATTCTTAAAATGTTGGCGGGAGAGTGGAAAAGGAAGAAAATAGTTAGAAAACTGTTAAATCATTAAATTAAATGTTTTATCTAAATCATTTGTATCATACTGCGACACTTAACCTTTCTCGGTTTTCCTTTGATTTTTCTCCTTTTAGTTCTAGTCACCTAAGACAAACCAATTAAACTTCATACATTAGGAAATCACAGGAGTTGATAAAAGAACAATTGAGTATTCTCTGAGAAGATGGCATCTCATTTGAAATTCTAAGTGAGGCTGAGCTGGGAACACATAATCCTTCAAGGGTATGAAGTTTAATTGGTTTGTCTTAGGTGACTAGAACTAAAAGGAGAAAAATCAAAGGAAAACCGAGAAAGGTTAAGTGTCGCAGTATGATACAAATGATTTAGATAAAACATTTAATTTAATGATTTAACAGTTTTCTAACTATTTTCTTCCTTTTCCACTCTCCCGCCAACATTTTAAGAATATTTTCTTTAAGGACAGATAGAAAACTAAAAGAAAGTGCCCTTTTAAGGAGTAAATGTATTCTTGGAATATCACGTGTAAATGAAACTTTTATAGGTTGGACACCCTGAGTCATATTTATGTATTTATTATTTGGGTACAGGGGATTGAACTCAGAGGCATTCGACCACTGAGCCACATTTCCAGCCCTATTTTGTATTTTATTTAGAGACAGGGTCTCATGAGTTGCTTAGTGCCTTGCTTTTGCTGAGGCTGGCTTTGAACTTGACATCCTCTTGCCTCAGTCTCCCCAAGCGCTGGGATTACAGGCATGTGCCACTGTGCCCAGCTAAATTATATTTAAATACATGCAGAGAGCTGACTCTTGGCAAATTAGAATACAAACATTTGCATAATAGTATAATTTACCAGGTCAACCGGATAAATATGAGACACCCTTTTGTACATTGTGCTAATTTCACAAAACCCCTAAAGATAAGATATATTATTCCCGTTTTACAGATAATGGAGTCCAGCCCATGAGTTTAACAGATCTGTCCATTGTCACTCAGATAATAAGTAGTAAATCTAGAGTTTAAATTGGTTGCAAGTCAACCTACAAAACTACAGCTGCATCGAAATAAGAAAGAATGACTTCTGAAAAATGGTAATTTTTCTTCTAAATTTTAGTGAAAAATAATTAGAATTTTTGTACCATCCAGGTAACTAGGATTTTCAATGAGTATGCATTTGATTAGTCTTCCAGTTGGTCCAAAACTTACTCCCTCTCCCATGTGCCTGTGTCATCTATGAGTGGTGGCAAGTGGGATCTCTCAAAGAGGACAATTGGATGTGTTACTTCCTCATTTAATCTTAGTGCTTCTCACTTCCTTTAGGTTAGTATCATTTAAAACATTTCCTCAAAGTCCTTGGGTACACCTTGACCATTTATCCCTCTATTCTTGCTTCTTCTGCTCCCTTCTAAATTCTTATTTGTATTTCCCTTTTTGCTCTAAGCTTTGTCTCACCTCTGCCTGGAATGATTTCTCCTCTTGTGGGTTTGGTAAACTCCTCCTAAGCCTTGCCTTAAAGATCAGGTAGATAGTTTGAATCATACTATGACACTTAACCCTTTTCAGTTTTCCTTTGATTTTTCTCCTTTTAGTTTTCGTCACCTAAGACAAACCAATTAAACTTCATAACCTTGAACAATTATGTGTTCCCAGCTCAGCCTCCTACCTTCTCTGTGATGCCCATGTCATTTTCCCAGACAGAGTGTTTTCCCCTCCAATCCCTCTTTGAGCACTCCTGTCTTTCCTGGGTCATTGCTGTGTCCTTTCCAGACCGTAAGCAACATGAGGAGGACAAGTACTTGTGTCTCTAGAACCCAACATGAGGTTTGAATAAAGCAGTAACTTAAGAACCTGTCCAGAGTCCACTGCAACCACCACCTCAATTATGTAATATATATATATATATATATATATAATATATAATTGTAGATATGTTAGGTATACATATTATATATAATTATATATAAATATATATCATTAAATATTTATTATATATATAAAATCCTGAGCCTTCAGGGCCTTGCTGTAACCCTCAAATTCCTCTTCCTCCTCCCTCTCTACCTTATCTTTTTTTGAACAGCACATGCTCCATCAGCATTCCTGGATGCAAGAATGAATGTTTGGATTGCCCAAATGATTCAGAGCTCCTGAGCTCCTATGCAGACCAGTTGCTAAATGTGTCCATTCCTTATCTTTCAAACGAAAACATGAGAAAACTAAAGTACAGTTTTTGCAGGTATCTTAGATTGGTCCATCCTTTGCCTTCCCATAGTAGGATGTTGCCCTGGGGAAGTTCTTAACTGTAGGAGAGTCCCTTAACTTTTTAATCTTCTAGTTTCCTCCCAAGCTAAAGGGAAAGACCTGCTATTAGGCTGCTAGGTGCTGTGCATAAAAACCTCATTTTATTGTTATCTTCTTTCCCGTTTTTGAAGATAAGGAAACTGAAAGGTTCAGCAAGGTTAAGTAATTTTCCCAAGTTCTCTTAATTTATAAAGGGCTTAGCTGAAGTTTGGCCTTAGGCTTTTTGACTTTTCAAATCAATCTTTTCCCTACTGCATCAATAATATTGTTGTAGTCTTGAGTTGTAGTGAGATAATAATGAGAATGTTTTGGAGTGTGTAAAGCACTATACAGATATTAAAGTTTTTAAAAAATCCATCATTTTGTCACAACATTCAATATTATTCTCAAAGCAGAATTAAGAGATAGGGGAAAATGCCTTATTTTAAAACAGCAATAACAACAACAAACTCAGCAGACAAAACAAATCAGAATGTGACCTATAGCATTTAATATCTTTCACTTAATCCTTTGCAAATGCTCAGAATTAATCCCATATTCACAAAATATTGTTGCAACTAGAAGAGACCTAAATGGACAGATACTATAATATTTTCATTTATTGAATCTAAAACTGAAATGCAAATGGGGTAGATCATGTGGCAAAATCCAGGACTGGAGCCAGGGGGTTTTGACTCTGAATCTCAGCCCTTCACATGGCACCATCTTAAAGGACCCAATGTAGAAGACTAGAAAGGAAATGAGATGTGCCCTGTCACGGCTCAGTTGTACTGTGGAGTGCCCTTTGCTGTGCACTTTACTTACAGAGGACTGAGAAGATCTCCTAATTTTTAGAAATGTACGTGGGTGTTCTTAATCCTTCCTTACCAAGGGCAATTATCTCTCGAAATTGAGTTATTGCTTATGAAAATATCTTGATTCTTAGTAAGAAAGAGACTTGAATTGTTTTGTACTGCAGCAAACGAAGTAGACAGGTTGGAATGGTACATTTCATCTCCAAGGGAGAGGAGCTCAGTGTTTGATTTAGATGTTTCTGGTTTCCTTATTATTCTTCTCCTACTCAGAAAGACTGCCTGAGCTAATTTCCTTCTAAATAAAGTCTTTCTAATCAGATTTTCTACCCTATATGGATCTCATAAGATACTGATCCTTATCCTGAAAATTAAAACTATTTTCCCTGTATTTTAATGTGTAGCAGAGATAACAGCCTAGAAAGCCTTAAAGCCAAAGAAAGAATGACAGTTGATTCATTTGAATTTGTTACGGCAGACAACTATAGAAAGTCTACTGTCGTGTACTGATTATGGAAATGGTGCAAAGGGACAGAGACAGGAGCCTCTGACTAAGAACTAAGGATTTGAGGTTAGGATAAGGGTCATGTCTCAGTAATGATACCACTGGCATTGTTATTTTAGCCAAGTTCTTTGGCTGCCCTGAACTGCAGTTTATTCTTTTAAATTGTGAAGATAGTATCAATCTCAGAGGATCATTGTGAGGAGAAGAAGTGAAAGTGACTAATATTTAAAGTAACTGTGTGCCTGGCATACTGTTAAGTCCTTTGCATGCATTATCTTATTTAGCCATCACAACAACCTCATTAGGAAAGTATAATTGTGAACTTCATTTTGCGCATTGGGAAATTAAGGCTTAGGTTAATTAGCCTACAAATTACCAGTGAAGATGGGACTTACACTTTAATCTGCTTGACTCCAGAGCCTGTGCTTTTTCTGAACCACCGTGCAGAAAGTTTATATTTATGCTTTTGCTTGTTTCTGTATCCACTTCTATCTAAATGTATGTCCATATCCACACATGTCTGACTCACTGTTATCTACAGGTTGTGTTTGCCATAGTATCTGCTACATAAGTAATTCAGAAGTCAATATAATGTATATACTAACAGCCACATTGATAAGTGTTGTAAGAGGTCAGAGGAAAGTGAGACCACGTTGGACTTTTGTAGGCTTTAAGGAAGAGAAAGACCTAATGCTGAGCATTGAAGGGTGGTGTGACTGGCACTGTTGCTGCTCTATCAGGCACTCTCCCTCTACTTTCTTTGTAACTGGATGTCCTGAATGAGGTTTATTAGCCTCCTTTGCAGCTAAGAGAGATAGCTCAATGTGACTAAGTTTGGCAGGGATACATTATATAGTAATTTCAGGAAGTTGTTAATGGAAAGAATATGCTACTCTTTTTAATTTTTCCTTTAGTAATACTTGACAATAAAAATGTATTCTGACATATTTATTATACATACATGGAGTATAACTTCCCATTTTTGTGGTTGTACATGTTGTGGAGTTACACTGATTATGTATTCATCTATGAACATAGGAAAGTTACGCCTGATTCATGCTACTGTCTTTCCCATTCCCTTTCCCCTTCCCTTCCCCCCAATCCTTCCTGTCCAATCTGGTGACCCCCTACTTCTCGTTCCCCCTGGCCTATTGTGAGTCAGCATCCACATATCAGAGAGAACATTGTTTTTTTTTGGCGAATGGATTATTTCACCTAGCATGATAGCCTCCAGTTCCATTCATTTCCCTGCAAATGCCATGATTTTGTTCTTCTTTATGGCTAAGTAATATTCCATTGTGTATATACCACATTTTCTTTATCCATTCATCTATTGAAGGGCACCTAGGTTGGTTCCATAGCTTAGCTATTGTAAACTGAGTTGCTATAAACAATGATGTGGCTGTGTCACTGTGGTATGCTTTTTTTAAGTCTTTGGGGTATATGCCACGGAATAGGATAACTGGGTCAAATGGTGGTTCCATTCCAGGTTTTCTAAGGAATCTCCATACTGCTTTCCAGAGTGGTTGCACCAATTTGTAGTCCCACCAGCAAGATATAAAAGTACATTTTTCCCCACATCCTGACCAACATTTATTGTTACCTGTATTCTTAATAATTGCCATTCTGACAGGAGTGAGATGAAATCTCGGTGTAGTTTTACTTTGCATTTCTCTAATTTCTAGAGATGGTGAACACTTTTTTCATATATTTGTTGACAGATAAAGCATACACTCCTCTTGATTCCTTCTTCTTTCTGATTTGCTGCTGGGAACTTAGGCCATCACAGGAATTCAAGCAATGTCCTAGGCCTGAAGATGAGGACCACATCATAAGGATGACAGAGGGGAGAGCTGGTTGGGGCTGAGTCCTGATCATTCTGAAATTTTCATGCTAGCCATGGGCTACCTGCCACTGGAACTTTGTTATGTGAAAGTAAAATAAGGTCCAATCTTTAAGTTGTTTTTACTTTAGGTCAGATGCCACCGAAAAGCCATGTAAATGGGAATGTTTGGATTTGATAAGTGATTGTGAGCAAGGTAAAGAGAAACTGTGGTTTTGCTGTTATTTACAGGTCTAGTTTTCTTGTGGAAGAGATTTTAAGCCTTAACTAAAATGGTAGTTGGGCTTTGGTATCAGGCATATCTGAGTTGAAATTCAGCTGCTACCAGCTCATGACTATGTTATCTTAGGTAAGTCCCTCCACTTGCTGAGTCCAGTTTCCTAATTTGTAAAGTGGGGACAGCACTACCTACTCCATGGTGTTGTTATGAGGAGGGAAGACAATATTTAAACTAAGGAGAGACCTTTAACTTTGCAGCCTCTTGGACAATTTGTCTCAATAAATGGTGGCTGTTAGCATTATAATATATCCACTGGCCATGCCTTCTGTGACTAGAGATGGTTAATATTTTAGTATTTGAAAATTGGAATTATAATGGGAAGATCTAGAATTACTTCTTCTTTAATTATTTACTTGCTACTTAGCTTCAGGTAAGTCACCTTTCTTGAGTCTTAGTGACCTCATTGGTTAAACGGGCATGATAACCTATACCCTGCTTCCCATGGATCTTTGGTGAGACTTTAAAGAACTAAAGGGGAGAAGGTAAAGCTTTGGGAGGGTATGTTCATCTCTACAATAGTTCTGTGTCCTTGATTTCTGCCAGTTCCTGGTATATTCTGTCTCCTATGTTCAATTGGATACTGCCACCATCTTTAGTCTTCAATTATCTTTCAGGTCAAGAGGTTGGTCAGCTGGTACAGTCCTGACGCCTGCTCAGTAGTAGGAATCCCAAATCCAAGCATATAGTTCTAAGGCCTACTGGTGTAGGATTGAATTATGAGGCAAGAACTCTCTGTGGTTAAGAACACAGGTTTTGAAAACAACTTTGAATTTGAATGCACTGCCACTCAAAAAATTCTGTTAGAAATTTGTGACCTAAGGAAAGCCTCTTAAATTCTCTGTCCAGAGCTCCAGTTTCCTCATCTATGCATATGGGATCATAACAGTCACTTTCCTCTTTTGACATGAGAACCCTATGAGTTCCTGTTAGATGAAGCTTGCTACAAATGTCATGTGTTATTTCCTGGTTTCCTCCCTTGAGTCAGCTTTTATTGGGACCCAGTCTCATATTTACCAAGAGTTAACCTGCACATTCAGTAGTAATTGGCACATAGAGAAAAAGGTTTCCAGGAGGAATGCTGTTCCTATAGCAACCATTTTTGGTTCTCTCAGAAATAGGTCTGGAATGGAGGAATCAACTAAGGGAGGGGGGATTTAAAAATCAAATAATTCATCTCTTGGTGGCCATTGGGAGCAGGGAGAGTCTGGTGCATTGTGCATTCAGGATGAAATTTTACATGTCTGGGCCAACAGAACTTGTGGTTGTCATAGAAACTGCTTGGCATTTACTAGCTCTAGAAGCTACCCTTCTATCTATGTAATATGGGAGGGGCTAGAAGAAACCTTAAAGTTCATGGAGTAAGAATGGGAGAATTCATGTCAAAAGAGGGAGAGGGTTTGCCAAAGAAATTCAGTTCTTTAGGTTCTATAAATGCCAAGCTAGTCTGGTGACTTATTATAAGCTTGTTATTTTGACAGACATTTGTTGAGAACTCCTGTGGGAAGCCTTCTCTAGGTATGAAGGATGCTGAGATAAAAGACATAAGGTCCGGATCCAAGGTGGCGGGCTAGAGGGAGGCAGCATTCTGTGTTGCTCCGTGACCTGGGACTCAAGTAGTGAGAATACTGCTTCTCTGCGAGCTATATTCCTGCTTCCTCACAGGATTCATGGCCACCATGCCCATCTAGGGCTCCAGGCCTCAGCATCAGAGTAGGTCTCCCAAATACTGGCCCACACAGGGTACCCGAGCATCAACACCTGTGCAGAACTTTCTGCCACCCACCGGAGCAAATAGGTGACCACGCAGGACACCGGGCAGCTTCCCACACACAATAACTCTGGCCGCCATTCCTCTGTGAACTCCCATCTACCAACATGGGGCTCCCCTGGTCGCCGCCATCTTGGGACCCTGCAGCAGCTCAGATAATCCCCTATGCGCAGTGGCCTGCCTGCACCCAAGAACTTCACACAGGCTCTGAAGGACAGCCACACACTGCATGCCACAGAGCTGTCTATGAACTCATTGTCCTACACCATTGCTTGGACCCGATAGTCCACCGCTGAAAGCAGGCGCCTCCATCTTGGGTCACATTCATTACCATCTTCAGTGGGGGGCAACTCCCAGTTTGGAACTTTGGCTGGCCAGGCACCTAGCTTCTAATTCCCCCCTCTCCCCAGCAGCCACTACCGCGGCACAGTGATATCCTGGTTACTTTCACTATTCTGAGGGTGGAGATACCAGCAAATAACAAACGACCCCATCTATTGGATGAGAAGGGAAGCAGGAAAGATACAAATTTCCAACTAAAACAATCCTCTTTCTTCCTTCAAAAATTTTTTTCCCCTCTCCCTCTCTATTCTCCTTCCCTCATATCCCTAACATGTGAAACAAAGTACTTTGCATGAGTTAGGATTTTGAGGACAGGGACATCTGAATAGTATATTACAGCTGTGTTGTATATATTCTTTTTTTTTTCCTTCTTACATCATGCCAATTTCTACTACTTTAACATTTTTAATTTTTCTTAATATATATGTGTGTTTGTTTTATGAACTCAACTGTCTTCTCACTTACTTGTCTACACAAAGTTACTTCCTCTCTCCTCTCCAGTTACTAATCTTCTTCTTTAGAGTCCTCTTTCACACTTCCTAAGACACAACTCTACATCCTCACTTCCTACCTCCTCAGCATATCATCCTACACCTCACCCCCAGTTCTTTGTCCACCATCAGAAACTGTAAACCTTTTTACAAACCTATTGATTATATTGTAGATAATAATTGAATTCACCATTCTGTACATTGTGACTGTAAATGTCTTAATAGGAATTAATTGTTTTAAGGCTATTGTTTATATTGGGATCTGTTAACATTGTCCTTCACCTCAATGGAGAGGTATTGGAACCCTACAGGGACACTATAAGCTTATCGGGTAAAAATGGTAATGCCTTGGATTCACAGTGCTAGAAGGGAAGACACACAAGCAACATAAAAAGATAAGGGAGGAAAGTGTGGAAATCAAGATACCATATTATTAGAATTTATGGCCAGCACAGCAGAAGAAATTACAGAGAAGGAGTTCAGGATGTACATAATTAGAATGTTCTATGAATTAAAGGATGATATAAGAGAGCAAATATAGGCAGCAAAAGATCATTTTGACAAAGAGCTACATAAACAAATACAGGAAGCAAAACATTACTTTAATAGGGAGATAGAGGTTCTTAAAAAAAAAAAACCTAACAGAAATCCTTGAAATGAAACAATAAACCAAATTAAAAGTTCTCAAAAAAATATAAGAAATTATACCCCATCTGATTCAAATGTATGATGTCAAGATCATTGTACTGTCATGAGTAACTAATTAAAACAAATAAAAAAAATTTAAAAATTCAATTGAAAGCATCAACAACATATTAGACCACTTGGAAGACAGGACCTCAGATATATATAATCTTGAAAATAATGTAGACCACACAGTGAAAATGCTAAGAAACCACGAACAGAACATTCAAGAAATATGGGATAGCATAAAAATTCCAAATTTAAGAGTTATTGGGATAGAGGAAGAAATAGAGTTCCAAACCAAAGGAATGAACAATCTATTCAATGAAATAATATCAGAAAATTTTCCAAACATGAAGAATGAATTGGAAAATCAAATCCAAGAAGACTACAGGATGCCAAATAGAAATAGAAAAAGCAATCATGAAATTCATTTGGAAAAAAATAAGAGATCCAGAATAGTTAAAGCATTCCTTAGCAAGAAGAGTGAAGCAGGTGGCATCGCTATACCAGACTTTAAACTATACTACAGAGCAATAGTACAAAATAGAGACCAATGATACAGAATAGAGGACACAGGGACTAACCCATATAATTACAGTTATCTTATATTAGACAAAGACACCCAAACCATACATTGGAGGAAAAAATAGCCTCTTCAACAAATGGCGCTGAGAAAACTGAAAATCCATATGCAACACGATGAAATTAAACCCCTATCTCTCACCATGCACAAAACTCAACTCAAAGTGGATCAAGGAC